>NC_043973.1:17456360-17814693 GCF_902148855.1 Sphaeramia orbicularis | reverse complement strand
GCCCTCTACTCCTTCCAGAAGCACAGATGACTTAACTGTTGTTCCAGGCTGAGTAAAACTAAAAGAATAATTCATCTTTACACAAGTTAAAGGTTTAGTTCAAGCTCAAGTAACTGAGAGCTTTTTTGCAGTATTTACTGTCAAGTCAGTCTATATTTAGGCTGAAAAAAAGAAATATGGCACTGATAAAAATGATTAATATTAAAATTTGTTTCTATAAAGAAACAGGGGTTTTAGGTATATTATATAAGTGACTAGTTTGTCCATCTTCATGTCAATAAAGAAAACTAGAAGCAGAAACACAAACATCACATAAGAATATTAAACATGTTTTACAGAGGTTAATTTAGATTGTTTTTTCTCATCATGTTTTCTCTTTTTTGCTGCCTTTACTGAGCACCGAAGGATGTACTGTGATTAAACCTTTAATATTCTCACTGTAAGTACACTTTATATGCACAAATTAGACAATAATGAATGGCTTGTAAATAACATTTAATATAGCATTTAAGATTTCAAAATCATTTCTATTGGTAACGACACATCAGGAAACATTTTGTACATGACCAAATGTACAGGACACTTGTGATCCTAGTAGTTTATAAGGTCTTTGACTGAACAGATGATCAGGAATTGTAGACTTTTGCTGATTTAAATTGAGAAATAGCAAACATTAACTGGAATATAACAAATAATTCATGATTTCTCAAAAAGACCTTATAAACTATTTATGAAAACAGTTATTTCATGGACAATATCTTTGTAACAGATGAATATAGTTAAACTTAGCACACAACACCTCCGCCAAGCACCAAAAAAACACAACCACTGTGGTTTCAGCTGTCACTCTACTGTGTCGGTTTCATTTGACCACAGGTAGAAGGATGCTGCTGCAACGTCTTGTTTTTAATTCCTCCTCTATCTACATATTTCCATTTTATCTGGCATTTATATTGTTGAAAATACACTATATTGTCACCACTTTACTTATGCATGAAGAACTAACATGTTAAACTCAATCAAACTGTCACAGAGTCTCTGGTTTGATATGTTTTGACATGCATAATACTTCCTGTTGCTTTTTAGTTCATCCTCTTGGTTCTCTAGATCAACAAACAAATGGTACCACTTTATGTGCAAGCAGAATCACACAGTATTCATATAAAGCATGTATACACATTTATTTTTTTTCATTGTTAGAAGTCAGATTCTCCACAGTTGTTTATCCATATGATGGATTTTGGGATTAACTGGACTATGAAGACACCAGATTTTTCTTTTGTTTGCAGCAGAAAGGGATCTGTGTCACGATACAATAAGAAATGAACTGGCAGGTGATCAACACTGCAAGTCAGCCATTCAATCACTTGGTCAGTAATATTAAATGATTATAAAATGGGATCCTCTGGTGTCATTTCACATACAGCCACCTAAACCCACACAGATTTTTGCAGAGCCCTTTTATGAGAATAGCAGCTTCACTGAAAGACTCAGTGCCTGAGGGAAATTGTTGTCAGGGTTTTAGTTGCTGAGGGAAGGGGGAATGTGATGGTCTCCCCACCCCTCTTTAGTGTGGAGTGAATAACCCACCAGTGTGAAGTGTCTGCTCCTGCTGTGGTTGAGGAGGAGGAGGAACAGACTGAAAGTGGCTAGCGCTGAGTTCATTTTTGGTAAGACGTATCCTTCCTGAACATGACACTTTAATGTTTATTTCCTCCTTTTGAGAATACTTTGGGTTCTGCACATCTTACAATGTGATCTTTGTCACTTTCTTCACACTTTTTTTATCCCTCAGGGCAGGAGAAGTTAAAATAGCACCAACTTAATCTATACTGTTGTTTCATCACATTTCATTGTCAAGTGAACATTCCCATCAATGTTCTGTGTCTTTGTCCTTGTTGCCCCCAGTAGAAATTCTGTTCACACAAGAGGCAGAGATGAATGAAAGGATACAAGGGGGAAAAGTTACTCTAAACTTGCCCATAACCTTAATCCTTACCCCAGTGTTTTTCAACCTTGGGGTTGGGACCCCACGTGGGGTCGCCTGGAATTCAAATGGGGTCACTTGAAATTCTAGTAATTGATAAAATAAATAAAAATAAATAATACATGGTGAGTTGAGAGAGACAATCACAATCCATAAAAGACATCACAAACTGTAAAACTGAAACTGAAGCACTGTGTTGCTGTTTATCTGTCAAATGTTCATTGTGGTCAGTTTCAGATGCTGCAGCCCTTTTATTATTCAAAGTTTGAGTTTTAGTTTGTTCAGTATTAATTGTCAGCCTTGTAAATCCAAGCTGGACTGACTGTACATATCCTGACCAAGGAAAATAAAATTCTCCCTTTGTGCAGTAATCTACACCTGGCTTTTCTACCTCTGTCCATAATAATATACATAATACAGACTAAATGTGGTCTGAAATTAAAGTTTATTTGCAACATAGTATAGCAAACTATTACATGATCAAAAACAAATTAATTTTAGGAAAAACAAATTCTCCGTTTCGAATGTCTGGGGTCACCAGAAATTTGTGATGTTAAAATGGGGTCACGAGCCAAAAAAAGGTTGGAAACTACTGACTTACCCTGAAACTCTTATTCCTCAAACTTAATGATTTGCATTAGGGAGCTGCATCTTGTCCCCATGAAAGTCCTTATAAATATATGAAATATATGACCACACACACACACACACACACACACACACACACACACACACACAGAGGAACTGACCTCAATATGTGAGTTGAAGATGATGAAAATAGCACGGAAAAGAAGAACAAGAACAGGTGATGCACTGACTGATTGAAAAAACAAAAGGTTTAGGCCTGTTGGAACCTTTTCTGCATCCGTCTGTGAGGTTCAATACCATTTCTAAGCTCAAGAACGAGTTAGAAACTTTAGTATTATTAAAGTAAAAGAAAAAATAAAAATATTATTAGGATTTTTTTTTCCTGTGATGTCATGTATTTTTCATTTTTGATGTTAGCTAAAGGTAGGTAGTGTTGCACACTGCTGCTGCTGTAGAGGAGTGGGGGTGGGGGTGGGGGGGGGGTGAGTTTACTGACTCAAATCCTCTTCATAGAAGTCAATGTATTGTGGCTGTTACCACGAATTTAAAACAACAGACACAGTTAGTAATAGAATCTGTTGACGTCAACAGATGAGGACAAATGTATCATTAGCACACAACCTTGCACACCTCTTACCTCAGGAAACTCATATATAAAGAAGTTTTTTCACTTGGTAGAAAACAGAAATGTGTATGTGATCATTGTTTATCATTCTCTTCATCAAGATGAGCTTTAAATAGAACTTCCTGTAAATGTCAGAAGTGTCCAATACCTCACAAACCTGTTTTCTGTGACTTCAGGTTTTCCAAATGACAAAAAAAAACAAAAAACAAAAAGTAATTCACAATAGGCCTGATTTGTTACATATGAACTTACTTTTTCCATAAATTAACATTCCTGCTGATTTTTACTGTTGTTTCTTCATTGCCTTATATGATATTTTATGCATGTGTTTCCAAAGACAGATACATGATAAGACCAAATGGATGTATTGAAGCAGAGTAACAGGCTCCATCATAAGTAAAACAGGATGTATGCTAGCCTTCCAATATAAAATGTACTGTTCTAAGTAGGTATAGTATTATCAAAAACAAGCTTCTTCCAAATAATCCACCAATAGGTCCTGACCCAGTGTTTGGGAACAGATGTACTGCATTACACATGTGCAGACCTGCTAAGACAGTGGTTCCCAACCTTTTTTGGCTCATGACCCTATTTTAACATGACAAATTTCTGGCGACCTCAGACATTCAAAACAGAGACTTTTGGGTTTTTTTTTTTTTGCTAAAATTAAATTTTTTTTGATCATGTAATAGTTTGCTATACTATGTTGCAAATAATTGTTAATTTTAGACATTTAGTCTATATAATGTATATTATTATGGACGGAGGCAGAAAAGCCAGGTGTAGATTACTGCACAAAAGGAGAATTTTATTTTCCTTGGTCAGGATATGTACAGTCAGTCCAGCTTGGATTTACAAGGCTGACAATTAATACTGAACAAACAAGAACTCAAAGTATGAATTATGAAAGAGCTGCAGCATCTGAAACTGACCACAATGAACATTTGAAAGATGAACAGAACCACAGTGCTGCTGTTTCACAACCACAGTTTGTCATGTCTTTTATGTTTTGTGATTGGCTCTCTCAACTCAGCATACATTACAAACAAAAAGTTAAGGAAATTTCGGGGGGGGGGGGTTGTCATTTTTTTTCGTCATTTTTGCCATTTGTAAATAAAACCATGTCTGGTCATTGAAAAAAATGTTTCAATTCACACAAAAAAAAGTAAAAAGTGCTGTGCAAGAATCCCAACTGAAAAAAATAGCCCAAAAATTAAAAACATCCTTAACTTTTTGTTTGTAGTGTATATTTTTTATTAGTGTTTTTTTTTTTTTTTTTTTAGCAATTACAAGAAATTTTAGGCGACCCCACGAGGGGTGCCGACCCCAAGGCTGAAAAACACTGTGCTAACATGTTCACTGGTGTCTCGTACTGGACACTTGTATTACATTTATTTTTCCAGTTTCCAGTTTTTCCAGTTGTTTATTGCTTATATTCATATCATTTACATTTACATTGATCAGTACTAATAGAATTTATAATTGCACCACCAATTTTTAAATTTTTAGTTATTCATTAACTTTTTTAGTCACTGAAACCATAAATGGGTCACACTAATACATTTTATTCCACTATTAACACAACACACAAATGAGTGTTAAGTTTACAAATTTGTCTTTCTAGCCTCTGAGTCAGCTCAATAATGATTCTGGCCCCATTTGCGTCAATAACTGTCAGAATCCTCCTCCTTATGGACAGACACATTTGGATTGGAGGTATGGTTTCCCCAATATCAGACTGACGGGTTGATCAGTGACAGTTCCACTGAACTGTTGGAAATGCACAGTGGTGGAATGACTGACACTCAGCTTCTGGATCTGGTTCTGGTGATCTGATCAGATTGAAGAAGATTGATAGCAATGTTACCTTCTGCTTGCATCAGCTGTGTGGCATTTGTGGAGATGTGGATGTTATTTTGTGAAAAACGGAACAGATGTTACTCGAGGTCATGTCAGCTCAAAACTTCAACTTCCATTTTGCATCAAAATCAAAACCACTAAACTGAATGAACTCAAAGTTTTCTCATTCAATCTAATTAGCCTGATCCTTATTTTGCTTAGATAAGATAAGATAAGATAAGATAAGATAAGATAAGATAAGATAAGATAAGATAAGATAAGATAAGATAAGATAAGATAAGATAAGATAAGATAAGACTTTATTTATCCCACCATGGGGAAATTTCACAGTTAACAGCAGCAACATACAACAAGCAATTGCAGAGGGAAAAGACAGGGAGAAAAAAACACACGAGTGAAAATGAAAAGCATTGAAAATTAAATCTTTACACCATCATCATGGCTGTGCATGTACATGGTGTGATATGGGGGTGGGGGGTGGGGGGGTCACTGGTCATTTAGTCTAGAATAGTTTTCACCTGCAAAATACATGAGGTACTTTTTAGTTTCTTAGTATCTTAACCCTTTAAGATCTAGACCAGTGGTTTCCAAACTTTTTTGGCCCGTGACCCCATTTTAACATCATAAATTTCTGGTGACCCCAGACATTCAAAACAGAGACTTTTTTTTTTTTGCTAAAATTTATTTGTTTTTGATCATATAATAGTTTGCTATACTATGTTGCAAATAAACGTTAATTGTAGTCGACATTTAGTCTATATAATGTATATTATTACGGATGGGGGCAGAAAAGCCAGGTGTAGATTACTGCACAAAGGGAGGATTTTATTTTCCTTAGTCAGGATATGTACAGTCAGTCCAGCTTGGATTTACAAGGCTGACAGTTAATACTGAACAAACAAGAACTCAAACTATGAATTATGAAAGAGCTGCAGCATCTGAAACCGACCACAATGAACATTTGACAGATAAACAGTACCACAGTGCTTCAGTTTCAGCTTCACAGTTTGTCATGTCTTTTATGTATTGGGATTGTCTCTGTCAACTCACCAGATATTTTTTATTAGTAAGTTTTTATATTTATCAATTACTAGAAATTTCAGACGACCCCATCTGAATTTCAGGTGACCCCACATGGGGTCCCGACCCCAAGGTTGGAAAACACTGATCTAGACCTATTTTTTGACACAACTTACTTTTAGTGATTTATGACAATTTATTATAATATTGTCCTGGTAAAATTTACCATCAACTGAACACAAAATCAATTGTCTACAGCCACTATCATTTGTCAAACTACATGGCTTTTATTTGTCAGTCAATGTTGCAGAAGATGAAGGTGTTTCCATGTCCATTACAGATCCACAAAACTACAAAATGGGTCATATCTGATGCCGCTGGAAAGCTGGGAAATAGCATTTTAACCTGAATTACTTACATGTATTGATCATATATTGATATTAGTGGTGCGTTAAATCCTTATCTTTTGGGAAGACAGAGCTGAACTGCACACCAAACTCACCATCTATTTGTGTTTTTTTTTGTCACAGGTGTAGAGTGGGGACTCCATTTCCCAGCAGCCAACGGTGAGTACCAGTCTCCCATTAACTTGAACTCCAGGGAGGCTCAGTATGACCCATCCCTCCTGGATGTCGGCTTATCTCCAAACTACGTGGTGTGTCGGGACTGTGAGGTTATCAATGATGGACACACTGTTCGCATCATCCTCAAGTCCAAATCAGGTGAGACGTCAACACACATTACACTCTGAAGAGACACACTGTGAAGACAAAGTTGTGTATCTTATTTAGGATCACCTTTTCTTAAACTTCCATATTTGCACAGACCTCTTTAATCTATACCTTGTTTCCTGTATGTGTCTGCCCATGATGCCTTGGGTTTCCTGTGCTGTTGCTAGTGGTTACCGGGGGCCCTTTGCCGAGTGATCATGAGTATGAGCTTCATGAGGTCCGATTCCACTGGGGAAAAGAAAACCAGAGAGGATCAGAGCACACTGTCAACTTCAAGGCTTTCCCTATGGAGGTAGAGTGGATAGGGAACACACACACACACACACACACACACACACACACACACACACACACACACACACACACACACACACCTACACACACAAAATAAAGCCTTGGAAAACAGCCTCTAAATGACTGAAGAAATACAGTGTTTAGACACTTAGACATGTGGCATTGACGTTTGTCCTTCAGATAACAGTGGAAGGCCATGAGGAGTGATACTTTTTGGTGGCAGATTTTTTTCACAAGACTGAAAGTGTTTCTCCACGGGCTGTAAACTGGAAACAAAAGAATTAACACAGAAGCAAAAAAAAATTATAATAATTGTAGAAGCAGGTAGTCTATTTGTATCCTCTCATCTTCATGCTAACCTATAGGACACAGGTGTCAAACATGCGGCCCGGGGGCCAAATCCGGCCCACCAGAGGGTCCAGTCCAGCCCTCAGGATGAATTTATGAAATGCAAAAATTACACTAAAATATTAACGATCCTTTCTGTTCAGGTTCCACATTCAGATGAATTCAATCTTCAGTGGGCAGGACCAGTAAAATATTATCATAATAACATAGAAATAATGACAACTCTAAATGTTTCTGTTTGTCAAGTAAATATTTTCATGTATTTACACTAAAACAAAGTATAATTTCACAAAAATGTGAATAATCTGAACAAATATGAACAACCTGAAATGTCTAAAGAAAAATAAGTACAATTTTAACAATAATCTGTATGTTATTAAATGTTTTGTGTGTTTGTAGATCCACTGTGATCTGTATGTTATAATGTACATGTGTAAATGATAAACTGAGGCAGAACATTGTTAAAATTACATTTATTTTTTCAGTTTATTCATGTTATTCACATCTTTTGAAAGGATAGTTTGTAGATGTAAACCTTTTCATAATGTAAATTTACTTTTCTCTAAAACAGATAAAAGTTTGGAGTTGACCTTATTTATATATTATTATGTTATTATTTTACTGGTTCGGCCCACTGCAGATCAAATTCAGCTGAATGTGGAACTGAAATAACATGAGTTTGACACCCCTGTTCTAAAACATAAACAAAAATTTGAAGATGATATTATTTATATATTATCTTGTTGTTATTTTATTAGTCCGGCCCACTTCAGATCATGTTGGGCTGTATGTGGCCCCTGAGCTCAAATGAGTTTGACACCCCTGCTATAGGATAATAGTTAAACCACAGAAGTACCTGATACTCTGAGCTCACTTGCATAAAATCTAAACATATTTTCTCCCAAAACATTCAGTTATTATCTTAAATGTCATCCTTTTGTGCTCAGGTGCAGACTCTCAGAGTACATGTCCCAGCACTGAACATCTGGCATTTCGCTGGAATCAAAGGTCAAAACTAAAACCTTACAAATGTCAGTCTGTTCTAAGACAACATTCATGTGAACAGTGGAATTCATGCTGTTTATCCTGGCCCTCTGTGTAAAGCTGGGCACTGATTTAATAACTGTCAGGTTGATTATGAGTGTGATGTGGATGTGACGACTGCACAGGCCCTGTTCCACCTGGATTCAGCCAACGGTAGCAGATAAAAAGATAAAATCTGATGTTGGTGATTGTGTGATGAAGTCCTGTCCCTTCCAGTTGTGCCTCATGAAACCTAATTATGAAAAAAAAACAAAAACATTATAATCAAGTTATTTGCAATTTCATTCTCATATGTAATGCATCATTTACACTTATGATCTTTGTCAATTTAAAAGATAATTTTATAAAGTCACAGTTGAACTATCAAACTGTGAACATACATAAATAAAGGTTAACTTGCCTTATTATTCCCATGGGGAAATTCAGTCTCTGCATTTTATCCTTCCTAATTTACACATAGTACCTAGCATTAGCATCAGCATCAGCACATACAGTGACCCTGAAGGCACTCCTCTGACCTACATGGACCTGTTTTTAATGATGGGGGAAACTGGAGCACCTGGAGGAAGTTAGTAAGTGTGAAGAGAACAGGTTTACTCAAGACAAAGAGGTTTGACTCAGAGTTGAACCCAGAATCTTCTTGCTGTGAAGCATAAGTGCTAACCACTACCCCACCGCATAACTACAAATGTGCTGAATGTACATTAAGTTACAGAAGTGACTGCAGAGGTCATTGTAACTTTATTTCGACACAATCTGCTCAGTGTCAAGATTCAACTTGACCAGACTGTAGTGCCGTGTTTTTCAACCTTAGGGTCGGGACCCCATGTGGGGTCGCCTGGAATTCAAATGGGGTCGCCTGAAATTTCTAGTAATTGATAAAAAAACAAAAAAAACATACTAATAGAAAATATATGGTGAGTTGACAGACATACTCCCAATACATAAAAGACATGACAAACTGTGAAGCTGAAACTGAAGCACTGTGGTACTGTTTATCTTTCAAATGTTTATTATGGTCAGTTTCAGATGCTGCAGCTCTTTCATAATTCATAGTTTGACTTCTTGTTTGTTCAGTATTAATTGTCAGTCTTGTAAATCCAAGCTGGGCTGACTGTACATATCCTGACCAAGGAAAATAAAATCCTCCCTTTGTGCAGTAATCTACACCTGGCTTTTCTGCCTCCGTCCATAGTAATATACATTATATAGACTAAATGTTGTCTAAAATTAACGTTTATTTGCAACATAGTATAGCAAAGTATTACATGATCAAAAAAAATTAATTTTCACCAAAAAAAAGTTTCTGTTTTGAACGTCTGGGGTGGCCTGAAATTTGTGATGTTAAAATGGGGACACGAGCCAAAAAAGGTTGGGAACCACTGCTGTAGTGGTTTTCACGTCTTAATACTTAAAGGTGTGGGAGACTTTCGTGACCAATTTTTCATCAAATCTGTAAAACCTCAGTCATATCCTCAGTATCACGAATCTGTAAGTCTTTCTGTGATTACACACCTGAATCTCTTGTATTACGGTGAACAATTTCAAAGTGCTATCCACCATAAACAAGCTGTGTGTCTGCATTCAGAGCCGGGAGGTCACTCAGGCATCTTCGGAATTTTGTCGCAACGTGCATTGTGGGAAACGGAGGCTCGCGCAGCCACCTGACAGTGGCAACTGCTAAAGACATGACGCGGAAATGGCAAGAGTTCCCTTCCCTCTATACATATTCCTCCAGCTGTTTCCGTGTTTCAGACATTTCCGCATGTTTGTTTCATCCCTATAATACCATATGGTTGCGCTGCTGCTGCCGCTGCAGGTGGCTGCACGAGCCTCCATTTCCCACAATGCACAATGCGACAAAATTCCAAAGATGCCCGAGTGACCTCCCGGCTCTGTTTGTAAACACATGGTTTGTTTATGGTGGATGGCACTTCGAAATTGTTCATCGTAATGCAAGAGATTCAGGTGAGTAATGACAGAAAGACTTACAGATTCGTGATACTTAGGCTGTGACTGAGGTTTTACAGATTTGATGAAAAATCGGTCACGAAAGTCTCCTGCACCTTTAATATATAATACTTTTCCCTCTCACCCTTGAAGGGTGAGGTAAAATGTACCAAGGCAGTGGCTGTTTTGGTGTTAGCTTTGGTGTTGTTGTGTATCACATGACAAAAGATGCAGTCCACTGAGCTGTTCAACACAACACTAGATATTTACCTCCGCCAAGGAGGTTATGTTTTTGCCAGGGTTTGTTTGTCTGTTTGTTTGTTTGTTTGTTTGTCTGTCCGTTAGTGTGCAACATAACTCAAAAAGTTATGGACAGATTTGGATGAAATTTTCAGGGTTTGTTGGAAATGGGATAAGGAAGAAATTATTAAATTTTGGTGGTGATCGGGGGTGGGGGGGCCCACGGGGGGCGCCACTGATCAGCCTTGGCGGAGGTCTGCGCTCTCCGAGTGCTTCTAGTTCTGTACTACTGTTCCCCACAAACCATGACTTTCTTTAAAAAATTATCTATTAAATCGACAAACATGATATGTATGATATAAATGGTGGCATAATTCAATACGGATCAAAAAAATTACCAGTCTCTTTCACAGTTTGTCTGAAGTTAGGTGTCAAAAAATGGAAGGGGCAGGACTTCAGTTTTCTATTGGTGAAATCACTGTCTGAAAAACAGTAAAGAAACTCAAGCTAAGGATAAAAAAGAAAAAGGAAAACCAAACCTAAGCTAAGAAGCTACGGTAAATTACTGAACTCTGGCTGAACCCTCATTTGGAAAGATATACCATTAAGCTCTTCTACATTACACCTGGTTTTACTACACAGGCTGATAGCTTTACCTACTATTTTATCACATTACTATTCTCTCTAGAAATGATGCAGTCTTCATTGCTTTTACTTTTTCGTAAATCTCACTGAAATTCTGCAATTTTCCCAATTATTTGCATCTAAGTTGACAAACACCACATGAGCTGTTTATACATTCCATGAATATCATTAGTGTGTTCTGTGTTTTGTCTCAGTGCTCTTCTCTGACTGTCACAGATGAACATTTTCTCCAGTCTTTGGATACAGGTTGTATTCATGCTGTGTCCAGAATGTATCAGGTCTAAGTGAGGGCCCACAGAATCCACATTCCTTCCTCTGTACAAGATTTTTTTTTTTTTTACAAGTTATCTTAAATATGGGTGTGAGACATGTGGGTTTCCTCAAAATGACCCTCTTTTTGCACCACATAGCCTCTCATTTTAACCCCACCCACCCTGCATCACAGTTCAACATAACAGAGAAAAACTTAAACTAATAAAGACTTACACAATAACAACACCCTGCTACCAGTTCAATATCCTTTAATGTGTTTTCAATCCAACTGTTGTGGGACAAAACCCCACATCAATTTCACTAAAAGCACATTAGGAAGAATTCTTCAATAGTCCATATGAAAGGGAGGAGTGATTCCACTGAGCAAAACTGTTTCAGTCATATGATACTATAGCTCTACGCCTTTCCATTGCATCCTTTTTATTTGTGTTTCAGTGGGTTGATGTGCAAATGTCCTTGGTACTTTAGCACAGTTACTTGTTAAATATTTGTCTGGTGATTGTTCAGTGGTGTACAGTTTTCAATGTAATTCAAGATTATGCAGAAAAAAGTCATGACCAAGATGCAGCATAACTTATCTATGTACAGGGTGGGGAAGCAAAATTTACAATGAACATTTAGTTGTTTTTTCTCAGCAAGCACTACGTTAATTGTTTTGAAACCAAACATATATTGATGTCATAATCATACCTAACACTATTATCCATACCTTTTCAGAAACTTTTGCCCATATGAGTAATCAGGAAAGTGAACGTCAAAGAGTGTGTGATTTGCTGAATGCACTCGTCACACCAAAGGAGATTTCAAAAATAGTTGGAGTGTCCATAAAGACTGTTTATAATGGAAAGAAGAGAATGACTATGAGCAAAACTATTACAAGAAAGTCTGGAAGATACTATTAAAGAAGAATGGCAGAAGTTGTCACCCCAATATTTGAGGAACACTTGCACAAGTTTCAGGAAGCGTGTGAAGGCAGTTATTGAGAAAGGAGGAGGACACATGGAATAAAAACATTTTCTATGATGTAAATTTTCTTGTGGCAAATAAATTCTCATGACTTTCAATAAACTAATTGGTCATACACTGTCTTTCAATCCCTGCCTCAAAATATTGTAAATTTTGCTTCCCCACCCTGTATATCAAAAGCAAAACTGTTACTCAGGAGCAACAGTTTGACACATTCTGTCACAGAACTAACACTGCACCTACATAAACTACATCCATCTGTAGCAGGGGTCTCAAAGTCATTTTCTTTCAGGGGCCACATTCAGCCCGATTTGATCTCAAGTGGGGTGCACCAGTAAAATAATAACATAATAACCTATAAATAATGACAACTTCAAATTTTTGTCTTTGTTTTAGTGAAAAAAATAAAATAAAATAAATTATGAAAATACTTACTTTTATAAACTATCCAAACAAAAAAAGATGTGAATAACCTGAAAAAAACTGACATTTCTTTAGAAAAATAAGTACAATTTTAACAATGTTATGCCTCAACTTATCATTTCTACATGTGCATTATGGATCAGATCTACAAAGACACTAAACACTTAGTAACAGGCAGAAAATTATTAAAATTGAGCTTCATTTTCTTTAGACATTTCAGGTTTTTCATATTATTCACATTTTATTGTTACAGTGCAGTTTGTAAATGTAAATATTTTCATAATTTAATGTTATTTTTTGCACTAAAAGACAAAAATTTGAAGTTGTCATTATTTATAGGCATAATGTAAGATTATTTTCACATCTAACCGAGAAAAAAATATGGAGTCATTATTTTTTGTAGGTTTTTATGCTGTTTTTATTTTACTGTAGATCATATTGGTCTGTATGTGGAACCTGAACTAAAATGAGTTCACAGCCTTGACTGTTGAATTTTTTGCACTTTGCAAATTCATCCCAGGGGCCGCATTGGAACCTTTGACGGACCGCATTTGGCCCCCGGGCCGCATGTTTGAGACCCCTGATCTATAGGTATTATTGTGCACACATACAGTGGTGGCCAAAATTATTAGAATACCTGACAGATGTGAAAATATTGACCTTTTTTTGCTTCCAGAACATGATTTCATTTCATAATGTTCATGAAACATGCAGATGGTTGTACAACAAATATTAGATGAAGAGAGTCCTAATGTTTTTATCCACGTTTAACTTTAATATTTACATGTTGAGCAGGATAGGCTTTGTGTATTCTGCTGAATCACAGAAATGTGCACCAACACTCACCATCACCATCAGTTTAACCACGATCACACCTGAATATGATTATACAAGGAATTTGGCTTCATCTGTGAAGGAGCATGGTTGTGTGGCAGTGAAATAGGCCTAGTTTGTCTCTACATGCTGTTTTGATCAGTTACATGCTGTATTTTTCAGGATAGTTTGTAAATGTAAACCTTTTCATAATGTAATTTCACTTTTTTGCACGAAAACAAAGAGGAAAAATTTGTTGTTGTCTGTGTTTATATGAGACCTGTATGTGTTCCCTGAACTAAAATGAGTTTGACACTCATTTTATAGTCATTTATAACTATTGGACCAACAGGTTTTATCCCTTCTCAGATTATTTTGATAAAAGAGCGTCAGTGCAGACCATAAGGCTCCTCCGTCACCACCAGCTGCTGGGTCCACACACTTGGTCATGCCACTGTTCCTTCCACCTGTCTTCAACAACCACCTCTCACATACAGGTTGTGTTTTGTTTACCTTTTTGCCCTTAGCTCCATCTGATCCACTGGAACAGCACACTCTTCAATACTCTAGAAGACGCACTGGGGAAAAAAAATGGAGTCCTCATCATAGCGCTATTTGTGCAGGTAAATGTCTACATAAGACAAGAGGAGCTCTACTGGAAGATTTTCAGAAAATTTGTTGTATATTTTCTAATTTAATAAATATGTTGTAATAAATAAATTGAGGAAAAATATTACTTACAGTTTGCACAACAGTGTAATAGGGTAAGACCACATAAGGAAATGGATAGAAGGAAGATATTTTCTAGGAAAAATGTTTTAGATTTCTGATATATATGACTATAAATTTGCAAGAAAATACATGAAAATTCTCAGGGAAGTGGCAAATTTACAAGAAAAAATTAAATTCTAGCTGAGTGGTTTGTATAGAGCTGCCATATGGGAATTAAGGGTTTATGGTGGAATTTTCTAATTAATTTACAACTTTAATTTGGAAAATTCTGACTCTTTTCCTTTAAATATTACCCCCTCCTCATGCTCCAATTTCTTTTTTTATTTCACCTAAAGTGGCCCTGAAATGCCAAGTTAGAGCTTAAAATAATTAAAAACCCATCCACACCTTTTCAGGGTGTCATTGTTTTTCTTCCTTGAATTGTAATTATTGTTTTGTTCTATGGGAGTGAACATGTTTAATTTCAGATAAGTTTTAATCAGTGTGTTGATGAAAGTATGACACAGGCTGGAAAATACCTTCTGGTACAATTACACTACATTTTTCTCTGAAGAAAATTTGGCTTAAGCTGATAAAAGGTTCGACGTCTGAGTCACAGCAGTTGAATCACACCCGGTGAGAAAACACCCGCTGGGTATTTCCTCCAGGTTTCACACCAGACAGTCCTGACCTCCTGAGGCCTCAGTCTTTACACCACAAACCCAACGATTCCTGTGTTTGACAGATCCCGTCGTCTCCACATCCTTTCCACTTCCTGTCAGGATACAGCTGATAAAATCTACTATGTTGTGACTTTCAAACAATCGCTGACGTCTTTCTGAAGAAGATCCAAAATAAGTAAGTGGGGACAAACTGACCACGTACCTGAAAAGTGTTGTGTTTTTTCAGATCGGTAAAGAACATCTGGGACTAAAGGCCATCACTGAAGTTCTACAGGACCTGCAGTACAAGGTGAGACAAACACCAGACGGATCAGAAGAGGTTGGCATCACACAGGTTTAGTTAAAGATAAAGAACAACTGATCAATGACTCATATTGGATGTGGATTAATGCTGATAATAATACTGTTGTGATATTTATTTTCATTAGGGGAAGAGCAAGATCATCCCCTGCTTCAACCCCAACACTCTGTTACCTGGTAAGAAGAAAATAAAAGTACATAAACACAAATAAAAACAACTGGTCCTAGCCACAAGAAACCCCACCCTTCGCACATATTGTAGCTTATTTTAGCATCAGTCCAGCTGATATCATCATGTCTATGCGTGTGCTGATGTCAGCATATCAGTTGCCTCTATATATGTGCCAAGTTTGAAGTAAATTGAAACATAATTGATGTTTTTATAGGCATTTGAAATTTTGCCCATTATAAGAAAAATGGGAGAAAAAAAAGATGTAAAAAATTCATAAAAAATGCTAACTTTGGCCTACTTTTTCCAAAATGATACCACATCAATTGTGGGTCACTGGCAATCTATAAACCCAATTTGGTATGAATTCAACCAATAGTTTTGCTGCTACAGACATTTGAAATTTTGCCCATTATAAGTAAATTGGGAAAAAAAAGGTTTTAAAAATTCATAAAAAATTTTAACTTTGACCAACACTCTCCAAAATGTAATCACATCTATTCTGGGTCACTGGTAATCTATAAACCCAATGTTGTATGAATTCAACCAATAGTTTTGCTGCTAGAGTGTTAAACAAACAAACCACACCAAAAACAATACCCCTTGCCTCCCCTTGGGTGGGCAGAGTAATAAAAGTTTTATTACCACAGTTTATGGTGACTGTCTATCATCAATTCATTCATTTATTCTTAAAGTGTCAGTTTGTAATATTTAGTGAAATCTAGTGGTGAAGTTGTGCAATACATCTAGTAGACCACCCCCACCTCCAGCCAATGCTTGTTTGGTCCATCCTGGGCATTTTAGTTTTAGATATATAAAGGCTGGTCCACTCCAAGACATAGAAGATGACAGAAATTAACCATAAAAGTAGATACTGGCTGCTCTAAAATGTAAATAGGAGAAGAGGAGTCTATTCTGATCCAATAGAAACACAATAATGCAACATGGTGGTCTCTGTGGTATAGAAACAGCTCATTCTAAGGAAAACAAAAGCAGCCAAATAATGAAAATGAAATTCCACACACCCATTACCCCCTCCAAAAACAATAAACTAAACGCTGTCTAAGACTTTTGCACAATACTCTACATTATAGTAATATTATTGTATATTATATTATATAGCAATTTTATAGTATATTATAGCAAAAAAAAAAAAAAAAAAAAAAAAAAAAAAATATATATATATATATATATGTGTGTGTGTGTGTGTATATATATATATATATATATATATATATATATATATATATATATATATATATATATATATATATCCCCCTTCCTCAAAGTTAAATGAGGGAGGTTAAAATACCCAACAGCCGGTTTCACAATGTGAAAAAAAAGTACAAGGATTCCCACTTTTTCTTAAATCTGCTCTAAATTTTAACTTAAACTTGGGCTGGTTTCTACTCCTCAACTAAATGTAATGAAAATCAGTGCAGTGGTTTTTGTGTAATCCTGACAGTCAGACAGATAAATGCAGGTGATCACTAAACCTTTATGGTAGAAGTAAATATTGTTCATTTATAAAGTTTAAGTACTGGGCACCTGATGTTTCCTGCTCTGTTACATGTTACTTTATCAACTATATATCCTGTAAAACTTATGGTTTCCAAATCACACTTGTAAAAGCTTTATATTCGATAAAATACTAGTGTTCCTGCTGGTAGGTTCTTCCCTTAAACTGATATTTTATGTGGCAAAGAGAAACAGTGATACTCGGAGACCAGAGGGTAGAAATATAAGAAAATACAGATGGATTACCATGATGCATAAAGAATCTAAGTAGTTCCTTATACTTGAGACTTTTCCTCCAGCCTAAACATGACAGTGACTACAATTACATGCACATAATATTCTGTTTTTTGCACTTCTTCAGAAAAATCTAAAATCCCTATTATGCTGTTTATATGACTAAACTAAAATGAATATTCCATTAATAGTCCTGGTTACATTCAGTCATGCATACCCTGATTAAAGCCAGTGTTTTTCCACTGGTGGCAGATGTTCCACTGTGTGAACTCGACCACCCTCTTTTGTACCTTCAAACACCTTCTGGAAAAGGTCAGGTTTTAGATACTTGCTCACATCCAAAAAACCTGTTTGTATTCTCTGTCCTCATGTTTAACAGTAGGTGTGTTTCTCATTCTGAGCGGATATGTGGATCCATATGTGGGTGTTTGACTTCAGTCCAGATGACTGTAAACAGGGGTCATGTGTCGCAAGCTGCAGTATGTGCACATTGGATTAATTTTCCAAATGCGCTGCATTACCGTTCAAAGAATCCTCATTAAACAGAACTAACATTGGCCTATTCCAATTCTCTTATTTGGAAATGGTCCATGAGTAAAAAACAGCCTAAATCAGAATATCCAATGGAATGTGCTGTTTATAATTCGTCTGTCAGTCAGAGTATTGTCATGTCATGTTTAGAATAATAGTGGAATAATACTGTGGATGTAGACTAATCCTACTCAGTGACGTGTCCATTACAGAAGGACATATAAAACAACATCTGGTCCACAGATGTCAAACATGTGGCCCGGGGGCCAAAACCGGCCCACCAGAGGGTCCAATCCGGCCCCTGGAATGAATTTGTGAAATGTAAAAATTACACCGAAGATATTATCAGTGAAAGATGTTGAATCTAAAGTGGTAAATCAGTAAAATACTATCATAATAACCTATAAATAATTTTAAAAAAGCTAATTTTTCTGTTTTGTTTTAGTGTCAAAAAAGTAAAATTACACAAAAATGTTTACATTTACAGACTAGCCTTTCACAAAAAATATGAACAACCTGAAATGTCTTAAGAGTAGTATGTAGTATTTTACCAATATTCTGCCAATTATTAAATGTTTTGTGTATTTGTAAACCCACTGTGTGATCTGCAAGTTGTGATGCACATGTATAGATAATAAACTGGGGTGTAATATTGTTAAAATTGCACGTATTTTTCTTAAGAATTTTCAGGTTGTTCATATTTGTTCATGTTATGTTCAAGTACGGTTCATAGATGTAAACATTTTCATTACGGAATTTTACTTTTTTCACTCAAAAACATGGAGAAAACTTTGGAGTTGATATTATTCATAAGTTCTTATCCTATTATTTACATTATTTTACTGGTCCGGCCCACTTTATTTCATATTAGGCTGTATGTGGCCCCTGAACTAAAATGAGTTCGACACCCCTGATCTAGTCAGTCTAAGCAATGAACGTAGACAGATCCCTCCCTATAGCAAGGTTAATACTAAATAAAAATAGCTATGAAAGATAATGTTTTATTATGAGGCTCAGTATACTCAGTTTAGATAAATAAAGCACATCACTGTCACATCTGATTGTTTTTTTTTTTCTCTTTTTGTTATACTCTTTCCTGCAGCTCAGAGGCACAGCTTAAACAAAACAATAGTAATATTAGGTGGATATGGTCACTCCTCACTTGCATTTGAAGTGTTTATGACCATGAGGAAAAAACCTGTTTCAATGTTGATACGATCACCTGACTATTGACTTATGTTCATTAACACCTGAATTTAAACTTATTTTCATGTGCTACATTTTTTCTTCCGAGTGTTTTATTGTGTTATAAATGTAATGTGTCCTCAGACCCGCTGCTGAGAGACTACTGGGTGTATGAAGGGTCTCTGACGACTCCGCCTTGTAGTGAAAATGTGACCTGGATCCTGTACCGTTATCCTCTGACCATCTCACAGTTACAGGTAAAACATACGACACAGACATGTTTAAATCTTCACACCGTTGTGGTTGTATCCTTTTCTGTTTTCAGTATGACCTTAACTTTTTCCAACTACCTTTTTTGTTTTTAGTTTAATGATAAATAGCATCAATGATATAACGCTTCCATCTGAGGATTAACAGACATTATTACAGTGGATAGTAGCAGGTGTGTCAGTAGCAGGTTTCTTTTGTAAATCACCTATACAAGCACAAAAATGCAATTTCAGTGGGTTTATATATGTATATAGTACTGACATTCTCAACTATTAAGGGCAGGAGCCTATCATGTACCAGAATGGAACCACGGCTATACGCTAACCACGTGTGAAGTAACACTTCATCTCCACAAATTATTTCACTTAATGTGAATAAAGTGAGAAGCTATAAAATAATGTAAATAATATGTAAAGCCAAATTAAAGTTACTCCCTGTCTGTGTGCAAAGGTTCTTCTCAACACATGAGTCTAAATATGATTTGCGAGATGTTTGTAAATTTGTTGTACAAAAAGCTAAAAAAGAGACTAAAAGAAGATGTATATCTGTTGTTAAACTATGGAATGAGGCCAGCATGGATTTAAGAATGTGTAGCCTATTTTTGATATTTAAAAAAAATTGGTACATATGGCAATTTTTGAGGGATACAGTTGTTAAGCTCTAATAAGTAATAGGTAAATCATTTATTTTTGATTCTACATTAAATTATTATTAATTTGGTTGGTTAAGTTTTCTATTTTTCTGGTTTATTTTCACCTTTTTATGTTTTTGCTTGTTTGTTTGTTGTATGCATTGTTGTTTTTTTCTTTTTTCTATATTGAATGCTAGGTAGCTGAATTTGTTACGTAGGACAGACATTAATATAAGCATTCTGCCTCTGCCTGGGCCTTTTCAGTCATTAACCTGTTGGTAATGTTTGTAGTGTTGACACTGGTTGTATTATTATGTAATGGCTGAATAAAGAATTTCATCATCATCAAGCTTATTGTTCTATTAAAGGTTTCTCCTTCAAACAAACATTCCGACAGCTGGTTAATGACTGTGTTTTATAATCTTCACGTGTTTCATCAGCTGATAGTTTACATTATAGCTCTGTTTTTAGACAGAAAACAATAGTAAAACCTCAATCATTTCATTTTTTATACAGTTCATGTTGTCAATAGCTGCCATAAAGATAAGTTTCGAACAGTGATACTCGAAGTGTGGTCCACGAGAGGATGTCATAAAAAAGCCAAATTTATATCAGTGTTTCTCAAATCACCCTCATCTGACTTCCAAAGCTAAGTTACAAGTACAGATATTTTTTTCTAAATTAAAAGTGAATCAAATGTATCCTAAATAAGCTTAAGAGTAGACTTTTATTGAATTTGTCGATGCAAACCCACATTTTGCGTCACCATCTCTTTACAATTAGGTTTCCTAGGTTGTCTATCGTCATATCAAAGACCTCTTGTGACTTGTGAATTGTGGTGGAAATGAAGTAGAATAGCTAAATAATCAGAAACGAAGAGTGAAATGAAACAAAAGGAAGAGTGACTTGAACAGTTCTAAAATACGACAATGGATCGGTGACTGAAGCTGGAGATACAACAACCAATGTTTGCAAAAAGGTGCAAAGACATTCTGTTAGCATTGAGCTGTTAGCACCATTTGTAATATACTGCAGACTTAATTTGTAATATATAAAATATGATAATATTGTAATATAGGCTTTTTAAAAGTTTTTTTTAGGGTGGGAGTGGGAAACTGGCCGGCTGGTTAGGTGGTCAGTGATTTTTTAAAAATTTTTTATGATAAAGTGGTCCTTGGTGTGAAAAAGTTTGACACCCCTGGTTACTGTTAATAGAATAACAGTAACATTGTATATTCAATGCTTTTGTTTTTGACACGTCTTTAACATTGATTCTCATCTTCATCTCAGTTTTGGCATTAGTTTTCGGCTTCATAAGAGACCAGCAGAGTGTCTCACTACTCCCTCTAGTGGTCACATTCAGTCACAGTTACTTGTCGGCTAGTGACTGAAGAAATTCAGTTCGGTGTCTTTAGCAAAAAAATCAAAATTCTTTACTCTTGACACTCTTAGGATACCTTTCCCCACTTTTTTTTTTTACTTTATTTTTATTATTTATTTTATGTACATTACAAAACAAGACAAACATAGGGGGCATAGTGGATACATTGACTACAGTAAACCTGGTGACTAACAATTGTTTTAGTAGTGTGACGTTGAAATGAAAATTGTCCATTTCTTCCATTTATCATGACACTGTTCTTCTTCAGTCCTCAGTCTATGGGTCAGAATCTCCATCTCAAATATTCCAATCACAGTTTGTATCCAGTCGTTAGTTGTAGGTGGTTCTAATCTGCACCATTTTTTGGTAATAGCCTTTTTACAGGCTGCTAATAGTATTTTAAACAAATATCTATCATTTTTTCTGACATTATTACCAATAATACATCCAAAATACATCACCACAAATGTTTTAGGAATTGCATAACCCAATATCTTAACAATTGTTGAATATACATTATCCCAGAATGATGCAAGTTTAGGACATAACCAAAAGACATGTGCATGATTTACACTGATATCAACCATTCTCTCCAACAAGGTTGAACTCTGGACACATATTTAGCTGTAATTTTAGGAGTTATGAAAAATCGAATTATATTTTTCCAGAAATGTTCCTTCCATGTTCTTGAAGAAGTGGTTGACTGTTGAGTTCTCCAGATATTGATCCATTCCTCCTCTGAGACACATATTCCTAGTTCTGTTTCACCTTTCCCCACTTTTAATACAAATGCTACAAATAGATCCTTTAATATAATTGTAACTGACACTGTTTTAATGAGAGCACCTGTGGTCAGTTTCTGTCTTTCCACATCCTATTTCAGATTTACATATAATTAATACAGACTGTCAGGCTGTGTGGTTTTCAACCTGACCTCAGGCCCTCTGGCATTCTCAGTACAGGAAACCTTTGCACTCGCTAATCATTGATCATGTCACCGTGGCTCTAATAGATGTAAACTCCACCTGACTCACGGCTCCCTTCAGGCAGGTTATTGTAAACGATGATCAGGATAATCTGCTGACATTTATTAGTCTTTCATATGAACTGCCCTCTGGCTATTGGACCCTCTGAAATGCTAAAGAGAGACAGATGAAGGCTGTCCACGCTGATTCAGATCGACTTTTTATGTATAAAATCCAGATAAATACTTGTTTTTTATCACTTTACATTGGATGGGTGAATTAACACTGCAGTATTAATTCATCACATGGCAGAAAGTGGAGCTTTAAGTATAATAATTATTGTGTTTACCAGTGATATAAGTGAGAACAGAAATATATGTGTCTATTGGAGTGTAGTTTTTTTTCATACCTGTAATGTAAAGTCATGTTCAGAAAAGACGGGGTTAAAACACCAGCTTAATCTGGGAAAAAAAAAATAGAAACGGATGCTTTCTTTTACATCCAGACCAGAGAGAGACCAGATTTTTCTAAATATAAAACAATATATTATGTAATTATCGGAGACCTAGTCACAGGTACATGCCTGTGTACAACCTGGACACAGCTCCTTCTGTTGTTGTAGTTTTCAATGGTTTTAACAGGGAAAAAGAATGTAAATGGGCTAAAATTTACTTAGGGGGTCAAATGAGTGGCCATTTTTGCCAAAAAAAAAAAAAAAAGTTGTAAGAAATGTATAGAACTGTGTTGAAATAATGCTAATACATTTGTGCACAGACTACTGATATTATTTGACAGTGGAAGCTACATTTTCAGAAATATTGAATTTTGAATAGCATGTGTATGTGAAAACTTTTGCTGGTGGACGGACGTGACATTACCCATGATGATCTGGTCAGTACCAGTACTTTATTAGTAATAAACTTATATACTTACTATTGTTAATTATCCTCTTATTCATAAATGTTAGTATAGTGGATCTAAAACAATAACAGCTGACACAAAAACACAAAATGTGGCAGTGGACGGATGTGACATGGTTGTTACAGATCCCATCATACTGATGCTCGGCAGCCATGTCACCGTTTCCACAAATGATCCCTGTGCAAAAACTAGTATCGGAATTATTTATTGTATAGTTTATCATCATACTAAAGAGTAAATAACAATATAGAATTGTTATTTCTTTATAAAAATGCTTATTATTAGAAAACTGTTGATTTAAAAAGTGATGTGTGACATTCTTAATGTATGTATTGGTGTAACATAAGCAGGATGGATCAGCACCATACTCCATATTGCAACCTGTAAAAATAAAACATGTGATATGTAGGATATAATCTTGTAAGAAAAATTTGGGAATCTAAAAGAAGAGAATATTTGTTTTTCAGGTAAATTCAGTTAAAATATAACTTGGCCATTTGTGACATGAAAATATAGCATTAATTGTGATGAAATTGGACATTTTTGAGCTGAAAACATAGTTCATATGACCATCAACATGGTGTAACAGAACTGAAATCCTGTAAATTTGCATAACTTGCATTTACCAACACAAAGTTCCTTTGGGGATTCACTTATATTGATTTCTTATGCACAAAGACAGAAATAAGACCTCTAAGCAAATTTTAGCCGAAATGCACATGTTATACTATAATCACATGTGGCATCTGAAGTCCCTGGTTGCAAACTGCTAGATTAGATGCATAAGTACATTACAAACTAGATCTTTATGGAAAGTGTGAGAAATATTGAAAATTCAGAGGAAAAGACATGATAATCTGATAAAATATACAAACATATTCCAGTACAGTTATTGCAATGTGCTGGAACACACAATCTAAACATGCAGTCAGTTCTGAAAGAGTCAATAATTCATCTTTTAAAGCAGCAGATCCTGCTTTCCTGGTAAACACATCCGGCTGTGAATAACTGCTGCTGGACAAAGTGTGTGTGCACAGTGCAGATGTGCATGCAAGTGTGTCTATCATATAACAGTTGCTATGCCAACTAATTTTGCGTTTTGACAGCGGGCTATAAATCCTGCTTCTGTGAGCTGGTGGCTGTCATGTAATCAGCCATTGTACACGTGGGTAAAGGTGATACTATCTACAGCTGCCACATTTATACACCAGCAGGAAGTGACATTTTGGATCTTTTGCGTCACAGTTCACAGAATCTGAAGTTTTTGGTCAAGAAAAAAATCACCTCTGTTGCAGAACAGACTTGATTGAGAGTAAGTTATTTCCTGCTAGAATATGCAAGCTTTGATCACCAACCTGTGGGGTTTGTTTAGAGCCTGTATGTATCTGTGTTATACATATTACAGAATACATGCTGAAAGTGTGAAAGCATAGCAAGTTTTTCCATCATCAAGAGTCTTTGGGCAGGTTTGAAATGAGAGTTCAGTGCTTCTCACTTGATCATGTCTTAGCTACTCAGGACATTATGCTAATTTATGTAAATATTAGGAAAAAAAATTATCATTCTGCTGCAGACTGAGTTTGATTCTTTGGCTCTGGATTAGATTCAAGCTTTATAAGCACAAATGTGTCGCTATGTATGTCCTAGAAAACTGTAGAAGTATTTGAGAGCTGAGAAAGGCAACAACTTCCCAGCCACTGAGTATGATTTCTGAGCTTTCAGAGTACACTCTCATTGTTTTGGAGCAGAAAATAGTCCTGATTTGTTTCAGTTCTGAACCTAATTCTATGTACTTCCTAGTTTTATAGGTATTCATGAGTAGCCATGTGGTTAATAACACTACTCAGGACACGTGTATCACTGATTGATACAAACTTTAAGGAAACAAACAGGCTAGAAAGGATGCAGATTGATCAAGTAACTTATGTTTCCACAGCTAAGAAAACAGTCAGGAGTTTTTGGATGATCATATTTCTTTGCCAGACCGTCATTATATCATTACAGGGCATCTCATGACATGTGCCCCCTTCTTTTCTCTGCCAGACAGGTTCCTTTTATTTTCCCCTAATAAAAACTCAGCTCTGAAGGCTTTACCATCTGAGTGTTTAACAGCCTGAGGATACACTGAGTGAAGAGCAAATATTTAAGTACTTAAACAGTACTGTTATAGAAAAGCTGCATGTCAACACCACTGTGTAGTATCGTTATGATGGGACGAGGCTGAACTTTACATCTGTTGCAAATATTTTATGGATTTAAGCATTATTTTATGATGGAAGATATTAATGGACTGTTTTTATAGGAATAGTAAGTCAAGTTTTAGTAACTGTGCATTTGTAACAAGGAACATCCTTATCCTTAGGGAATTTTACATTTTGGATTTTCTCACATTTTCCCTCTAGACCAGGGGTGTCAAACTTGTTTTAGTTCAGGGGCCACATACAACCCAATTTTATCTCAGTAGAATAATAGCATAATAATTTAAAAATAATGACCAGTCTAAAATTTTCTCTTTCTTTTAGTAGAAAAAGGTAAAATTACAGAATAAAGATATTCACATTTGAAAATGATTCTTAAATAAAAATGTGAATAACCTGAACATCAATTAACAACCTAAAATTTCTTTAAAATAAGGGTAATTTAACAATATTATGCTTCAGTTTTACACATGTGCATTACAACTTACAGATCAAAGTGGATCCACAAATGCACAAAACGTTTTGTAACAGACATCTGGAACTGAAAAAATATAGTATTTAACTTCATCAAAACAACTTGTCCAGACTCAGTGACACTTTAGACTGTTCATGTCTTACTGTATGTGTAATTTTTGCACTTTGAAAATTCATCTTGTGGGCCGGACTGAACCCTTTTGGAGGGCTGCTTTTGGCCCACTGGCCATACAGTCATGGAAAAAAAAAATAGACCACCCTTGCTTTCTTCAATTTCTTGTTCATTTTAATGCCTGGTACAACTAAAGGTAGGGATGCACCAATACCGATACGAGTATCGGCATCGGCTCCGATACTCAGTGTGTGTACTCGTACTCGTAAAAGATATCCGATACAAATGCACCGATACTACTTATGGCCGTGTGACATTCACAGTTCAGTGCAGCAGGTACGCAGCGGTGGAATAATGTGTGGGGAGTGTGAAGAGTGTGGAGATTTTTCAAAATAAATGACGGTGATAAAAGTAACGCTGACTGCAAGTAACATTAAAGACACAGACAGATACGGATGCAGCGTTCTGTCCGTCCTCTGCGTACATTCCATCCGTTTTCCAGGTGCTGGTGGATGCATAAATAGAATGAGAATACCACCAGGAGTACAGAGCGGTGCGGACCGCCGCCAGCGGAAGTGAAAACCAAACTTACCACTCATTTCTCTTTTCTCTACCTGCTGAAGCTAAGCTGTTAAACCTTACCAGTGAAAACGCTGCAATATTAGTATCACATTAGTGTTAACTCTGTCGTCTCCATGTTTGTTATTTCTGACTTTCTTCTTTTTCTTCTCAAAAAACTTTACTCTTCTTCGTGGTATTTGTCCAGTATGGTTAATTAATAGCGGCGCCCCCTGGTGGATTAATTGAGAAATGCTCATTCCAACACATTAAATGTCAGTAGCAGCACTTTGTTCCAGTCAGACTAATGACAACGACAATAAAGCACATTTACAAAAGGAACTAAGAACTGGAATGGGTTATTAAGTACTCGTATCGGTACTCGGTATCGGCAAGTACTCAAATGTAAGTACTCGTACTCGGTCTGGAAAAAAGTGGTATCGGTGCATCCCTAACTAAAGGTACATTTGTTTGGACAAATATCATGACAACAACTAAAATAGCTTATAAGAGTTTAGTTTCAGAGCTGATATCTAGCCATTTTCCATGTTTTCTTGATAATAACCAAAATCACTTCAGTTCTTACATCAATAGTTATAACATTGTACTGCCAAAAACAGTGCTGTTAGGCATTCCATATTTTCTTTTCTGTCTGTTTTAGTCACATGATACACACAGGAGTTAGTACTTGATTGCATAACCATTGTTTTTGATGACTTTTGATGGTCTACTAATTTTTCCTTGACTGTATGTTTGACACCCCTACTCCAGATGTTCTTTTCATTTTCATCGGTTCATTTGTTGTATGTTTAGTGACTGCAGTTATTCTCCATACCGTTCAGTTCCTTCTTGTCATGTGTGGAACCATAAGATGTGAAACTGTCCCCCGTCTGTTTCTGTTTCTGCAGATCGAGGAGTTTCGGAGGCTGCGGTCCCACTTCAAAGGGGCGGAGCTGCCAGAAGGGAATGATGGGATGTTGGGGGACAACTTCCGTCCCACTCAACCGCTCAGTGATAGGACGGTCCGTGCTGCCTTCCAGTGACACCAGCTGTCCATGGACAACCTCCAACAACTTTGGGATCTAGTGATACAAGTGTAAAAGGTACAACATGTTGCAGACTGACACATAGGACATGTTCACTGAGGTCATGTAAGTGTGATTATGGCTCTTTAATGATTTTCAACATGATGCCTCAGGTGAAAACCACACCTCAGAGACTGAATTCTTGTCAAAGCTGCAATGCTTCATAGTTTTTTTGGCATCACTGGGCAAACTTTACCTTTCAGTACATTGTAGTTCATGTGGTCTGAGAGGAAACAACAATTCTACCCATGTGGACTCTGTTTTCAGGCTGTACAAAATGTAATCCGTTGCACAGACTTTAGCTAATCACAGTATTTTCAGACAGGTAGGGGGTTAAATACATCAATGACACTGTTAGGATTTACTCAGATGTGTCTACAGCTCTGCTCTGTGGAATCTGAGAGAAGTGGCTTGAGGTCTTCTGTGTTAGTATGAGGAAATATTTACTGTAATATGGTGTCAGACTTGTTTAGTCTAATATTTTAAGACTAGTTGACAATTCAACTTGAATTTTAAGAAATATTATCAAGTACAAATCAATTAAACACAATCCAATCTCAAACATTTAAGGGTTAGGGTACATAGATCTGTATGTATATGTCGTATATCTTGTGACAATGTGATTTATTCTTGATTGAAAAGCTTGGACTGAGTATGTAATCATTACACCTGGTCAAAGGTGAGTACTGATGTCTATAAATAGAGGAATGTGTCTGGAAGCAAAATTATTCCAACTTTATGGGAAACAGTGTATTAAAGCAAAAAAAGCACAAAAAGTTACATTTGTTTCCCAAACTTACAGAGCAGGGTTAAAAACATCAACCAATCATTTGTGTGAAACAGATGTCACATGACAACAACGATGAACCTGGGCCTGTTGATTTCTCCCTAAACTGTTTTGTATAAAACACACAAATGAAAAAGATAATGAAGTGAAGGACAACATGTGGAACAACAGTGACAGTGAGGAGTTGTGTAATGTGAAAATCAAATTAATTAAATCCAGTTTGTAAGATGTGTGTGTTTTTACCTGGATGCTGGACCCAGATGAACACACTACGAATGGAGGGGTAGGAGAAATTTCCCATAATTTTGTTTGAATCATCAGCAAGATGGAAGTAAACAGAGCCAAAAAGTGCAACAGTGTGATGAAAGAAATACACAAATGTACATATTTTCTTCATAAACAACTTAATCATTTGATAGACTGTTTAATGCACAGGTATCAAACAGGCAGCCCAGGGGCCAAATCCGGCCCACCAAAGGGTCCAATCCGGCCCGCGGGATGAATTTGTAAAATGTAAAAATGACACTGTAGATATTAACAATCAATGGTGTCAAAATCATTTTAATTCAGGTTCCACATACAGACACATACAGACCAATTAGATTTCAAGTGGGTCAGACCAATAAAATATTATCATATTAATCTATAAATAATAGCAACCCCAAATTTTTTCTTTGCTTTTTTGGTGTAAAAAAGTAAAATTACATGAAAATGGTTACATTACCAAACTATACTGTTACAAAAAAATGTGAATAACCTGAACAAGTATGAACAAACGGAAATGTCTTTAGAAAAGTAAATGCAATTTTACCAATATTCTGCCTGTTACTAAATGTTTTGTGCGATTGTAATGCACATGTGTAAATGATAAACTGATAAACCGAGGCATAATATTGTAAAAATTGCACTTGTTTTACTTAAGACAATTCAAATTGTTCATGTTATTCAGATTTTTAAGGGAACTTTGTAGATGTAAACCTGATCATAATATAATTTTACTTTTTTCACAGTTACCATTTTACTGGTCCAGCGCACTTGAGATCCAACTGGGCTGAATGTGGCCCCTGAACTAAAATGAGTTTGACACCCCTGGTTTAATGCTATTTCAATGTGTTCTAGATCGCATTTCTGCGGTTTATTGTTGATAGCCGCAAAAAGATGACCAAAGCCCATGCAACAGAGATGGGTAAAGCTACTGACAGCATGGAGAATACTTTCGGAAACAAAGTTTTCGTATCTGTTAATAGCAGCACTCATGACTGCTGATGACGTAACAGGTCACGAAAGGTTGTCCCATTTCATAGGAGAATATTTCAACCCCTAACCCTTGCATCTTCAAGGGGCAGTGTCAAGTGCAAGGGCCAAGGGGGAGGGGTATTGAAGACCCTGGTGCTGAAAGTACTGAAGGAAAATTTTTGGACAATTCAAGTGGAGCATATAAACATGTTGTATTTGTTTAGCTAAGTCTACCCTATGAATATTTTCTACAGACTTTTTTTGTGACCTCAGTACTTTTAGCACCAGGGTCTTCAATTAGTGAGAGCATGTAAAAATATTGCTTATTGCAGCTGTAATTTAGCATCAAAATGAAACAGTTAAAAATACACACAAAAAAGAATGTATCTGCAGTTCTTTGTACTTTAGTCAGTTCAGCACATTTCCTCACAGGGGACAGACTTTTAATGGGAGTGTGCATGTGGTCCCTGGAGTATTTGGATCCTCTGAAACCACAGAGTAATGGATCAAACCCTGGAAGATCTAACCCAGTTCAGTTACTAATCTGAGACTAGCCTATATACAGTATGTAGTGTATGGCGGATTTAGCTCAGCAGTGCTGTGGCTCCAAGGAGAACCTGTTCTTTTGGAGTTCAGAAGGGATGAGGAGGGTAACTGGGACTTCAGATAGGAAGGAGGGCACAACACCTTGAGTCAGATTGAGTCACTGTATTTAGTTACACGTGTTTAGAGTTACAAAGGGATTTTGGAGTGTTTTTAGCTTTATCACTGCAGATACTGAGTCATGTGACTACCAGAGAGCCTTAGAGAACATAATGTCAGAAACAGGAGAAACACAGTCTCTGCTGGAGTGCACATCAGTAAGAGCTTCATGTAGCATCTGCACAAACCATATAGGCTACCATATGTGTTGTCACCCAAACATCCACTGGCGACCAAAATCATTTACTGATATAAAAAGTTAAATAACTGTTGAGCCACTAATCCTATCAATACATGTAAATAATTGGTGTAAAATACAGTTTGTCAGCTTTTCATGGTCATCAGATATGACCCATTTGGACGTTCAGAAGCTCTGTAGTGAACATGGAAACACCATCATCTTCTACAACACTGATTCACCAGTAAAACCCATGGAGTTTGATAAATGACAGTGGATGGAGACACTAGGTTTATGTTCAGTTAGTGATATATTTTACTGAAAAAGTCACTTTTTCTTCCATTTTCTCAGTTTTGATATAATAACCCTCAACTTTAACCTTTTCATGCATAGTGGTCACTACAGTGACAGTGTATATTCATGGATTTTGTTGTTTTACTTGCATATCAGCCAACACAGTGGCTGCTACTTGGTCAAAACACAGTAATGTCCCATCGGAGAGCAAACTTTAATTGACTGGCATTCCAACATTTATTTCAATATTAAGTAGCTCCTTGTTTTGGATAATCCCTTATGGTCCAACTTAAGCAAAAATGAATTTAAAAATAAAAATGTGTGTCATTTAGCAACACTAATCTGTCAAATTGTCTCTAAAATGTCCCATTAGAGAGATTTCGAATATTGTGTTTTGACCGTTATGCACCATCCCACACACTGTAACTCATACCATGACTGTAACTTTCCTGTTCTTGATAAACCTGATCTGCACTAACATATTTGAGTGTAAATGAAATGCTAATTGTTATCAGACTGTAATTAGCAAGTTGTTTTTTTTTTTTTTTAACAAAAAGTTGTTTTTTTTTGTTGCATATTATCTGAGTGAGTAATAACTAGTATTATAGTATGTTAAAAATGTGAGAAAACATCAGATTAGCAGCATTAAAAAAATATATTTCATAGTTTTAGTTAGTAAAAGCATATTTCTTTGCTTCAAAAATTAAACGTATAGTGTCCAGCTGAGTGGATATTTTTGTATCTCCATGAAAAGTAGGTTTATAAAAAAAATTCAGTCCTATTATTTTTTTCATGCATAAAGAGGAATAAAGACACTCAGAAAAAAAAAGATCTTGAATAAGGTTCTCATAATTCATGCAGGAAAGGGTAAATTTGAGCTTTGATGGACATCTACATGATCAGTGAATTAAAGGTAAGGTGGTAGGAGATCCTCGAAAAATGGTTAGAGCAAGCTACATTTTGAAAGTACACAATTCAGAAGTCCAAACCCCTTTCTTCAGACTTCCCCCCAAAGCCACGCCTCCAGAGTACTGGATCGTACTCACAGAGGGGGAGGGACAAATGGCAGTTGAATTTTATAGACATATCACCATTCAAACATTTCGACAAGCCGGTTAAAATTATTAGATGGTGTTTTTTCAGTGCTGTCCATTCCAAAGGGGACTAAAGTTTTTTATTTTTGTGACAGAGCATTTAATTAACTGGTTGCAATTGGAGTGTGAAGGGGATTTTAAGCAATATAGTAAAAAATACTCCAGGAAAACATCTCATATCCTACCTTTAAATATAGGAAAATACCTGATTCTCACTTAAGAATGCAAAAGACTGAGCATAATACTAGAATAAATGGTGATAAATTGCTTAAGAAAAGTTAAAAATAGAGAAAAAAAATCATTTGGGAACTACCACAAAAATAACACTGGGTCTTTATGGGTTAAAGGACATCCACCAGGTTAGTACAGTATATTTGGTTTTCCTGTCTCATTAGATTAGATTGTTTTAAGGCCCAAGTCCTGGTATGTAATGCAGATTGCCAAAAAAAAGTAAAATAAATAAATAAATAATTAAATAAATAAATAAATAAAGCTGTGGCCTTTTAAAAAAATCACCACCTATTTCCAAAACATATTTTCTCTATGTTTGCACTTGAAACATCAAATCCAGGCGGATAAATCAGTGTATGACCTGCAGTAGATCAAAGTCAGCATGGTAACCTTTAGGAGACGGACCAGCATTACAGCCAAATCCACAAAATGTACAGAATACTATTCCACAACCTGAACCAACACCTAAGGCAGGGGCGTCAAACTCATTTTAGTTTAGGGGCCACTTTCACCCTAATATGATCTCAAGTGGGCAGGACCAGTAAAATAATAACAGTGAAAAAAGCAAAATTACATTATGATAATGTTTACATCTACAACGTTTCCTTAAAAATCTGAATAACATGAATGACTTGAAATGTCATAAGAAAAACAAGTGCAATTTTAACAATATTCTGCCTGTTTATCATTTCCATATGTGCATTACAACTTAAATTACAATTACAAATACACAAAACACATAGTACCAGGTATAATATTAGTAAAATTGCATTTACTTCTCTAAAGACATTTCAGGTTGTTCATATTTGTTCAGATTATTCACATTTTTTGTAAAAGGATAGTTTATTAATGTAAACATTTTCATGTAATTTTACTTTTTTTCACTAAAACAAAGAGAAAATCTGCAGTTGTCATTATTTATAAGTTATTATGATACTATTTTACTGACCTGATCCAATTGAGATCTAATTGGTCTGTATGTGGAACCTGAATTAAAATGATTTTGACACCATTGATTGTTAAAATCTTCAGTGTAATTTTTGCATTTCACTAATTCATCCTACGGGCCGGACTGGACCATTTGGCGGGCTGGATTTGGCCCCCAGGCCGCATGTTTGACACCTGCGACCTAAGGTAACTTGAGTTTATAACTGAACTTGTCGTTGCTGCTCACCCTAATGACAGACTACAGCTGTTGCATGTACATTCAATATTATCCCCAGTTTTAAGTACAAGAGAAACAATGGTTTGTCTGAGCATTTGTACCAACCAGTTTGTCATTGCTTTGTGTTGTCACGGGGACAGAATGGGCAGATTTTTTTTAAACAGAGGAAGAAAATATCTGTTTAGAAAAAGATCTATATTCACATAACACAAAGAAAAAAATCCTGTGAGTTGGCCTCTCCATGCAGCGCTGCAGTGGCATGATATATGAACTTTGTATACATTTAAAATACTCTTATATTGTTATAATGTTATGGATATACTTCATACTTCATCCAGTCCTCCGTACAACGGTTGCAGATAGTCCAAAAATGCAGTCTTCTGTCTGGACGCAGAAGACAGGACCATATCACCCCCGTATTGGCTTCCCTCCACTGGCTTCCTGTCACTTACAGGATCCAGTTTAAGATTTCATTGTATGTTTTTAAGTGCCTGATTGGTTTGGCACCCCCTTACCTTTCAGAGCTTTTAACTGTGCACGTCCCAGCCAAAGAAACACATTCCTAAAATTGCCTGCTTTTAGACGTACCAAGAACTCGCCTGAAGACAAAAGGCGACAGAGCCTTTTCTGTAGCAGGTCCAAGGCTCTGGAACTCTGTGCCCCAACCTGTCACATGTGCACAGTCCACTGAGCACTTTAAATCTACTTTAAAGCCGCACCTATTTGCACTGGCTTTTAATACAAGTGTGTGACTTTTATTTGTTTTATCTTCTAGTTGTGTTTATAGATGCTATTTATCTTGTTACTGTGTATCTGTTTGTTTGTTTGTTTTTATCAGTTTAGTACAGGGGTGTCAAACTCATTTCTAAATTTGATCTGAAGTGGGCTGAACCAGTACAATAATAACATAACTATATATAAATAAGGTCAACTCCAAACTTTTCTCTATGTTTTAGAGTGAAAAAAGTAAATTAACATTATGAAAAGGTTTACATCTGCAAACTATCCTTTCAAAAGATGTGAATAACATGAACAAACTGAAAAAAATAAGTGTAATTATAACAATATTCTGCCTCAGTTTATCATTTCCACATGTACATTATAACTTACAGATCACAGTGGATCTACAAATACACAAAACATTTAATAACAGGCAGAATATTGTTAAAATTGTACTTACTTCTCTTTCAGGTTTCATGTTCATATTTGTTCAGGTTATTCACATTTTTTGCGAAATTATACTTTGTTTTAGTGTAAATACATGAAAATATTTACATTTAAAAAGAGAAACATTTTGAGTTGCCATTATTTATATGTTATTATGATAGTATTTTACTGGTCCTGTCCACTTGAGATTGAATTGGTCTGAATGTGGAACCTGAACTAAAAGGACTGTTTGTATCTTAGTGTAATTTTTGTATTTCACAAATTCATCCCAAGGGCCATACTGCACCCTTTGGCGGGCTGGATTTGGTCCCCGGGCCGCATGTTTGACACCTGTGGTTTAGTATATCTTGTATTTATTCTTGTTTTACTAGTTTTTAATATATCTTGCATTTGAATCTGCAGATTTGGACAGCACTTTGGGCACTTTGGTTGTGTTAAATGTGCTATTTAAATAAACTTGACCATAACCTTATATATCACAGGTGTCAAACATGCGGCCCGGGGGCCAAATCTGGCCCACCAAAGGGTTCAATCCGGCCCTTGGGATGAATTTGTGAAATGCAAAAATTACACTAAGAAATTAACAATCCTTTTAGTTCAGGTTCCACATTCAGACCAATTCAATCTAAAGTGGGCAGGACCGGTAAAATACTGTCATAATAACATATAAATAATGACAACTCCAAATTTTTCTCTTTGTAAATGTAAATATTTTCATGTATTTACACTAAAACAAAGTATAATTTCACAAAAAAGATGAATAACCTGCACAAATATGAACAACTTGAAATGTCTTAGGAGAAGTACAATTTTAACAAGATTTTGTCTGTTACTAAATGTTTTGTGTGTTTGTAGATCCGCTGTGATCTGTAAGTTATAATGTACATGTGTAAATGATAAACTGAGGCATAATACTGTTAAAATTACACTTATTTTTTCAGTTTGTTCATGTTTTCACATCTTTTAAAAGGATAGTTTGTAGATATAAACCTTTTCATAATGTAAATTTACTTTTTTTCGCTCTAAAACATAGAGAAAAGTTTGGAGTTGACATTATTTATATATTATTACATTATTAGTACTGTACTTGAACTTGATTATTTCCATTTAATGCAACTTCCATTTAATGCAACTTTCTCTTCCACTATGCAACTTTTTCACATCCTGTGGTCCTGTTCAGTGACGAATGCATTTTTATAGTGTGTTGACGTGGAATGTTTATAATGAGAAAATGCTCCTGTTCCTTTAAGTGAATAATTTCCTTAATTGGATTCTTGGAGTCACAGGAAAATACATTGTCACAAATCTGAAACCAGGTCTGTTTTTCTGAACTCATGACTTTTTAGAGGCGTGTGTTTCTCACAGGACAGTGATGCTACAAACATATGATGATGTTAAAGAACAGCATTGATTAAACTACCAACAGTCTATAGCAGGGGTCTCAAACATGTGGCTCGGGGGCCAAATGCAGCCTGGCAAAGGTTCAAATCCGGCCCTTGGGATGAATTTACAAAGTACAAAAATTCCACAGTCTTGAATTGAATTAAGCAAAAAAAAAAAAAAAATTAGCTTGAGTCTAGGAAAAAAATCTTCAATTAAGCCAAAAAAAAAAAGTCAAATTTAGCAAAAAATCTTGAATTAACAACTTCACATTTTTGTCTTTGTTTTAGTGCAAAAAATAACATTAAATTATGAAAATACTTACATTTACAAACTATCCTGTAACAATTAAATATGAATAACCCAAACAAATATGAACAACCTGAAATGTCTAAAGAAAATTAAGCGCAATTTTAACTATTTTCTGCCTGTTACTAAGTGTTTAGTGTCTTTGTAGATCTGATCCATAATGCACATGTAGAAATGAAAAGTTGAGGCAGAATATTGTTAAAATTGTACTTATTTTTCTTAAGAAATTTCAGTTTTTTCTGGTTATTCACATCTTTTTTGTTTGCATAGTCCATAAAAAAAAGTATTTTCAAAATTTAATGGGGTTTTTTGCACTAAAACATTGACAAAAATTTGGAGTTGTCATTATTTATAGGTTATTTTGCTATTATTTTACTGGTCCGTCCCACTGGAGATCAAATCGGGCTGAATGTGGCCCCTGAAAGAAAATGAGTTTGAGACCCCTGATCTATAGCATTAGAGTTAACAATGAGTTTGACTTTAAACATGTGAAACAATAAAATGACACACACTAATATGAATCAAAAAACATCCATATTTGATAGAAAAACACTGACAGGGACCATTTTACAGCAAAATTACTAACTTTTCATATTTCAGGTACAGTTTTGAGATAATAATTAAGGTTTTAACTGTAGAACTTTTGTTTGTAGTGTAGTATGGTATTAGTAGTTTTACTTAAAGCTGCAGGAGTTGAAACTGTAAAAACAAATACAGACCTTCCTTCTGCAGCTTTCTCCTCTTGGTCCAAATCAAAGGACTAAATATAAAACACCTGATGTTATTTCATGTTATAGAAAAGTGCGAATCTTGCACCTTGTGGTGTATTTAACCCTCACCCTGTCTGAAAACACCTGTGATTGAACAAAAACTACATGGATAGATTTCCTACAGCCTGAAAACTCATAGATGCAGGCGTCTTGCATTCTTTCAGGTCAAGAAAAACACAATTTTTCCCAGTGATGCTAAAAAAAATATCCATATACCACTGCAGCTTCTAGACACAGATCTGAATAGTTGTTGAACCACTGTAGCTGTGGGTTTGCGTGGTGACAAAAACACCCTGAATGATGCTGGTCGGCGACAGTTAGTCTGTGAGTCATTTCACACGTCTCACTCCCAGTTTACTTTAAGCTCTGACCACCTTAATACCTATTCCAGACACCTACAGAGCGTCTAAGTGGAAGAAGTGAGTTGATATGAGGGGGATCGAGGGGTAGCGTGATGAGGAGGGGTGAGAATGCCAGAGGGATGAAAGTGGAGAAAACAGAGGCAGGGAAAAGGAGAGAAAGAACAGAGGGCTATTGTTTGTAGTGTAAATGGACACTGATCCGGCCCACCAGCCCAAACCCACCTGGGATGAGGCTTGCGAAGGAGAGAGGAAGGTGAGCAGAGGTCACACTGTGAAGTAACACTGAAAAAAAAAAGTGTGAGTGTGACATTTACAGTAAAGCAGGAACATTCATGGTATATTATTAGTACCAGAGCTGCTGTAAATGTTCCAGGAGGCCGTTTACCTTCAGTCTGCAGGGTCTCATAGACGTCCTTCTCCTGAAACAAACCAGAACGGCCGGTGATACCTGCATGAATCAGCTCTGACCTGCATCTGTGCATGAAAATAAACAGACGGTCACCTGCTGAAAATAGTAGATAGTGTTGTGAAAATAATCATCCTGTCTTACCACCTTTAATTTTATACAGAATTCATAAGCACTACAACTACACAAACAGCAGATGTACATACACTACTATACTTACAATGTGTATTTGTATGTTTCTAATGTTTGAATTCATTTGTAACACAATGGACAAACCTACACCTGATAGAATAGAATAGAATAGAATAGAATAGAATAGAATAGAATAGAATAGAATAGAATAGAATCAAGTTTATTGCCATTTGCACATTGCCTTCAAGGTATAAATATTAAAAAAAAGGCATAAAAAACATAAATATTAAATAAAACAATTTAAGTACAATCAAAGTTACAAGTGCACATCATAAATTCTCTTTTAATTTGCTGTTTTTTAATGTTTACTTTGACCGTAGGCCAGGGGTGTCAAACTCATTTTAGTTCAGGGGCCACATTCAGCTAAATTTAATCTGCAGTGGGCCGAACCAGTAAAACAATTATATAATAATATATAAATAATGTCAATTCCAAACTTTTCTCTACGTTTTAGAGTGAAAAAAGTAAATTTACATTATGAAAAGGTTTATATCTAAAAACTATCCTTTTCAAAAGATGTGAGAAACATGAACAAACTGAAAAAAAAGTGTAATTTTAACAATATTATGCCTCAGTTTATCATTTACACATGTACATTATAACTTACAGATCACAGTGGATCTACAAACACACAAAACATTTAGTAACAGACATAATCTTGTTAGAATTGTACTTCTCTTAAGACATTTCAGGTTGTTCATATTTATTCAGGTTATTCATATTTTTTGTGAAATTATACTTTGTTTTAGTGTAAATACATGAAAATATTTACATTTACAAAGAGAAAAATTTGGAGTTGTCATTATTTATATGTTATTGTGATTGCATTGTGCTGGTCCTGCCCACTTGAGATTGAACTGGTCTGAATGTGTTAATTTCTTAGTGTAATTTTTGCTTTTCACAAATTCATCCCAAGGGCCGGATTGAACCCTTTGGCGGGCCAGATTTGGCCCCTGGGCCGCATGTTTGACACCTGTGCCTTAGGCCAATATATTTTACATAATGTAAAAATTGCATATTATCCTGAAACTTAGAAAGTGTCTATCCAACAATATACAGATGAAAATCCAAAAAGGGAATGATCTTTTCCAGCCCAGGTTATTCACTTGGAAAAACAAAATCTGGTCTTTGGGGTTTTACATTTTATGGGTAAAAGAAGCAGTGGCAGCTCCGTAGTTATCAAAACAAGAGGATTATGTTCTCAAAAGGCAAAAAAGAGAGAGATGACAGTGTTTTTATAGTTCTAATACAGAAGATTAAAAAAAGAAAAGAGGAAATGTGAAAAATGCCGATAGTTTAATTTGGTTTAGTCTGTATTTTGCATTTCTTTGATTCTTCTTCACTCTGACTCAATGTCACTGCACATGAGGGTTACCCCTGACTGATTTCTCAAGTACTGATTGATTATTAGAACTTACATTTTGAAACGTGCAAAGTATTACTTGTTTCAAGCTGATGCCGAACTCTTTTTAACAGCAGCCAAGTGTAAAAATGCAGAACTGCTTTGTGCTTGATTTGTCTGTTGATTATTTTTGACAAATGTGGGTTTCTCATTTCTATAAAACTAACTCACAGTGTCACTGCATTTTCTCTTTGGTTTGTTTTTCATAGTTTTGCTCGACACAGAACACAGTGGCTCTGAAAATGTCATGATATCTGATGAGGTATTAAACATGAGCTGGTGAGATGGTGACTAACTAAACTGGAAATCATCATTTACTTGAAGGAGTTTTGCTCAAAATGCCAGTAATAGTCCTTCATTTGACAGAAATTTTTAGGAGAACCTATAAACTGAGAGTGATGGCTGATCTGAGCTTGTATAAAGGGTAATTAATGCTCAACGGCTCAAGAAATATTACAGTAAGTGTGTGTGTGATTTATAGGAAATGTGATGATATAATGTAGTTTGAAGTCATTATATGCTTAAAATGTACTTTCACTAGCGAACATAGTCATTCAATAATACCAGAGATGGAAATTTCATTAACTTTTATAGAGTTAACACGCACAAGGAGTGTTGTTACTGTTGAATTTGTTCCAGGATGAAATAACTGGCACCTTATAAAACAAATCATTGCATCCCAGCATATAATCACACCGTACTGTAATTCCCTCTTCCCTCTTTGTCCTTCATTTCAGAATTCACCCTGTTTCACAACATATCTGGTTTCTAATTTCTTTGAGGTTTGATCTATGTTGTCTTTGATTTACAGGAGAAAAGAAAGAAGAGAGTGGTTGAGTGGAAGCAGAAAGAAGAGAGAACTGATGTGGTTTTACAGTTGGTCAGCTGCCGACCGGAGGTGGACGATGAAACGACCGATCTCTCCACTTTACCATGTGTTTGTGTGTCTGTATGTGTACAGTAGGTGTGATATGCTTTGCTCTGTTTGTTTAACGCTCTCTGTTGGCCTGAGTGAGTGTGTATTGTTGGCCACTTTACTCTGTGTGTGTGTGTGTGTGTGTGTGTGTGTGTGTGTGTGTGTGTGTGTGTGTGCGCATGCGTGTGTGTGTGTGTGTGTGTGTGTGAGCTCTGATTAGGTGATAGGAGGCTTTATAAATGGCCCATCGCTGCTGTCACAACAACAGAAAACATGAACCCCAAACGTACCTGAATACACACATTCACAAAACACACAAACACAGACAGGCAAACACACTTACATCACATCACATTCTGTCACTTTTGTAAAGGTTATCTCTGAAATGTAATAGATTACATTAAATAGCCATTCTGTTAAAAATGGAATTGGTTCAAACTAATGAAACTTGCATCTGAATACTTCGATTATTTTACAAAGATACATTTCAATAAAATCTTTAAAGTATTGTTATTCCAAACTCTCAATAACAGGAGGAAGTTGCATACTAGAATATATATATGAGATTACCAAAACCACCAACAAATCACTGCTATGTATCCACAGACTGTATCACTCACTGAATAAAGTATAAATCTCATTGTTTACACACATCTGTATTATGGTATCATCAAGTTTTCTTCTTCAAACTAAAACTCATCTACTTATTTTGACAATTACTCAAACTAACACAGTGTCTTCTATTCATGTACTGCATCAGCTGATAGTTTACATTAGTAATATTAGCTCTGGTTTTAGACTGAAAACAGACACAGTAAAACCATAAATCACATCCATTTTCTGTACAGTTTGTGTTGTCAGTAGCTGCACTAAAGATCTGTTTGGAATCGTACAAACCAGGTCAGAGGTTTAATCTGAACTGTGGATCAACAAACAGCAATTTAGCAAAGATAATAACATCACATAATAGCTTTATACCTTCATACCCTCATAATCAAACTCATTCATATAAAAGAAACGCTGCCGTTTCAGCATTAAACTCAATTCTTTTCACCTAGAGCTGTGTCCAGAGGTGAAAACTACTACAGTGCTTCTAGATTTGAACACTTTCTTTGACTCTAAAAGTTGTTTCTTTGTGATTCTCACCCCATCGGGTCACTTTCTGATACTTCGATCGAACCTTGTGGTGTTAGTTTTTCTTCATCATGGGAAGACGACAGAGTGACTCACTACTCCCTCTAGTGGTCACATAAATCTGCCATACTGTCAGTACAAAGACATTCAGTTCATATCTCAGCAATCCAGTATATTGGTATCTTTGGCATAATTAAATTTTTACTAAACACTCTAATGTTCATTTTAGGTTATTCTGCAATACCTGAAAGTGGGGATACTACATACAGCCCCTTTAAAACATAAATTAAGGCCAGTCTTCTCACTGTTGACTATGTTGATCTCACAAGCCTCACACTTTGCAGTTTATCTCTGATTTCAGAGGCAAAATATTCAAATACCCAAATGAGACCCAACCAAATGTATTTACAGCAGAATGACAGTACTTTTATTGTTCTAGCTGTTTATGATAAAGCTTTATGTCACAATGAGGGAATGTAAACAGGAGCATGAGGTGTAATATTAATCTCTAATGATAAAGTACAGATAGATTGTTCTGTTGTTTGTTGTTTGAAACTAGTTTTATGTTGACATAAAACAGGCCTCATAACATGACATGAACACATAGTGATGGTCCCTGTTTGTCCAGACAGCAGTAATGATTGCTTTAATGAGCAAAATATAAAGCTGCCATGTGTATGAGTCATTTTCACAATTTCTGGCTGATAACGTTCGTCAGTGTGACTTAAGAGTGAGGATATGAGACAAACTGCACGTACACTTTTAATCATGGAGTATGGAAGCCGTACAGATCTATCAACATCAGAGGAACACTACACTCAACCCTCTCTTTGTATTGTCTGAAGGAGCTATATGTGTGTGTGTTTGTTAAAGGTACTGTGTCTGAAGAACTGAGCATAAATAAATAAACTGTGAGAACTGACGACTGTTACTGTAAAACAACAATAAATTACAACACTGACTCACTGAAAATGTGTTTTTTCCTATGTTGAAACAAAAATACCTTCAGTTTGAGCACTCTTCAGTTCAGTTATTAAAGAATGAGACTATGGCTAAGGTGTTTCTACTATCAATATAACATGAAAACAACATGGAACTGTTAGATTTAATCAAGTATTATACATTTCATCTGCTTTTTTATGACTTTGACACATGGATTGCGTTAATTCCAATACGTGGACTACAATGACAGTGGACTACAGATTCTATTCTAAACAGAAACATCCCTGTATGAAAGTTTTATTTTTATCTCAGACATTATATCTTACAGTTTTTAGTTTCATCCTCCCTCATCCATTGTTGCCTCACTCATAGATGCAGTTACGATTAACATGACCAGCCAATACAACACTATAGGCCTACCTTGCTACTGAAATGCAATATGTTGGATGCCAAACTGAGCCAAGTCAAATCTAGTCGGGAGAAGTTATGCTGATACTCTGTGGAAAAGCAGCGTAAGTCTGTTACCGACGTCTATTCTAGAGTTCTTTAGTTACTCATTTGTTCCTCTCCAGTTACAACACAAGACAATGATAACTTACAAATACAGACAGTTCATGTCAACAAAAGTCAGACTTCCAGGAAACCCAGACTCCAACACAAACTACAGCACATAAGTGGGCTCATTTTTTAGTGAAAGATCTCTATTTTATGAAACTTATCTTTTTTAAAATACCCCTTGTGGAAAAAAAGTTACAACTGATTTTATCGATTATACTTTTTACACCATAGCCATGCCTCAGACATAAAAATATAGTTTGAATATGACGCAAAACTTATATCTAAAAATTTAAAAAATTTATTCAATCTGTAACATTTAAAAAGACTATCTGTAAACTGTTACCGAGAAATTACTCTTTATTTGTAATTTCCTATATCAGTATGGACCAGCCCAAGTTGTAAACAAGAAAAGCACTCAGAGGGCGCAGACTTCCGCCAAGACAGACCCCCCCGATCACCACCAGAATTTAATAATTTCTTCCTTGTGCCAGTATCAACATTTCCTGAAAACTTAATGAAAATCCATCCATAATTTTTTGAGTTATCTTGTTAACAAACAAACAAACACGCAAATAAACAAACATGCCAACAAACAAAGCAAAGCGATCACAGTACCTCCTGGCGGAGGTAATAACACTGTGTTTGTGTTAAATACATTAAATAAAGCATTGGGATTATATTTGGCTTGTTGTTTTAAAAAATAAGTCAACATTTTGAGTGACGCATACAATGGTAAAGAGTTGTCCACGTGTTACTATGGCAACCCATCCACATGTTACCACATTGTCATGTCAATAAAACAGAGACTTTTCAATATTTTAGTCCAAGAAATTTTTTTCAACATAGTTGAACATAATATCTAAAAGGTTTTGTCCTACTTGATAGCAATTTCTGTTGAGAACTGCACGTTTTGAATGTTTGCGTAAAGCTTAAAAACTTGATGTCTGTTTCAAGTCCACATGTTACCGAACAGTAATTTGACATTTTTTACCTAAAAATTTGATCTCCCCAAACTTTGTTATACATAATGTTAAAATGTCCAAAATGTAGAAAACATGCATATAAGCTAACCTGCTTACATGACAGAGACTGCTGAACACAAAATGTGTCCAAGTGTTACCGCTTGACCCAAATGCTACAGAGTATGAGGGATGAACAGTATGAGTATAGCAGAGTCAAAGTTCAGAGTATCATTCATTCATTTTCTGAACAGTTTAATCCTCTGGAGCACATGTGTCAAACATGCGGCTTGGTGGCCAAAACCAGCCCACCAAAGGTTCCAATCCAGCCTGCAGGATGAATTTGCAAAATGCAAGTTAGGGCATCAAACTCAAAAATAATATTATAATAAACTATAAATAATGACAACACCAATTTTTACTCTTTGATTAAGTGCAAAAACATTAAATTATGAAAATGTTTACATTAACAAACTGTTCTTTCACAAAAAAATGTGAATAACCTGAACAAATATGGACAACCTGAAATGTCTAAAGAAAATTAAGTGCAATTTTAACAATATTCTGCCTGTTACTGAATGTTTTATGCCTTTGTAGATATGATCTGTAAAGCATATGTATGAATGAAAACTCAAGGCAAAATATTGATAAAATTTTACTTATATTTCTTAACAAATTTCATTTTTTTCAGGTTTTTCATATCCATTTTGTTTGGATAGTTTGTAAATGTAAATATTGGTATAACTGAATGTCATTATTTATTGGCTATCATGCTATTATTTTACTGGTCCAGCCCACTTCAGATTAAATTGGGCTGAATGTGGCCCCCGGAAGAAAATGAGTTTGACACCCCTGCTCTGGAGGGTCGCAAGGGCACTGGAGTCTATCCCAGCTACCAGAAAACAATGGTAGGACACACCCTGGACGTGTCTCCAGTTCATCACAGGGCTGACATACACTGACAACCAACCATTCAGTCTCCATTCACATCTACAGGTGATGTAGATTTACTCCAAGTATAATGTTATGTACCATGAGTGTGTATAGAACATGCAACAGCAGGTACTTTGTATGGGCAGCCCCAGCATGTACACAGCTACTATAATTTCTCGATTGCCCACTCACACCATGGGTTAGTGCTTTACATATGTTCTGGTAAAAAATAGTTGTAAATACTTTTGTTTTTTCTTTTTGTCTGAGTTTTTTTTGCTACAGACAACAGTGTCCAGCTACTGGAAGAAATGACCTCTTAAAGACCAAGATATGAACATTTATATTGTCACTGAGTGCCAGAGGAAGGTAAGCCACAAAGGTATTAAGAGATGGATTAACACATTAGCAGCACAACTTGACATAAATCTAAAATATACCATAATAACACCATCTTCATCCTTTTAGTAAATTAGGAGGATTAGCTCCTTAAGACCCGTTCTGTTCAGTGTTCTGTGTCTGGTGAAGTATGTCAAACATCCCAAAGGCTTCCTCAAATATTTAAAGCCAAATTCTGGTAGATTTATGAGGGTGTGGATGTGTGGTGTCAGCATGACTTGAGGTTGACGTTTACTTTGCTTGATCCAGTGGGATGAAGTAAGCATTCTGTCAAAATCACCTGTTAGTATCAGATGTCATGTGCTCTGTTTACACTCACGTATTCTATTGAGATGAGATTATCACGCTCACTTCTACTGATATCACATGATGCATAGCCTTTTTCTCAAGGATTTAGTTTAAGTACCAAGATAATGACTCTACTTCTAGTGATTTAAGAACATCACATGAATGTAAGATACAAAATATAATAATGAGAAGGATTTATACAGATATAGATTTTATTTACGTCATTCCACAGCAGCTGTTAGTCCTGTCAGCTCAGTTCCACTTTCTATCTCACATGAGTTTCTGGGGTCAAACTCATTATTCATTTGACCAAAGTGTCCTTAAATGGGACAGACTCTCCTAGTTTCAGAGCTGAAGTTGTGTCATCATCTGCCCAGACATTCACCACTATAAAAATCCACCAGAAATATATTCAAATATTTTATATAATGTCAATAAACCTGCTGATAGCTCCTTAAAGGCCAGCTGTGATTTGCAGATTACTAGTTTTTATCTAATTGACCATTAAATCAATGAATAAAAATAAAAAAATAAAATAATAATATCCCAAGGGTATGCAGATGATCTACAGCAGGGGTCTCAAACATGCGGCCCGGGGGCCAAATGCGGCCCATGGGATGAATTTGCAAAGTGTAAAAATTCCACAGTCAAAGCTGTTGAGCTCATTTTGGTTCAGGTTCCACAAACAGACCAATATGATCTACAGTAAAATAATAACAGCATAAACATCTACAAAAAATAATGACTCCATATTTTCTTCTCGGTTTGATATGAAAAAAAATTTACACTATGCCTATAAATAATGACAACTTCAAATTTTTGTCTTTGTTTTGGTGCAAAAAATAACATTAAATTATGAAAATATTTACATTTACAAACTATCCTGTAACAACAAAATGTGAATAACCTGAACAAATATGAACAACCTGAAATGTCTAAAGAAAATTAAGCACAATTTTAACAATTTTCTGCCTGTTACTCAGTGTTTAGTGTCTTTGTGGCAGATACTTCAGGCCAAAAATAGGGCTGACAAGGCCACTCCAGGACCCACAAAAACTGAAGTCAAAGTTGTCATCGAGACTGATGGACGAACAACAGTATCTTTGTAGATTCAATCCATAATGCACATGCAGAAATGATAAGTTGAGGCATAATATTGTTAAAATCGCACTTATTTTTCTTAAGAAAATTTCAGTTTTTTGAGGTTATTCACATCTTTTTGTTTGGACAGTTTATAAAAGTAAGTATTTTTATAATTTAATGGGGGGTTTTTTGCACTAAAACAAAGACAAAAATTTAGAATTGTCATTATTTATAGGTTATTATGCTATTATTTTACTGGTCTGGCCCACTGGAGGTCAAACTGGGCTGAATGTGGCCCCTGAAAGAAAATGAGTTTGAGACCCCTCATCTACAGTATCTACGTAACACTAACAAGTAGATGACAATAAATACCAGTTCTTGTTTTCACGTGACATTAAAAGCTTTACTAGTAACATGCTTCAATGTCAAATTACGCTTGAAGAGTTTTTTTCTCATCTTATTATGTTTTCATTCCTTTTTGAGTCTTTTTATGAAGTTCCCTCTTGTAAAACAATGAATATGTGACTGCCTCCCTCTGCTGTTCTAAACAGGACATTACAGAACATGAATACTAAGACACAGTTTGTGAAGTTTGTCATGATCAACTGTGAAGTCTATGAGGACACGATCATTTAACTTGATATTTTCATCTCATGCCTGACATTTAAAGGTCATAATGGATTCAACATGTGCATATTCACACTACAGGCTCAGAAATGTTTATTAGAAGCTTTTTTTTTTTTTTACATTTATCTGTCATTTTTAGTATTTCTAATAAAAACCAATGGTTGTCACAGCATCAGTTCTTTGTAACAATGTGAGCGTATTCCTTTTTTTTTGGTTTTTGTGTTTATTGTGGTTGTTGTACTGTGTGCAGTGATTACTGTGCAAACCAAAAATAAACTATTCATCCATTCATTCATTCATAATTAACTCACCATGTCAATAAAAATACATTTAAAAAAATGACCACTATGGCCATTATATTTTACAGTAACTGCTATTATTTCTGTGGTTCCACAACATGATATTTTTTCTGCTTTGGATCTTCATAGATTTTACATTCATTCATTCATTTTCTGAACCTGCTTTATCCTCACTAGGGTCACGGGGGTCACTTGGAGCCTATCCCAGCTACTTATGGGCGAAGGCGGGGTACACCCAGTTCATCGCAGGGCTGATATATAGAGAAAAACAATCACTCTCAGCTATGGGCAATTTAGATTAACTGATTAACCCACAGGTGTCAAACATGCGGCCCGGGGGCCAAAACCAGCCCGCCAAAGGGTCCAATCTGGCCCCTAGGATGAATTTGTGAAATACAAAAATTACACTGAAGATATTAATAATCAAGGATGTTGAAATCATTTTAGGTCAATTCAATCTAAAGTGGATCAGACTAGTAAAATACAATTATAATAACCTATAAATAATGATAACTGCAATTTTTCCTCTTTGTTTAAGTGTAAAAAATTAAAATTAGAAAAAAAAGTTATTTACAGACTATCCTTTTACAATAAAATATGAATAACCTGAACAAATATGAACAATCTAAAATGGCTTAAGGGGAGTATGTGGAATTTTAACAATATTCTGCCTGTTACTAAATCTTTAATGCACATGTATAAATGATAAACTAAGGCGTAATATTGTAAACATTGCACTTTTTCTCTTAAGAATTTTCAGGTTGTTCATATTTGTTCATGCTATGTTCAAGTATGGTTTGTAGATGTAAACATTTTCATAATGGAATTTTACTTTTTTCACTCAAAAACATAGAGAAAACTTTGGAGTTGACATTATTTATAAGTTCTTTTCCTATTATTTATAGCATTTTACTGGTCCGGCCCACTTTACATCATATTAGGCTGAATGTGGCCCCTGAAATGAAATGAGTTTGACACCCCTGGATTTATTAATATCAGTGCATGTTTTTGGATGGTGGGAGGAAGTTGGAGTACCCGGAGAGAACCCACTCAGGGGAGAACATGTGAACTCTACACAGAAAGGTCCCACCCCCATCAACTGGTGTTGGAATCGAACCAAGGACCTTCTTGCTGAGAGGTATGAGTGCTATCCACTGCACCACCCCATAAACTTTTATCATCTTCTTCTTCTTCTTCTTCTTCTTCCACAAAGTGAGAACGTGTTGTTTGTAAGTCACAGACATGGGTAAAAAAAAATTGTTTTGATTCACATACTATTTGCCATTAGGGAAACTACACCTCACTACTACAACTACACCTCAGGTTTTCATTTTTTGTTCTGATAAAAAGCAGAAGTTTGAGCAACAAAACACTTGGACATAAAGCATCACAAAAGCAACTAAAAGACTGTATGTAACCTTATGTTTTTGTTCTTGATTTCCAGTGACCTATAGAGACAGCCTAAATAAAATATGAATATTTATATTTCCACTGGTAGCAGTTCCTCCTGTGACCAGCAGGGAGCTCTGTGACAACGTGAAAGAAACAAGTCAGTGAGGCGTGATCCTGGCAGTCACAAAGAAAAAAACCCAACCTTGATATGTTGTATAAGAACATGTGACGCACTTTTAACACACATTAGGGTAATATTTCATTTTGATCCTTTAGAAAACATTCTGAATCTAAGACATGTATGTTGATGTTGCAAAAATCACCTTTACATGTAAAAACAATGATACAGATGACACAAACAGATACAGTGAGGATAAGAATAACACTAATTCAATAATGAGGCCACTGCAAGTTAATTACGTTTTCTGTATCACTGTAGAAATCTGTTTGCTTGTCTTTTTAAAGTAAAGTTAATGCTTATTTTCTCAAATTCTTATGTACTTTTTATTAGATAGATGTGTTCTGGTCTGAACACTGTCATCATAAGAGTCTGGTTTAAAGATTTAACACCAACAGTTTAGAAATTTAACTGGAATTAGGCTCAAGTTCATAAAACTGTGCAGATTTTGGTAAATATCTCACAAATGCAATGTGCACCATAATGGTGTTTCCTCGTTATGGCCGAATTCCCCTGGTGTTTCCTGACTTGACCATCTGTCTGACCCTTTCACACTATTGACCCTGTGTGTGTCTGTGTGTGTCCATTGTGCCCTTGGCCTCGATCGCATTAGGCATCATTAACTCTTGAATGACCACAGCACAATGGATGAGTCAGGGGTGAGGAAGATGTAGGAAGAGGAGCTAAAAAATATAGCGTGGGTACAAAAGAGAAATAAAGATGGAAAGAAATAGGTGCAGAAAAGGTTGCATCTGTGGTTCAAAATGACTGATATAGGTGTCTATAAATTGTTGTATGAATTGAGTTAGATGAAAGTTCACTGAGACACCTCTGAATATCAAAGAATGAATAGAAACTTCCCTGTCAAACACCTTTTGTCATCCCATCCGTTCTGAAAAATCCTCATAAATCAAAGTAACAAAAAAGCTGTTCCTTGTTGCACAAAATGATTATACAATATGTTCCGTCACTAAGTACAGGAACAAAAATGGTTTTCTGGTTGAACATTTAATAGAATATGATGTATGTTTCTACAAAATATGAATACCTAGAATCTCAGCATAACTTGCCCTTGTTGGATCTAGTTTTTTTGGAGGGATTTTTTTTTGGTTTTCCTCAACAGGGAGAAGATTTTTGGGGTGTCTAATAAATATGTAAAATCCAGGACTTGGCCACCAGAGAGTAGAGTTTTCATCCCGACTCCCAGAGGTTTTTAGCTTTAGGCAATGAAAGTGCTTTGGTGAGGAATTGGAAAAGGATTTTGGTTTGACTGAGATTTTACCAAATACACTGTCAGTCATTTTTTGTCAAATATTGGCAGACTTATTTCTTTTTCGTATCTTTTCCTAGTTTGGTTAAATTTCAGATTATTTGAGGTCTTGAACGTGGTGCAGGTACAGTTAGTTGGGCTGACTGAGCAGGATCTGGCACCAACCGTGAACTTCATTATCCCTGCTTTATCTCATGGTCTGTTTACTTTGCACATCTTCCAATTTTCCTGTTATAGTGTATCTACATATAAATGCATCTATGCTAATGCTCATATTTTTCTCTACATATGGGCTTCTTGTGCACATGTAACCCTTTATCAGGCAAGAGACTATTTTTGGTCATTTCCTCAAACATTAAATATGTTGCCAATCCTGTGCCTCAGTGAGGTCCAGAAGCATGTTGGTTTTTAGAAACACTATACAGGGTGTATATATAAAAAAAAAAAAAAAACTACATATTTTGAAAAATTACCCCCAGTTCCGCATTTGATAGTTTTTGGAATTTTCTTTTATGGACATCAGTAGGTAGTGTGGTGGATATTTGTTCAAATTTACAGACCCAGGTTTTCATGCATGAGTGAGCAGGGGCAAATTGCACAATCCAAGTTAAAACTGGTTTGCATGAAGTAGCGGTGGGATTTAAATCCAATCAAAGATCATGGGAGGGGACAATGGGCATCCATCTTGTTTTCCACAAAATTGCCAGGTTACAGCATTAACATTTTGGCCACCATGTCAATTTCATTTCTTTACCCATGGCAGCTGTTCCTGCCTTTTAAAGTTAATTCAACTTGTTTAGGCCTGAAAATGTCACTGAGGAAAGGCCAAGTTAGGGTTAGGGTTAGGGTTAAATTGGGTCTGTAAATCTGAGCCTGTAAATTTGGATAAATATCCACCAATCCCCTACCTACCGACATCCATAAAAGAAAATTCCTAAAATCATCAAACGCGGAACTGGGGGTAATTTTTCAAAATGTGTAGTTTTTTTGATACATCCTGTACAGTGATTCTGAGAGATTTTATGGACATTTTGAAGCTGTAAATAGTGAATATGAGTGATTTTGTCAGTTTATGACCTTATAACAGTTGTTTTATTGCATGTGTTTACTTTTCAGCAAATACCGCTCAGATGTTTTATGGAGGTAGATGACGATATCCAATAACACACTATGGTTGAAATTTTGAATTTCAGAGTATTTCAATGAATGCCCTATAAAGGGTTAAAGGTGCAAAAAAAGTCTGATATTTTCCACAAGAGCTTTGAAACTCCAGCTTGTGTGTATATACAGTATGTGGACAAGAAAAATGAACAAATTAGAAAATGATGGTGTCACACCCCAATTTATTCATGCCTACCGTTGCTTTGTGTAATGAACCTGCACCTGAAGCATCAAATATAGGTTTATAGGTCAGTGTTTTTCATGTAGTATATCATAGTCAGCTCAGACACATTTGGGTGACGGACGTGTACCAGTGTTATGGAAAGAACTATATAAAATGAAGAATACATTTTGACTCATACATTTCTCATCTCAGTGTGGACCGGGTATAAAAGCAAAGTATGTCATCTCTGCCTCATCCTCTGCACTCAGCAAATGTGGAAGGAAGCATTAGACTAAATTGCAACACGAGTGGCATAGTGAGAAAAAAACAAGTGAAAATGAAAAATAAAACATTTTCTGATTTTGTAACACCTGTTCTATTCTAAAAACACAAAGAGCACAGTGCTAATAATGACTATTTTTGCTGGTCTATAAACATGGGCTGCTAGTTACCTTATATGTTATCTTATACGATTGCTGTACTGCTGTATAGGCTATTGTTTTGTAGTGGATGCTGCCTTGATGAGGACCATTTGTGGCTGATATTCCTAACCACTTGGTCCTCAAGAGGGTCGCATGAGTACCAGCTACCAATGGAGACATGTTGACCTTGTAACCAGTTCATCACATGGCTGATATCGACAGACAAACTAATATAGATTGAACAATTACCCTGTTTTAGTGTGTGTCTTCAGAGAAGCCATTGAAACATGTTTGTTTTGTGTACAAATCAAGGTTATAATAGTTTTGGGTTTTTAATTATAGTTTAGTTTTAATTAGTTATGACTTTTTTTCCCCTCTTATTCAGTTAGTTTTAATTAGTTTTTAGAGCAGGTTTGTTAGTTTTTATTAGTTATCGTTTTTTTCTGAATGCTTAGTTTTAGTTTAGTTTAGTTTTAGTATTAGTTTTAGTTATTTCATATATTTTATCTTCCTCATCATCCTATTCAAAGAAATTAGTGAGGCGCGGATATGGGTTACCCTGGACACTTTATTTGGGGGTAGGGTTAGGGTGGCTCATGGACTGAGCACAGACACAATGTACTGTACAATGTATAAATTCCCTATAGCAGGTGGGGGGGGGTGCAATCCATACACAATGTCACTTACGTGAAACAATGAGAAGATGTGCAAAGCATGAGAGGAGATGCACAAAGCAGCCAGCAGTTAAACCAGATAGAAACATATATAACCAGCTAACCAGCAGTTAAAGCAGATAGGAACATATAATAAACCAGCTAACCAGCAGTTAAAGCAGATAGAAACATATATAAACCACTTATAAACATATATAACCCAGTTCCTCATCAGTAAACCACACCTTAGCAGATCTCTCATATCTTAATCATCTCCAGTTCCATTATTAGCTAACTTTGCTTCAGTTCAGTTCAGCTAGCTGTAGCTAGTAACATCAAACATTTTTTAACATTCTAACAGGTTCCATACCTCTGTAATTGGATTAGTTTTCATCCTCCTCTTTTCTCCTCTTCTAAACTGTGCAGTTCAGGGCTTGGAAGGCCTTTTCATGGTGATAAACTCTCCAGTTTTAACCTGGATGCTAGTCCTGTCTGACTCTGTCCTTTAGTTCTGCTCTGTCTCTGTCACTCACGTGCACACACACGGTACGCCAAAAAAAAAACAAAAAAAAAAACAAAAAAAAAAAAAAAAACAACCCCACTCATCACTAAAGTAAATCCCAGACAGGACTGTGCTGCTGTGTCCCAGCTTTAGTCTGTATGTTCCAGGTAGAGTGGGGACCAGAAGACAACTGGAAACCACCAGTGACCAGACATGACAGACTGTGAAGTGTCGTATGGTGTCACCAGCTCAAACTGCTGGAGCGAAATAAATTAATTTCATATCAATCCGACATTGACAAAGACGAAAACGAAGGGAATTGTATCCATAATTTTTATACGTTTTAGTTAGTTTTGTAAGCTCACGATACAGTTTCAGTTAGTTATCATTTTTTTTCTTTTAATTAGAGTTTTTATTAATTTCAGTTAACAAAAATGTTTTTTCAATTTTAGTTTTCGTCATTTCGTTCGTTTTCGTTAACGATAATAACCTTGGTACAAATCAAGACTTTTTACACTGCCTTCCTTTTTTCTGTGCATTTGACAAACTGTTACTCTATGACTCATTAAAAAAAAACAAGCAGTCACCATTGTCTTTTCTGAAATATGCCCAAAACTCGACAGCAATATTCTGGAAGTGATATACAGCCGAAACACAAGCTTCCTCATTTCTGCTGTGTGAGTCGTTGACAGGTGTTCTACTGGTGATAGGCTGAAGGATCTATGTGAATGTGTGTGTTTTTCCCAGAGTTTAGTCTCAGACAGAACTGAGGGGTAAATGGGACGAGCAGAAAGATGTGAATGGTGGAACCGAGGCGCCTCGATACCCAGATGTGACCCATGGATTCTGGTCCTCCACCAGTGACTCAAGAACCTAGGGTTTAGGACCATGTATCCTACTCTCTACATCCTATGCTACTTTGGCTCCTACAAAGGCTCCATGGTGGTAGTTTTAATCACCATGGGAGACCGGCAGAGTTACTCACTACTCCCTCTAGTGGTCACGCAATTTCACCAGACCATCAGTAGTGGCTTTTCCATTGGACATCTGCGCAGAACTTTACTGATAATTTACTAAATGTCAAAAAAACAGAAGTGCGTATTGTTAGATTTTCCATTAAATCACAAATGCGATGATTTGTTTATTATTATCGCGAGATGACTAGGGCTGTAAGAAAATATCAGTTCTGCAATATATTGTGATATTTCATTTCATGATACTGTATCGATATTAAAAAGTACTGTATCAATATTTTTGGTATTTATTCAAATGCAGATATTGTGGAGGTTCATTTTGGTTTTTTGTTTATATCTCATTCATTATTATTTAACACTCTTTTATTCAATAATGGTAGTTCCTTTGTTGGGATTGACCTAAAATTATGTTCTCATGTTAGTTCTGAACTTATAGAATATGAACATTTGAACAGGATCTTAAACTGTAATGTCTGTAAAACAGAATTTCAGTTTGAACACAGGAACATTTTGTGGTATAACATTAGATCCTGTTGGGATCAAATAAAAATGTGTTTAGTATTTGTGCAGATTTCTGCTGTAATTCAATTCTTCAAGGATATGATCATTTAAAAACAAACAAACAAACAAAAATTGCCTTTTAACAGTATCATGGTATATCATGATATACCGTATTGTGATCCTAGTATTGTGATTTGTATCGTATTGCCAGATTCTTGCTGATACACAGCCCTAGAGATGACACAAAAAGTCATTCCATAAAAAGGTGACGAATGTAAATATCGTGTTGATTTACAGATGTTCATTATTATTATATATAACCCCTCTACCCTGTACTAAATTAAAAAATGATTCGGTTTCCTGGTGTGTCCACACATACGCCGTGTTTCTTTTAAAACACTTCTTCTTCGCTTGTTGTAACGTCTGTCAACATCTGGTTTTTTTTATTCACGTGACTCTTTCCATTACAGTTTTGTGTGATATACCAATTGTGCTATGCCCGAAAAACCACTTCTTGCCAGTGGAAAAACTTTTAATCGAAAAACGAGAGTTTTGGCAAAACTGATGTTTTGTCCATTAGGTAAATTTTTATGCGCAAGCTATATTCACGCAATTTGAGGGTAAATGGAAAAGCGACTAGTGTTATGTACAGTCAATTCATATTTTCATAACTCTTTATTCTCCACACTCTAATGATAGTTTCAGGTCATTTTTTATACTTGAGGTTTAGAAATGTAAGCATAATACTATATGACTGTATTAGGAATTCAAACAAATGAATAGTACAGTCCATGAAGCCAGAGACTCCAGTCTATAATCATTTTACATTCACACAGAAGCAGAGTAGAGAGGTCTTAAATAAAATAAATATGATCACTGCAGTCAAAGGAGTCTGTATTTAGTCAAGAATGCATTTTAATTTACCCTCACTTATAAATTCCCAGAGAGACATTTTCATCCAGTGCTTTTCAGATTTATTTAAATGAACCCCTGCTGACAGTTGACTTGTTTTTAATTGGAATTTGCACAAAATAGATTAAAGCATGCTATTTTAATCTAAAAGCAGCTTTTATTTGCAATCTAAAGAATTGCTGCCCCCCAAAAAAATAAACATCAAATATAAATTCAATCCTAATAGGTTTGTAAAGAGCCTTTGTAATGTGTGTGTGTGTGTGTGTGTGTGTGTGTGTGTGTGTGTGTGTGTGTGTGTGTGTGTGTGTGTGTGTGTGTGTGTTTGTGTATCCATTCCAGGAGTGCAGTGGAGCATCCTGGGAGCTGATAGGAGTTGAAGTGTAATTGTGTCAGAGCAAAGACCCAGAAAATACAGAAAGACAGACAGATAGATAGAGACAGGAAGAGAGAGAGAAAAGAGAAAGAGTTCCCTCCATCATCCTGAACTTCGCTAAATGTCACCCATCGGAGCATTCTACTCTTCTATAGTTTGGCCCAACACACAAACCCGCACGTCATTACATTATACTTTTTACATTTTGCATTTTAATAAAGCCAGTGGTGAAATAAAATGAGATACATTTACTCATGTACTTTGGTACAAATATGAGGTACTTATTCTTCATGTGTGTCCATTTTCTGCTGTGTATTATACTTGATATCTTACCAGTAACTGTAGTTGATAGTTACTTGAAGATTATTTCTATATACAGAGCTACACATTTTTTCTACCAAATCATGACCATTTTCATTGGAGACTATGAAAACTGAAAAGCAATTTTAGGTATATTGTGCTTTTTTTGTCTTTAGTGTTTTTTTGTTTTTGTTTTTCTGTTTAATGAACCAAGAAATATCTCAATGTTTTGTTGTTTTACTTAATTTTACTTTTTTCATACTTCTAATTTTACATGTGCTGATAAAAAGATTGCATCATTACAATTATTTTGAATGTTCAACCCTTAGATTTCAGAGGTGTTTGTCGTGTGCTTGGCCATTAAAACACAAATTAACCCTTTCATGCATGAATTATGAGAACCTTAATCAAGATTTTTTTCTGGAGTGTTTTTATTCCTCTTTAGGCATGAAAAAAAAAAAAGCGATAGATTTTTTATGAATCTATTTAATCACAGAGTTACAAAAATGTTCACTCAACTGGACACCATGCATTTGATTTTAGAAGCAAAGAAACATGTATTTACTGATATACTACATGAAAACTATAAAATAAAAATATTTTTAATGCTGCTAATCTGATGTGTTCTCACATTTTAACATACCTGCATGGAGATAATAAGCAAAAAAACAAACAACTTTTTGTTTAGAAAAAAAAAACAAAAAAAACCTGTTTATTTCAGTCTAGTGACAATTAGCATTTTTTTCCATTCGAACATGTTACTGGAGATCAGGTTTATCTACAGTAAAGTTACAGTAATGGTATGAATTGCAGCATATGGGATGATGCAAAAAACAACAAATCCATAAATATTCAAGAAAACACCTTTGATCAGCTGTCCACTGTAGTGACCACTATGCATGAAAGGGTTAAACCACAAATAATGATTTGGTTTGAAGGGAAAAAAAACACAGAAATAATGGGTGCAGTGGATTAAAAGCAAAAACAAGTACACAAACAATACAAAAAACACGCCACGTGGTGGGTGGGTGGGTGGGTGGGTGGATGGATGGATGGATGGATGGATGGATGGATGGATGGATAGATAGATAGATAGATAGATAGATAGATAGATAGATAGATAGATAGATAGATAGATAGATAGATAGATAGATAGATAGATAGAAAGAAAGAAAGAAAGAAAGAAAGAAAGAAAGAAAGAAAGAAAGAAAGAAAGAAAGAAAGAAAATATGGACACAGGATTAAAACACATCCAAAAACCAAATGAGAACTAAACAGCTTCTGCAGGTAAAGTCAGTATTCAGTGTGACCTCCATTTGGATTCAGTAAATCTTCAACTCTCTTGGGTCAACTGTCTGGATGTTTTCTTATAATCTTGTGTTATATTACACACCTTCAGAATGTCCCAGAGGCTTTCATGGTCTTTTATGCTTTTCTCTGTCTAGATGATCCCTTATTTCGTTTACAATATTCAGATTTTTTTCAGAAATGCATGATCACACTTATGCATTTCTCAATCTTTGTCAGTAGGATTAAAAATAAAAATGCATTACATTTTTCCATTTTGCGCTTTTATCATTGATGCTTTATGTACATTTTGATGCAAATATTTTTGTGCTTTTCAATATAGTAACTTGTGACTATGTTTGACTGTACTGTCCCTGTCAAATAAAAAAACAAAACAAAACAGTGTATATTATACTGTTTATTGTTTCTTCTACTTAGGTAAAAATGTGATTCCTCCAGCTTTGTTCATGGCAACACAAACAGTTAATGTATATAAAGATATGTTTAACCTTCACATTACTAATCTCACATTAGCAGTAAGAACAGCCAACTACAGCTTCCTCATTTACAACTGTATGAAGATAAATGCTTATTCTGAATAATCAATGTCGTTAATTCATGAAAACACAAAGAGAATAATAGCTTTCCTATAATTTAGTATTTTCGTTTGATCAAGATGTTTGACCTGATGAACCTTTCAGGGTTTTTAGATGCATGAGAATATCTTGGTTTTAAATAACACCCACAGATACACACTTCCTAATAGGGTCATTACATGTTCCCATCAGCCTGCATCGATCTCAACATGTTTGAGAAAATAGAAAATACTAGACGGATGGAAGGAAGGAGGGGAGGGGAGGGGAGGGGAGGGGAGGGGAGGGGAGGGGAGGGGAGGGGAGGGATAAGGCAGAGCGAAAGAAGCAGAGATGGGTTTTTTTCTCTTCGTTTGTTTCATCTAATGTGTTTTTAAGCAATATGAAGTCTGAATACAGCCTCTGTATTTAACACAACAAAGAAAAGATGGAGAGAATGACTGATAGAGGGTAAGAAAGACAAAGAGAGAAGGATTAAGTAATAGTGGTTAGGATTATAAAGATGAGCATGGAATGACAGTTCTGATGAAAAATAAGACTAATGCACGGGTGTAATGTACTTATATTTAAAATCTGGGAATCAGTACTGCACATTCAAACAGATCCAATTAGATTTGGCAACAACAGCGTTTAGAGCTTGATGATGCATATTTCTCATCAGTGACTGTACTACTAATAACAGTAATTGCTGAATTTAATGATCAGATGCCACAAAATGTGTTTTCATTGCTTTCAAATCAGTGTCATGGCATTAGAGCTAAGGTTTCTGATAGGACTGAAGCCTTTAAGTGTAGTATAACATTGTATTCATAAGCTTCTCACTGATGAGACTGAGTCACTTAGCTGTAAAATCAGGGCATGAAATGAAATGATAAATGATAAAAGAAGAAAATATAAATGGCAAGAGCAAATTTTTGCTGCAGGAAAAAAACATACATGTTTCATCTCTTTACATAGATCAAAACCAACCAAGAAAAAGGGACAGAACCCCCAGTAAAGAGTCTGTTATCTGAAAATGCCCCAGTGCATGTTGATTTTTCTGGCATCTATGTGAACTGTGCCCACTGCACAAATCATTTCTACAACTAAAAATGGACTGAAACTAGTCATCTTAAAGGGAAATTGTAATTTACTTATAGAGAGCTGAAGTCTGGATGCCAGTCCAGAGCACCCTCTGTTCCACCAGTTTCTGAAACTCAGTCCAATATCTCACTGAAGATGTGTTGTCTGCAACAAAGCCCTGAATTTCCCAAACTCCTGGGCTGCCGACAAACAGTGTGACTGAGGGTTTCTTGCTCAGATGATGAAGTAGCTTATCTTGAAAGATCAGTTTGTCCTTTTCTTGATTCATCTGATAAATCTCTTCAGGCCATTTTTATTCCACTGAAAAGCTTCAGTGTACAACAGCTGAGGAGAGTTAATACCCTGGTGTTTGACGAGACATTGACCTCACACTATTGGAGTTAGTGTAGCTTTGGTGGCGGTGGGATCAGTTTGTTTTGATCCGGTGTCAATAAATATTTGGTGTCATCAGATAGTCACATGTGAATTCATTCTGACACAAAGATGCTTAACTTCATCATTTCATTTCAACCCTCCACAGACACCACCAGTGTTACCTGGATGATCACACCCTTCACTGACCAAATCCAGTTCCTTTGGGCTTAAATGGATCCTCTTTTAAAGCAGCATATGACATTCATCCCAAATGCTTTTTTCATATTTGTAAAACCCGAGTGACAGCCTAATTATCACTAATTCATTAGTATTTCCGTGCTTACACACCTGAATCACTTCCCTCATGGTGAACAACTTTGAAGATGACTCCATCATAAACGCAGTCCGCTTATTGACATAAGAAATCGAAACCTCACTCGGGCCTTTTCGGAAATTGTGTCATAAAGTGCATTGTGGGAAGCGAAAGCAGTTTTTCACAGATTCTACAAGAAAAAAATCCAGATCACTACAACATAAAATTATACAGTTCACCAGCGTTGTTTTAAAGAATAAGTATAGTCGGTGGATGGAGGTAAAGGCGGCATTTGGGTTCAGCACTCACCAAGAGACAGCAAAATAGCTGCTGTGTACTTTCCATTACCATAATGAACTTTGCAACAAAATTTCCAAAAAGGCCCAAGTGACGTTTCAGTTTGTTATGTAAACAAGTGGACTGTGTTTATGATGGAGTCAGACATATTATAAATTTCATTCTTTTGTATCATTTCTTACCTTGTGTCTCTAATGGTGGTTGTCTGTTGGGATGGGTCAGTGTGTTTTTTTTTACTGCTGTCATAACCAAATAATTTCCTGCAAAGGATCAATAAAATATCTATCTATCTATCTATCTATCTATCTATCTATCTATCTATCTATCTATCTATCTATCTATCTATCTATCTATCTATCTATCTATCTATCTATCTATCTATCTATCTATCTATCTATCTATCTATCTATCTTCATAGTTTTTCACTGTGAGGGAGGTGATTGAGGTGCACAGGCACAGAAAGACTAATGGATTAGTGATAATTCGGCTGTCACTCAGTTTTTACAAATTTGAAATAAAAATTGTGATGAAAGTCATACGCTGCTTTAAGGACCTGCTATGTTCTAAACCAAACACTGGCTCTACACATCAGACTTTGCATTTTTGCATTAAAATGATGCTGTCTTACATACGTAGGGTGGGGTATTCAGTCTTTATTATTACTACTCTGTTACTTGTGTTTTTTACTAGTACTTTTCCAATGTGCAACATCCTGTTTTTTCACTACTGTTTTTAGAAGTGTTTTATAGTTATTATATTACAATTTTCTTTTAATGTTTCTTATACTGTGCATTCAGTGTTGCGCTGCTATTGGAACGTCAATTTCCTGAGCGCTCTGACTAAGGGATCAATAAAGTTCTATCTAATTGAATTGAATCGAATCGAATCGAATTGAATCGAATTTGATCTAATAAACACCAACACCACATCTAACAAATAATGAAGAAATCAAACGACCAACCAGGAGAAATCAGATCATTTGAAAGAGAAGGCTAAGAGAAAAAAAGGGAAAAAATTACATGTCATTTCAGATTCATCTTTGCCAGTCAACGTCAGTGGAGAACCAGTAGAACATGCAGAGGAATTATCATATCTCAGGAGAGTTATAAGTATAGATAAAAGTGCTCACGAGGACATTAAGGCCAGGCTCAACAAAGCAAGTGCACATTTAGTCGACATCTGGATGTCTAAACAGTACAGTCTTCACACAAAAATCTGTACTTCCATCACCAATCTTAAATCTGTTTCTATGTGGCTCCAAATGTAGGAGGATTGTCAAAATCGACATAAACAAAGTCAGCACTTTCTACAACAGCTGTCTGTGAAAGATCTGCAGTATCTAATGGGCTAATAACATTTCCAATGATCACTTGTATCAGAAAAAGTGGAGTGACTGGCACAAGTTTGGAAACAGCTCGTCTTTTATTATTTTTAAGAGAAAAATGCATGTTCTTATTGTTGCAAAAAACATATTAATTTAGCAATATGTTTTATTTTTAACCCAACAAATATATAAATGAAGATACCGGTACAAATGTTTAATACTGTACAAACAGTCACCTTAGGCAAAGGAAAAAGATGAAGTACATGTAGCTGTCACAAGTTTCTGTTCATAACAGGTTTGGAGAGCATATTAACTCATCATATACATGGATAGACACTATGATAGAGTGCACTGAGGCATGAAATATAATGAAGAACAGTATGATTGTTCAGAATCTATACAGGTCACTATATAAGACATGACTACCATTCTGTACTTGAACACTGACTTCGCTATGCAACGAGACAGCGACAACACTGTGTAAGGGTTGTTTAAAGAGAAAACAGTGGGATGGGGTATTAACTATTATGTAATGTCCTGTCCAGTACAGTCTGACCTAAATCCTACAGAACTGGATCATAAGGTCAGATAGAAATATCCAACTAGTCAAAAGCACCTTTTAGTTTAAGTATAAGTAAGTATTGTAGGAAGACAGTTTAAGTTAGTGAAACTGTTAGAGCTGCTAAGGATACTAACAATTTTTATACCAATATCTGTACATATGTTTCATTGGTCTGGTTAAATTATCTTGTTTGCTGTATATAAACAAAAGGAACATGCATGTGTTTCTCTAAAGTGGTAAGATTAGGTGTTTCCACATTTCTGACAAACACTACAGCAGTGGTTCCCAACCTTTTTTGGCTCGTGACCCCATTTTAACATCACAAATTTCTGGCAAACCCAGACATTCAAAACGGAGACTTTCTTTTTGCTAAAATTAATTTGTTTTTGATCATGTAATAGTTTGCTATACCATGTTGCAAATAAATGCTTATTTCAGATGACATTTAGTCTGTATAATGTATATTATTATGGATGGAGGCAGTAAAGCCAGGTGTAGATTACTGCACAAAGTGAGAATTTTATTTTCCTTGGTCAGGATATGTACAGTCAGTCCAGCTTGTATTTACAAGGCTGACAATTAATACTGAACAAACAAGAACTCAAACTATGAATTATGAAAGAGCTGCAGCATGTTAAACCGACCACAATGAACATTTGCAAGATAAACAGTACCACAGTGCTTCAGTTTCAGCTTCAGAGTCTGTCATGTCTTTTATGGATTGCGATTGTCTCTCTCAGCTCACCATATATTTTTTATTAGTAATTTTTTATTATTATTATTATTTTTTTATCAATTACTAGAAATTTCAGGCGACCCCATTTGAATTCCAGGCGATGTGGGATCCCGACCCCCAAGGTTGAAAAACACTGCACTGAAGTGTATCTGCCAAGAAATCAAGCAATGTTTATTTCAGATGTTTGGGACATGTGCTATGAATGCTGCCAGATCATATAACCAAGGATGCCCTTGATAGACCTCAGGTGGTAGAAGGAGACCAAAAGAAAACCACAAGGATGAAAACCATAGATACCACATCAGAAGTATGAAAGATGGGTGAAGGACAAGGCTTGCTGGCAGCCCCATGCTTCACAGACGGCTATAAGACCATGAGAGAGAAAGGTGCATGTAAAGGGCAGGAGGAAACATCCACTAAGGGCCAACACTCGTCCTTTGTTTCTGTGCCATATTAGACTGAGGATGGCTGCATCAGGGCGCAGGTCAAGATTTGAAGACTGACTCCAAGCCGATACCAATAACAACAATCACTCATCCTCTGCGATGGTGGAAAATCGTATATTCAGGTCACACGAACATAGCCTGTGATGACATCCTTGTTGCTGGATTGGATTTGTCACACAGCTATTTGACATTTGACCAGAAACAGACTATTACAGTGGGAGAAAATCTCATGCAAGATAGAATATGCGTTAGAATTTTTGTGACAATGCAAGAGAAACAATTAAAAGACTCTCCATGGTTTTGAGTTAACAAGTGTGTTCTGTTGTATCTTCACTCAGTCGTCATATTACTGTGCTGCATATATTTCCCATTAACCACCATCTGTTCCCATTAGAAACCCTGTAGGTTTGGGTGTGTTGGTAAAACAGCGCCCTCCTTCTGCTCGCTGAGTGCATTACAACACATTAGATACTCCTTTAATGACAAGAAACAAGTCTAACACAATGTAGAAGATAACAGTCATCTCATCTTTTTATGACTCACATTACAGTAAAGATTAATATATGTACGACTGCTACATATAGCCCCATAAATAAACATGAGTATTTTGTTATGCGCATTTTCTTTTTCTTTTTTTTTTTGCTTCTGCTTTCCTTCTCTTTTCAGTTTCCTGCCTTTTTCTCATATTCATCTACACTATCTTTACCATGCCTACTGTGGCATTTAAGTGCATTTAAATTGATTTGAGAGAGAAAGAGATGGAAAGGAAAGGAGGGAGAGGGGGGATGGGAGTATGTTGCCATGACAACTGCCATAATAATCATCCTAATGATTGATGTGCTGCGCTCCATTTCTCCCCGTTAGCTCTCTCTCTCCCTCTCTCTCTTTTTTTTTTCTCTTTTTTTCTCTGTCTGTTTGTCTGTCTGTCTCAGAGCATGTCCGTTGTTTTTATTCTGCTGCTGCTATCACACTACAAAACTGACACAGTAATGAGCAAATAAACCAACAACACAGATGCAAATGTTGAGTAAAAGAAAATCCAAATGGGACAATGCAAAGATTACCCGTTTTCACTAATTGCTATTTTGCAAAAAACTAATGTTGTAGTGCAAAAGAAGAGAAGAGAAGAGAAGAGAAGAAGAGAAGAGAAGAGAAGAGAAGAGAAGAGAAGAGAAAGAGAAGAGAAGAGAAGAGAAGAGAAGAGAAGAGAAGAGAAGAGAAGAGAAGAGAAGAGAAGAGAAGAGAAGAGAAGAGAAGAGAAGAGAAGAGAAGATTATTTAATATGAAGGGATGTGGCCTGTTTAGGAGCCTGAATCAATCTCTCTGTGTCATTGCATTAGACCATTCAGGCGTTGTGTGTGTGCATGTGGGTGAATACAGTGTCATAATAGATAGCCCTGTAATAGACTACAGTCAAATTGCTCTATAAATGTTAAAATGAATTACCTTACTGGCCAGTCTGGTCTAGATGTAGCAGGCATCCATAGGAATAAAACGTAATCCTCCACGAGAAAAGAAATACGACTGCTTCTGAATAGAAAAATCTGTTCTATTTCTTGCACCAACTTGACTTTTTGGATGATGAACATTTGATATGAGATGCTATTTATCATTTTAGTATCTTAGATTTGCATTGTCATTTAAACATGTTTACTTTTGGATTGTTAGTTTGCACTTTCTAGTCAATTCCATCATTTTCAGATAAAACAAAAAAAGAAAATATGACTTTCCCTTCATGTCTAACATACTCTTTTCACTTGTATATGCAGTAAAAAAGGCTCCCATATTTTCCAAGACTACACTCCAGACTCTATTCTGATGCTATGGCTCAGAATATTAACTTAGAATAATGCAGTATATGTGGAGATGTTTACATGTATGAATTCCTTGTTTAATTCCAATGTGTGTGTTGACTGTAATGTACCTTTAAAAAGAGAGGTTGCAAAAATCCAGCAATAGCTAAATCCAAATGGTGATGTTTGTGCTGTGTTATGTCAGTCTCTGTTCTGCAGTGCAGTGGTATTAGAGGACCCCAATACCAGCAAAAAAACACCTCTCAGAAGAACACATTGAAAAAAAAACTTAATGTTAGCACATAATTACTCACTCTTAGGGCTTTTACCTTGTATTCTCTGAGTCTTGTACCTTTAAGCTACAATGAGCAATATGTTTTATTATAAAAGACGAATAAATGAATAAGTGGAGTGGATACAGTAATGGACTCCGACGGCAGTAAAACACTGAAACCTTATAAATTGCTCTAACTTGTCAATGCCACAAACATGTTTATGTGGGTGCAAGTTTGTTACATTCATTAGCAATTCCCTTAAAAATGTAAATGTATGTGGAAAAGAAATTCAATATATGTCAGAGTCTTAAAATCAATACTGTGATGCCAGCTATTACATTAACTAAGAAATGCCTAAATCATTTATTTCATGTTTTCAGACTACATGCATAGTATCGTGTGTGATCTTGTTTTAATTAGTGCTTTACTTTTAACCAATCAGTTCAGTTTCATACTGTCAAAATAAGAGTCCTTTACCTCCACCTCTCTGTCTGGTTTCTTATTTTCACTCTGGCCTGCTCTCTGTTCATTTGTGTGTTAGTTTTTAACCCCTGAGAGGAGGTCCTCACCTACAGATGGTTGTTCAAAGAGCTGTTTGAAGGTTACGACTTAGGGTGAGTGTTAGAATTAGGTTAAGGTTAGGCAACTTGTCAAAATGGTGCAGACTTCATCCTCACGTTGTTGTTGATGTGAACTGACAGGCTGTCACCAACATTATCCCATTTCCTTGTACTTTTATCAGGTTTTGACTGTCTTTCTTTCTCTCTAATACACAAAATTAGTCAGTTGTGTTCTACAATCTTTCATATCTTATTTTTTATTTCAGCACTTTGTTTGTGTATTAATTTTATGAACGTTTATGTCCACTGAGATCTGAATAAGTACTAGTGTGTGATTTATCACAGATAAGAGCCTCCTTCTTTTGCATTATAAGCACACTAATACATATTAATGCACAGTGGACGTGAGTAACAATGTGTGAAATCTGCTGTGACACCTTTGGTTTCAATAATTTGGTAGATGTTTTAAAAATATCTGAATGTTAAAGTTATCCGTTAGCGCTATTCTTCTCACTCTCAAACAAAAAAAAAGATTGGACATGAAATTTTCATACACTTTCCTTATACGGTTTTAACATAAATGGATGAATTTGATATGAGGCATATTATTCCTGTTAATACATAAATGAAACAAAAGTAAGAATGTGGTTAATTGAATATGTTCAACATGTTTTAAATGCCCAGGGTTTATACATACATCCAGGATTTTATGTCTTCAGTAAATATCAGAAATAAATTCATTTTGTCCCCGTGTCTTTTGACGTGTTTGTGCCAATTATTACATTGTTATCACAGTTTTCCAAATTGTCTTGCTGGAAGATGTTGTAATCTAGCTGCATTTTTCATTAAACCAGCTACAGCTATAATACAAGAGCATCTCTGACTCCTCTACTTTGTTTTTTGTCATTACGAATTATTTGAATTCCTGTTAAGCAACTTACATCCAGTCCTGAACAAACAGGATTTCAGTGGAGGACATGTCTGTCTCAGATTCTGATTTCTGTTGTCATTCATGGCCTAAATAATAACTGATGTGTGTGTGTCTGTGTGTGTCAGTTCAGCTAAAATACCAGATTTTGAGGAAATGTAAATGTACTTCTGCTTAGGGAATAAGTGAAATAGTGAGAGACTGCATTTTAAAATGAAGACATGAAATCAGTACCAGTAGGAGTGCATACATTTTTAAATGGCAGAGTCAGTGCTCCTCTGCCATATTCACTGAGCTTTACAGGACCTTTAGAGAAGCAGAGTTCAGAGCAGGAGTCACGTCATTTTCCATTCAGATCACTTAAAAATGCTCCACTGCAAACTGCAACTCATTTCCTGTCATACAGACTTCACTGTCTGCCATTTGGTTGAAGATGAAGATGCCAAATGACAGCCTGTACATGATACTTTTCCAGCTAAACTCTGAGATGTATTTATTTAAGTGCTGAAAATGAAGGCATGCAGATTTGCTAATGACTTATGAACACTTCACATTCAGACCCTGCCAAATGTAGAGACACTGTATGGAATTACAGAAGTTTAACAGGAAGTCAGTTTATATTTTTGATGCTAGCTTTCGTGCCTCTTAAAGCACAGGACATTCTACTTCCAGTTGCACTGTATGTATAGACCAGTTACAGTCAACTTCTGAAACGTTCATTATTGAAGATTTGTGTTGTCATTTGAGTTTGTGTTGAAATCTGTCTTGCGCTGAGAGCATTTTGACCTTATCTCACTGCATTTCTAGCTAAGGGCAAGTAGAGATACACATTAATGTAGTTGTAGAGGAGCAGAAGAGAAACAATGATGAAGTCAAGAGTCAGCAAAAGGATTTTCCAGGAAAAAAAACGTCTCCTACGTAGAAATCAGCGTAATGGGGCCGTTATCATGGGTGTTTATGGAAACAGCCATTAGTTTAGTAATGGAGTTAGCTAATCTAATCTAATCTTTCATACTGAACCTTTAAATTGACTTATTCGGGATAACCACCATCATGTGTCTTTAGACAAAACTCTGAGCATAGATATAAACCAGAGAATAGAGGACTATGATATACAATCCAAACACAAACAACTTTCAGAATCATCGTCATGTTTTTCAGTTACCTGGTAAAGTGAAGACTTACATTATAGCAAACTTCAGATACTTCATTAAAAAGACCATTGTGTGAATATCAACAGTTTTGATGGAAGCTAATGCAGTTAAAAACATTATTCGTACAATGTATGTTGCATCTTAACATATTTCTGTGAAATATGTTCATGCATTGGGTAATGTACCACTCACACATAGAAGGTATAATTCATTTATTCATTTTCCAAATCGTTTAATCCTTGTGAAGGTTGCAGGGATTCTGGAGCCTGGAGGTGGGGTCGTTTATCACTAAGCTGACATATAGAGACGAACAACCATTCACTGTCACATTCACACCTGTTGGAGATTTATTGTGACCAATTAACTTATTAAGGTGTATGTCCTAAAAGAGTGGGAGGAAGCCGGAGTACCTGGAGAGAACCTACACACGGATCTCAAGATTATTCAGTTTGTCCCAAAAATGGACTCCCAAGCAAGATGGTGACAAGATGAAACCTTCATTCCTCCTGGTTGTATTTTCATCTCTGAGGCCCTGTGGTAACACAGAGGATGCAATCTTTAATATGAGGTCAGTATTCCTGGTATAGAATATATGGGTGACTGGGTCCAATTCTCCTGTAATACCACACAGTAGCATCTCTTATTAGAAAACCAAGGTGAAAAATTTATTGTCATGCAGCAAAAACTTGGAGATGGATGATTTTTACCTCTGCCAGGAAGTATTGTGATCACTTTACTTTGTGTGTTTGTTTGTTTGTTGGTTAGTTAGTTAGTTAGTTAGTTCATTAGTTAGTTAGTTAGTTAGTTTGTTAGCAACTTTGCGGGAAAACTATTACAACCATCTTTACCAAATTTTACCCACAGGTAGGCCTAGGCCCTGGGACGAACCCATTAAATTTTGGGCCAAGTAGGCCAAAGTTCAAGGTCACAACAAGGTCACAAAATCTACAATTTTCCTATCTCTCATCATTGAGCAATTTTCAAAAATTCATAAAAAATTCAAAACGACTCCGATTAGCCTCCAATTTGATCCACCCGTAGCTTATAACAATATCTTGTATCTGGTACAAAATTGTCCACATCCACTGTGGAATGTGGACTCTGTGGACATTTCAATTTAACATTGAAAATCCCATTTACGACACATTTTTCATTATAACTCAACAAATATTGATTGGAATTTAATGTAATTTGACATACACATGACTGGTACCAAGCTTCAACTTTTTCTGCTGTATGGAACAACCTTGAAACTGTTTAATTTAAAAAGAAATAGTCGATCCACACATGCACACCGTTCGGGGTGCTTGGCGGAGGTTTGCGTTCTCTGAACACTTGTTGGAATTTAGGTCCTCGCTTAATCAAGCTCACATTGTCCAAAGGTGTGACTAGAAGACAAATCATCTCTACAAAATCTTCTAATCTGAAGTTATAATGTCAAGTCTGAAAATATGAGTTTATTTTCTCAAACTTTTCCAGAGCTGCGGAAGACACCGCACCGTAGAACTTGTCACAGCCTGAATACTACTCTTCATAACAATTTGTGTAAAAAAAAAAAATAGTGGAGTGTCTTCTTTTGTTCTTCTCATGTACTTGACTAAAACTTCTAGTTTTCCTTTGTGCTTCCAGTTTAATGCACCCACACTTAGAATAATTAAATGCCGCCTCCTATGAAGGTGAATATGAGGTTTCTTGAAGGCCATTATGACACTGATAGTACATGTGTGGTTCTTCCTGTAAAGTAGGTACAGAGATAGAGTGGATCATTTGACAGGCCATATGGTTTACTAATTTGCATCTGCTGTCTTTACATTAACAGATACGTATATTGCTCTTTTTATTCACATGTATTTCATGAAGCCAAGCTGAATATATCTCAAACAACTGTTAATGAAGTTATTAACGTACATTCAAGAACAAGAGCATGTTTCAGATAATCTAATTTCCTGTGGTTACCTATGGAAACCCCCCCCCCCCCCCTTTTCAAGGGGCCTACAGCTTTCAGAGAGAGTTCCTAAACACCACAGTCCCATCACCTTCAGCCCTTCTCATTCCTTTCCTTCAAGTCTTCATCTATCATTCTCTGTCCCTAAGAACCTGTTCTTTAACAAACCATTTAACATATAACACTGCAGCATGTTCATGGTGAAATACATGTAATATCCACCCTACAGACACAGTCAAAGTTTTCCATGGATTTCTTTACTGTATGCTGAACCCTATCATTTAGGCTTAAACACGCCTTGAATTTTTCTGCAATATGTCACTCACGGCATGTGTGTGTTTAAGTCTTTGCATGTGTGTGTGTGTGTGTGTGTGTACATTGTACAGTAGCATAATAAATAGCCCAGTATGAAATAATGATGAGATTGGGTGTAAAACAGTGACAGCAGGGAAAAATAGCTCTGAATGATGCATCAACCCTCTGCTAAAAATGTGCAAATGAATTCAGCGGACTTGACATACATCAAATATGAGGCTGTCAGATCATAGGAGCTGTGTGTGTGTGAGAGAGAATGAGAGATAAAAGCAGAAATGCAAGAGAGCAATGACCAGTAAAAGATGGCGAGAAAGAATATATTGTTCTGCACAAGGGTCATAAAAGTTAATAATAAAAGTGTTTGTCTTCCTTTTTCAATCCTAACTTCTCCTTTCCTCTTCTTCTGATGGGTATTTCCTTTCCTTTCCTTTCCTTTCCCTAATCTTTGATCCTATGAATCGTAGTTGCAGAAAATCTGAGTCTAATAATAATCTCTTTTAAACCTTAAAGAATAATCCCTCGGTACAACATCTCAAATCTTAGTTCTAATTCAGTTCAGTACAGTAAAAAAGTAAAAGTATTCAGGTTGTTGACTTATTAACAAACCCCCAGTTCAGCCAAACATATTTGGAGGAAAATGTAAGACTAAAATTACTACCAAAACATCCATTTCATCTTACACATAGGCTCTCTATTTCAACCTTGATCTGGTTTACTTAGCTTCATTTTAAGTAACTTTTTTTTTTTTTTTTTTACATTTATATTAAATATATTAAATTGTCCCCCAGACAAGATCAGAAAACACACTAAGGATGGGACCTGCTCATTGGTCTCTGTTCCTACTGGAGGTCATGCTACACAGTGGTTTTATCAGACCAGAGTCATAGATGAGTCCACAGGGGTTTGAGTCCCAGCTGAACTCTACAGAGCTGAGCCTGGCAGGTCCTGACAGCATCTCATCATCTCTGATTTACAAAGTGACTGTCGAAACAAAGGCCTCAGTCATTAAATGTATGGATTCTAAGGGCTTACTTTAAAGAAAGACACATGTTAATAATTGAAATCCAGTGGGAAAGAACATCTATGACAGCCACAGTATGAGAAACGCTGAGGTACACCAGTGGGAACACACATCAGTGAAATGTCTAACTCAAGTCATATTAAAAAGAAGTCTCTCTGCTCTGTGTACTTTCCTGTGCTGCATTACCGTAAGCAATCTAAAACTGTCACATAAAGTTAGAGACTAAATTAAGCAAAGAAAATGTAATGGTAAGTAAATGCAAACTGATATTGCTTCCTCTTTTTACATGGTGTCAGAGTCATGAACAGACATGAAATGTGAGACAATACTGACACTTTAAACAAAAATTGTATACTCACTGGAATGAAATAGAAAAAATAAACTAAATCGACTCTCGTGGATTTATCTGCTACTGCAGAAATACAGGCAACACGGTGCTGAAACCTTTTTTTTTAAAAACCTTTATAGGGCAAGTGACTATTTTTAGTAATTTGCACACACATTACAAGACAGTGACAGCAACAGTTACAGTGAGGACAGTGAGTCGACAGTCTCAGGTCTAATGTGGTCTACAGGGTCTGTAAGGTCCACCTCTGCATGAGCAGTGAGTGTACCTGCTTTGTTTGGTACCATGAGGTAATGGTACTAATGTAAGGAATGATATTCAAAGGGATAATGCAGATGTTGACAGGTGTCTGGATCAGCACTTATGATGTTTTAATGTTCTAAAAGTGATGTTCCACTGTTGTAAAATACATGTTCCTAGCACCTTACATGTGTTTTTTTTTTTTTTTACATATACTTGGATATACAGTATATATACATATTTTGCCACTTACGGACAAGGAACCAAATATGGTAACTTCATTGATCTTGATTTTCTACATGACAATAAAAAATGTTGAAAAATTTTGCAAAAGTAATAAAGTCTTGTTATGTCCTTAAATAACACACTAAGGTTGAAATTTTGAATTTCTGAATATTTCTATGAGTGCCCTATAAAGGGTTAACTCATGACACATTCTTTAATATTTTTTTTCCACATTTCTTCTCTTCCACCTCTAGGTTTTTATGTGCAAATTGCAAAAACAGGTGGAGAGCCAGATGTTTAATAATCTATGAGTTCAATATTCGCTGCATATAACGACCCACAGTGAACTCTGTCTCTTGGCCATAAATGTCCTAACAATGTTCAAATACTCTTAAAATGAAAAATGCTAAAAAAAAAGAAAAAAAAAAAAAAGAAAAACAATTACATCACAAACAACCTTATTTGAGAATAGTGTTAAAAGTACTAATGTACAGATTGCCCTGCAGTTAAAAGATCATAAAAATGAGGGCCGAGTCAGAAAAAGATTAGTGTTACTGCTGCACTGAAGTCATGTTTTCTTGGTTTTGAATTAAAATGTGTTATAGTTCTTAAAGCATGGAGCTGAATAACATGAAACATCTAACTGTACATCTAGATTATGATTCAGACTTTTTTTTTTGGAACTTTGTGTGGCTCCTGTGGCTTATGTGGGTGGTTTTAATTCTTCTATCACTTCCTGTTTTGGAAATAGAACTCTTTAAAACAGCAAACACCAGAGCAAACTGTATTATCCTTCTTTCCAATCAAATATACTTTCTACAAAAATCATCTCCATTGTCTGAGTAACAATGAAGGTAAAAACAGAACATATAGCATGTTATGGTAGCAACTGAACATCTTTCTTTAATCTCTTAAAATGAGGAAAACTCAACTTGCATGAGCCACATTTATGGAAAATTCAACAGCTTCTGAAAACTGTAAAATCTTTAGTTGAATATTTCACTTACTCTCATTTACACCTAAAATTCAGCGAAAGGCTGTGACTCAATCTGGGTTTCTACTTGAGATACAAGTGCTGCCTTTCTTCCGAAGCCAAAAAGAAACTTGTTGCAGCAACATTTATGTCTGTGCTAGACTGCGGTGATGCGCCATATATTCATGCATTTTCTAATTGTTTACATTTTCTGGAGCCTGTGTACCATGGTGCATTGAATTTTATTACAAATATTAAATCTCCCACGCATTATATTTTTGTATGCTCATGTTGGATGGCCTGCCTTGTCCAACACAGACTAAAACATTGCTGTTTTCTTATTTATAATTCTGTTTAGGTCTCCTTCATCATAGTTTAAAAACTGCATCAATCAGAAAAGTACAGTAGCTATGATTACTGGTCCTGAGATTTACTCTTATTGTCTGTCCCAAAGGGTTGCATTGAATTAATGATAGAAGTGTGTAAATATACTGCTCTGTCTGCTAAATGACCCCAAAACTTAAAAGATCTGGATTTTCAAAGTGACTGCAAACATTGGAGGCATAAAACTAAAAAGAGACTGAAATGTTTTGCTTGATTTAGCTGTGTATTGATAATTTCTTGATCAATATTTTTTGATTATTTGTTGTTTCATGATTCTTAAATGCATTTGTTATCATGATTTGTATATAAACCCTGTTAACTCAGCTGCTACCTGTCTTGCATTAGAAATTTCCATTCATATGGTTAAATAATGGTTAAAAAAAAACAATGTAATGTTATATAGCTTTACTACAGAGAAAAAAAGCTGAGAAACTATATACATTGTTTATCAAAAGATGAAATATTAACAACCCAAAGCTATTAATGGGAAGTATAAAAAAAAGGGAAGCTCAATGGCACTCCTTTCACATTGGTAATTCCATCCATTGTTAATATAAAGATATTGATTCATGCAGTTTTATATTATCACAAGATTGACTCACATCAGATCCTACAAATATAAACATAAAAAAAAGAAAACCACATTTGGAAACAAAAGTAGGATATGAAACACTTGACTATTCCCAAAGGGGGGAAGTTAGATTTTTGAGCAGCTGAAAAGACAGAGACAAGGATACAAAAAGCATACGAACATAAGAAAGACAATAGAAGTGCAGCATTAATTAAATTAAATTAAAATAAAGCTGCGGAGAAATGCAGAGCGAGTACATGTGAGAACAGGAGGCATTAACAACATGTTTAAAAATATTTCACTATTCTCACACATTTCCAGTTTTAAAATGCTGTATGTATTGTGTGGTGACTTTCTTTCTTTTCACCTTCATTTAACAGGAAGTCCTACTGAGGTCACAAATCTCTTTTATATGTGAGACGTGGCCATGGTAGCAGCTGTGCAAACCCACAACATATTAAAATGGAACATATACAACATGATAGTGCAAGAGGAATTATTTAACAGAAAAAAAGCACATGCCATCTTTACTAAATTCTTTGTCCTGCACTTCATGGATCATTATCTACAGTAAAACATTATGGATAATGTTTTAAATCTAAAATCTTACCACATTCTGATGTAAAATTTAACTTCTTTTCTACTTGTAAGTTTGCTCAGTGGATGCTTTTTTCTTTTTCTCTGATTCTGGATAGCTATAGGGCTCTTTTATACCTTAAGGGCTGGCTGATTTTACCCAGGAGTGGATTGCTGTGCTATGAATCTATAATGTAATCCCCCCGACATGAAGAGACACACATCATTCAAATGCTACAGTACATTACAATTTCAACCCATCAGATATGTTGGAAAGCTCATGCATGGAAATCTGGGAGCTGTATGAGCTAGTGTGTGTGTGTGTGTGTGTTAGGGTTGAATTGTGCATATGTTTCTGTGTGTTGAGAAGCATTAGCATATACTAGTGTGCATATGTTGTGGATTTACGTGTGTGTGTGTGCGTGTGTGTGTGTGTAGAGAAGCATTTTAGTGTACGTGTGTGTTTGATTGGTTTAGTGCGCATGTGGTTTTGTGTGTGTCTGCAGTGTGTTTCTGCAGAGTTTTATAGAGAGAAACTGTGTGTGGGGGAGGAGAATGTGGAAGTGAATTATGCCTTTTTTCAGAGGGGAGGGGTGCATATATGTATGTGTATATGTGGGGGAAGGGCAAATCATGCACTGTATATATGTGCACTAAGTAATGTGTGGGCTGGTGTGTGGCGTGTGTGTGTGTTTGTGTATGAAAAAGAGGGAGATTGCTGAGAATGGAATGAAAAAAGAGAAAATGCATTTTATGGCATGTACAGCAAACTTCATGGTGTGTTGGTGCATTTATGCTTGTTTGTATGGGGTGTTTCCTTAACGTGTGTGTGTGTGTGTGTGTGTGTGTGGATTTGTTATCATATGTGTGTGTTTGCATATGTATGTGAACAGGTGCAGAAGGTGTACTGTATGCGCACAAACAGTGTGTGTGTGTGTGTGTGTGTGTGTGTGTGTGTGTAAATGTGTGGGCGGGAGGCAGAGCATCTCTTTGTTTACGTGCATCTGAGGGTATGTTTTTATTCCCAGATAATGGAAATGTGTTGTTCTGTCATTAAAAACCTACCAGACAGACTGAAAACAACATCCAGTCCGCTTTTGTTTTTATTCTGTGCTTCCCTTCACCCTTAAACACACACAGACAGGCTCACAACCTGTTTAATCTACTAAATATATATATAAATATCTCAACCCTACTGACTTGTTTACTGATTTTCAATTTTTGTAATTAATTTCAGTAAATTAAATAACTACTGCCAGTATTATTTTCACAAACTAAATTAAAGCCTCGTGGCATTAATGCAAACAAATCTCTAATTAATTTCTTCAGAGACAGGGCTGGATGAGGCAGTCTGGTTGACAACAAGGACCTTAACTCCTTTACACCTGAACTCCCAAATCAGTAGTATTGCAGCTGAAACTACATAAACTCAGACTGAGGGCTGAAAAGTTTCCCTTATCCAGTGAGTAATAGAATGAAGCATGAGGTTTTTTTTTTGTGTACAGCTACACTTCGTCCAAGACAGAGACAAGTGAGCAAGTAATAATGCAATTGAGATTGAGATGGAATCAAGACATTCAAATAGTGGCTAATCTTGACAACTTCAACTCCAAATCAGTCTCACTTTGATGAAAAAGTAGATGCTGGAACCCAGTCTGGTATTAAGTTAAAATGATGATGCTGTAGTGATGTAGGACTGAACCGATGCTGGGCATAACTCAATGATATTGTCATGTCCACTATAAAGTACCTATTTCTCAAGCTTCAACTCATTCAAACTTAACAACAAAGCACACAGAACCAAGGTGAAGATATTTCAGTAGACTGCCTCCTCATCTGCTTGATTGCAATTGACTGTGCCACTACATACAGTTTGAGAATATTGAACATCTTCTACGTAGTCACATGGGCATCCTTCCTTCATCTATACTTGGATGAAAATAGAACATACACATCAAGTAACTTAGCCAGAGTAAAGAAATGAAAAACATATTAGAATAAGCAATAATACACAAAATTTAAAAAGGAGAAAAGACTTTTGTTTTTTTCAGTTAGGAAATGCTCAAATCTAAATCAACAAATAGACAAGTAATAAAAAACAGTATAGTGTCTCAGTAGAGCTGAAACTAACAATTAATTTCAGTTAATTTGTTGATCATTTTGTGAATTTATCAGCTAAGTGGTTGGAAATGTGAGGAAATGTCGAGAAATGTGGGTCAATCATTTTTCCCCAAACCACATAGTCAATTTACAGTCATGAGTAAGTTTAAAAAAAAAAAAAAAAAAAAAGCCAGCTTCTCTGGAGACACAATGGTTAATAATCTCCCATAGGTGTACAGCTGGAATGACACTTGGGACTGGCCAAAAATTGGAATGATTCACACCATTTTCATACTCATCAAACCATTCAAATAGGAGCATCCTGGAAGAGCCCACTGCCACCAGGTTTGTCTGTATTTAAATATGGATATGAAATATGTTTCTTCTTAGGAACAGAGTTTGTGGTCATTCATTGACACCTGTCTGGATCTGGATGAGTTCTGACTCTCTCATCCTCCTCTAGATGGAGCACATCCTACCAGTAAGTCTCTCACAAACATTTTTGTCAAGCTAGAGATAATAGAATGGTGGTAAACCTTTGTCAGTACTACATCACTGACAGGTAAGAGAAACAAAAAGACAAAAAAATTTATATCTTCAGTGAGTTTTAAATGTGATACAAGTAAAAAGTAAAAATAAATAAATAAAAAAAAAGAATAAAAGAAAAATAAGTTGCAAAATCGTTTTACAAACTAAATGAGGAAATTTAGTACCATTTAATAATATTTTGTATCAATGATTACATCAGCTATGAGGTTCATGTGATCACTCACTCATTAAATAACAATAGGTTTTAGAGGGGGAATAGGTAGAAATAGGCAGATAAATAAATGGATTGATGAATAACCTACCTACATGACAGAGTATTCAAGCAAAAACTTGTCAGCAGTTCTCAGTCCAGTATGGTGGATTTGTAGCTGTGCTGCTATGCCCTGATCTGTCCATGTAAGAAATAATTAAGTTTCACCACTTATCAACTTAAATTGTTTGACAGTTGCAAAGATTCTTTTACATGATTTTTTTTTTTTTTTTTTTTAAATTTTCACATAGTAAAAACATACCCATAAATACATGTTGGTCAAAAATTGTGGTGATGGTTACCAAAAACCCTAAAGGGACTTAACAAGTGGCAACCTTCAGATTTCAACGAGTATTTACAACTGCAGTAGCTGGTTTTGGTATGAGATAACTGAGAAAAAAGACAAAATTGTGATGCTAACTAAAATCAGTTCAAAATGGCAGAATAGAAGATTTGTTCCAATGGAACAAGTTCTTTTCCATCAGTTGACCAATTACAATTAAGGAATTTGCAACAATGCTAACAGTACGTTATGCTAACCTGTACTGCTAGCTAACAAAAACGGGAGATATACATGTTATATTTAAGGTTTATTGGTGGTTTAGTAGATATAATAACAACTGCATACCGAAAATAATAATGTACCAGTACTATTATTCTAATAGTGTCCTCTTAGTTTCCGCTGTGAAAGCTTACCCTCTTATTTTGACAGAATACGACTCAGTTTCCGTCGGTGGCTAATTATTGCTAGCTTGAAGATGGAGCTCTTTGTATGACTTTTCGGCGAGGTACCAACCAGAGCACCGACCCAGCACACGCGTGGCAGCAGCAGCAGCAGCTTCAGCAGCAGTGAAAGTCCCAATAAGGGACAGACAGGGTCCAACGTCCCCTGTCCTACACACTCTCAGCTTCGGGATAAAACGAAGGAACCAGCCGACCAGAGCTCCGCCGCTTTGTAGTCCCTTTTCTGCGTCAGGTATCAAAGAAGTGCATTTACCGGGAAGTTTGACTCTCTCAGCAGCACTTACTGGAGCATTCAGAGCCGGTGCGAGGGCAGCATACTACATGTAAACTTTACCGCTTTCAGCAGCCTAGTTTTGGTGTATTTCAGCAGCTCCAAACCTGTATTTGTTTCCTAAAAGACGCTCATCACGTATAAATGTCCGTGGCAGCTTCCCTGCGTGGCCGCTCAGGGACTCGCTGAAAACCAACTTTCTAAAAACAATAGTAACCTTATCTTTGTGACTATAAGTGAATAAAGGGAAGAGGAAAAAAAGAAGAAGCAGGAGGAGAAGTGGATGTATTTTCAGCCATGGATGTAACAGTTTACCCGCCACCTCCTCAGCCTCTGTCCGCCACTGATCACTCCAGGCTGGGGCAGCTCTCCTACCCCGACCCGGCCTTTGGGACCAACAAGGTAAGCACTGGAAAAACCAACCTACATACTGCTTTTGTTCTGCTTTATCTGGAAATTAAGCCTCTCTTTGTGGTCTAATTCTTCTTATCTTATCCATCACCCCTTTCTGTGTGTCTTCATCTTTTCTTGACCTGCCAATTAAGTCCTAATTAATTGCTTTATTAGGCTGTAGTTAATTAACGCAGCTCCTGAAGGTAACTACAGTTACCTCCCATCTAAGTCCTGTCTTTCGATCATATCTTTTTTCCCAGTAATGGGCTGGCAATTTAATTCTGGGTGTAGTGTCAGGGGTGTAATGATACCTTTAATTAGAACCCCACCACTCCTAATTGAAGGGTAATTAAGCTTAAATATGTTCCACATTAAAAATACAAACATAGCACTTATGGAGAAGGATGTGCATTCCATTTTTAAGCCATAAGAAAAGGTACTATCTTTTTTTTTTTTTTTTTTTTTTAATCCTGCATGATTTTATTTGTCTACTAATTCCCTCTGGTTCTCCCTGGTGATTTTAAGATAATAAGTGTATGTAGGGAAGCTCTCTGTTGTCTCTTTCCCTCCAGAGCAAGGTCAAAGGTCGGGATCAGACTCAGAACAGAGACCGACCTTGAGTCATATCATCTTATATTTGCAGGACCATCTCTGTCTCTCTCTTTCTTCACGTCTCTCTGTACACTTATGGGTCTTTTTTTTTTCTTTTCAGAGTAAGGTGTTTGATACACAGGGACTCTACTCCTTTGACAGTGATGAATTGCTTAATTATGTAATTAAGCTAAGCTGATGAGTGTGGACTAGTAGAGTCAACCACAGTTTATTAACCTCTCCTCAATCCTTAATGGGAACAAGAAGACAATTCAGACATTTACTGGATATGTTTTACTATATTCAAAGTAGATACGAATAAATAATCAGAATTATAATATAAGGTATGTACACACATGGTTCCCACTTCCCACTAGTTAATTTATTTAAGCTGCATTTATGATCTGTGGAAAATGGAGATAAACCAAGAGGACAATGGAAAAAAGCTTTGCTGGCTGTATTCAGATGTTATCACAAGGTCTTTAAAATATTTGGGAACCTAAACAAGGGGATGACCAGAGGCTGTGTTGTAATGTACTAAGAAGTCAAGTTTACAACACAGAGACATAAACCCTGTTACACACTGTAGATATTATATTGATGGCTTCTTGTCTAAACAAATTATGATTCAGATAATTTTAACTTAATTAAACTAGGGCCGTTTTACCATTTTGAGCATCGTTTCAGTAGCACTTTAACATGGCCTGTGTCTGACCTGAATGCCGTCACACTGACATGACAGCAGATCAAGGTGAAACATCACAACACAGAGAGAATAAATGCACATTTAGGTTACCTGATTAAGATCAATCCTAAAACGTGACCCGTAATAATTACTAGAAATACATGTTTAGGTCACATGAAATAAGTTATTTTTTTTTATTTTATTTTTTGGGAGGGGGGGTAAAACTCAGGTCTGACATTACAAAATGTTTGCCATAATTCTTTCTAATACTGAATGATAGTCATCATAAACAGTAAGTCATCAGATCAAAAATGAAGGCCTGAATAATTACTTACTATTTACAATACTATTCATTTATTGGTGATCACTGAGACACAATGAAACACTGATCTTATTATTATTCCAAAAGTCCCCCACTATTCTCCAGCATTAAGTGAGGAAGCTTCCTCTTGTCTTACTGTACAAATGTCATGTCAAGTGGGGCAGCATAGAGCATCTGTCTGAATGAAGAAAAAGTAATAATCATAATGGGGCATATGTCTGTAAAGAGCTTCACTTGCAGATCACTCACAGCAGTTTCACAATCCTTTTTTTTTTTTTTTTTTTTTTATTTTATCTTAGCCGTCTTCTGCCATAGACCTACGAGACAGTGTAATATCAGTAGACTGTAATTACCGACAGTCTGAGGTATAACATGTTTCACTTTGGCATTATTGATTGATTGGATTTTTCACAGGCAGGCTGTCTGAGCCGACCCCCGTCTGCTCACGTTACTAACTGCTCCCTCTGCAGCAGAATCACTGACTCTGTTAAACCGCTGAGCAGCAAACAGGGTGGTGTTGAGGTTACTGAAACTCTGCTTTGAACCTCTTTGTTGGAGAGCATCCACCCAAGTGTAGGCAAGAATTTAGCTGTGTCCCACAACCATAAATGTGTGGGTTCTGATGTTTTCTCTTTACATGTGGGAACCATGCCCATCTACTTAAAGCGGTTCTTAAAAAAGCAAAAGTACCACAATGCAGTGTACACAAAAGAGAGGTGCCACTTGTGCAGTGAAAGCTAGAGCTCAGAAAAAACACCCACAACAATATGATATATTTATTAAAGTGATTTCTCTTCCAGTTGTGCTGCAGATCATGACCCCTGATTATAAAGACTGTGCATTAAACATGAAGAGAAGATTTAAATGAGATGTTTAATATAACCCTTTATCTTCAGACACATTAAAATGCTGTATTCATTGCACTGTTTTGTCAGCCATTGTAGCACAGGAGCATAATGTGTGGAAATGGTCTGCACACAGAATCATGCAGTAACGCATGATGTCAGTGTGTGTGTTTGTTTCATAAAGAGGGAGAGATAGAAGATAGAGGCTAGAGATGTAGAGAGTGAGTGTGGTGTGGTTGGGGGTAGGGACTGTAGAGAAGGAGGGAGGGAGGGCTGTTGGGGGTAGGGATGTTGTAGATGAGAGAGGAGAGAGAGAGAGTATGGTGGGGGTGGGGCCACTTAGGTTGGTACTATTTTTCTCTGTGTGTCTTTTGATTCACAGCTCTGTCGGTCTGATAGACGAGATCATATTACTGTGTGGGGAAACAGATGGAATAGAACGGGGGAAAGGAAAAAAGAGAGGAAGAAACAAAATGTAGTGTGTCAGAGGGAGAGGAGTGTCCCATACAGATGTGTTAAATGTAGAGACAAAAAAAAAAAAAAAAACCTCTGTAACACATGACTAATGTAACTTAGCTAGGTCATGGGACATATAGTAAGTCCAACCTCCCAAAATAAACCCTCAACTCGTCTTTCATACTGTCCCATAATATACTGCGTATCATTATAAACACTAGTGGTTTATTTACACTACTGATTCATGGGCAGACTATTTTGACAGTTCATTGACCAATCATTTTATCTGTAAAATTACACAAAACAGTTGAAAATGTGTGCAGCATGTGAATCACTACTAAATGAAATGTAAATATAATTAGTTTTAATCAGAATTAGAAAATGACTCGAAGGATTATTTGAAATAGTGGCATAGTTGCTCACATTATTTGACTAAAAGCAGCTCTAGTGTTTTTACTGGTTCTAAAAGAGGATTAATGAGGGGAATGTATTTGTTCGACGAATAGAAAAGGGAAATCGTGGAAACTGCTTTGAAAACATTTGTGTTGCACTAAGGTAAAATAAATTGACAATTGTAAATGCTGAACAGTCTTTTTTTTATTAAATTCTCTCTTGAGGGTTTCAGTTGATACCCTCTAATATGAAGCTGTTGTTACTGACTGGAACCAAATGCACTGCGCAATAGAAAACAATACAACTTGAGAGAATTAAATTTGGAAAAGGTCACACTCTTGTTCAACCTTGTTACTTCACCTCTTAATTTTTGACAGACTCTGAACCAAGAGACTGTAACACGAAGCTCCTTTCTCATTTTGTTAAACATTCTACCAGTGGGATTATTTATTGACACTATGTTGGGCAGTCGTCCTCAATCACTGAGTCGTCTTTTAAGGAGCACTCTACTGCTGTCAGAATATCAGAATTTACTCAATATTTAAGGTCAGTTTTAAAAACAACCACAATTTGAATATGTGTTTTGGTATAATGTGGAATAAATCTCAAAAAACTCAATCAATATATACTGAGGTTTCTTATACACAAAACACAATGTAAAATGCCATGACTCATATTGTTGCATGAGTCATATTTTTATCTAGGGCTGATGTTGAATAAAACAAGAGGCACTGTTGGCTATAAAACTGAAAAACATCACAAAAACTTGCCAATTAGGAGGAGTGCTTCAGTTTGTTCCACTTAGAATATATATATATAATTATTAAAAATTAAGCCAAACGCCATCAGCCTGTCATACAGCTGATTTGAAAGAAGCAAGCAGATGCCAGTCAGCTTGAGTTGAACTTTTAAGTGTTTACAGATGAATGTTTCTAGAGTGTTTATGAAATCTAGTTCCATGTTGTGTTTATTAATGTTCACACACAAAGCCTACCACATATTCTCTTTACAGAAGCATGCACTGAACCGTAACGTCCACACTATGACGGTTCAGGACAAATACACAAATCGACACACCCCTAGACAGTAGCTGTACGACAGATGGTAGTGCATGTGTTTATTGTGTACTGGAGGACAGATTTGCTTACTTTCTTATACTAAAGTTGGGAAAAGATCAAGTTCATAAAAAAAGTGCTAGACTGGTGTCTCTGGCCAGCAGCCAGTCGCTGTTTGTAATGCCTGTGCATGGTTTAATCAAATGGAGGGTTTGGATGGATGGGTGAGTGAGTCACTCTGAATTTTGATTGGATGACTGTGCTCATACTGAGTTTCCAGAGACAATGGAAGAAATTCACTTAATGCAGAAGTTCTTTTGAGCCAGCTACAATCAGACTCATTGTATAACTGTTAAAATACAGCATTTAATGTAACGTATGTCCTTGCTAAAGAAACAAGGGGAAAGAGAAGGACAGAGATGACATGAATAAGAGAGTAGAAGGGGAAGGGATGGTTGAGCGAGGGACAGAGAGGGAGAGAGAGAGAGGGGCTAATGTAAACATGATGATTGTGAAAGCTGGGTGAGGTATTTCTAAAGCAAATAGAGTGCAAGAGAGCAGAGAGGAAAGGAAGGTCTCAGGAAAGAGCAGAATAATGCAGACCAAAAATGAACCAACTAGTAGAAGATGGGATGTTGATTTGTTGTAATAGTATATATATATCCAAGAAATCACCTATGATATTTATCAAAAGTAACCAAAGGAGAAAATGTATATTACAATTTTTAAAAATCAGGAAAAGACCACATAATGCATTGTTCAGAGCACTCCAAACCCAGAACAATTCAGTCAGGAATTTATTTATTGTGATAGTTATATGTAACAATCATAGCATTGCAAGCCAAAAAAGTATCACTGAATAAATACAAAAACTATTATGTAAAGAAACCATTTCAGTGTGATGTTATGAACTAATGCTAGTATATTAACAGGTTGCACCACAAACCATTGTGGAATTGTAGGTATTGCAACAGTCAATCAATCAATATAGCATCACATCATAACAAAGGTTATCTCATGACACTACATTTAGAGCTGGTCTAAACCAGACTCTCAACAGTGACCATTTATGTAAGAAAAGAATACGTGGAAAGATCCGCTTCATGTTTATGATGGCAGTAATCTCCACCTAATGAAGTTACCTTTGCAGCAGAAAGTAACCCGACACTGAGGTAAAGTCTCTCATATTGTCATGACTTCAACAATCCAACATATATGTAAATACCAGATAACGTGGTAAAGTGAGCAATGATAAAACAGAACAGCATAATGTAAAATACTAGTACATAATGGGACAAAATAAGTGCAACAGCTTCACTAATGTCCGTAACTTGTTGATACATAACCTGTGATGTCAAAACACTTTAGTTAAAGTTCTCTTAGGACTCTTAGTCACTATAAACACACTTCTAGCCACATTAATGCTAATGGCCCACAACACAGAGTAATGAATACTTGACACCATGAGTGAAAGGAGCTGCTGGTCTAAAGATGACAATTCCATCTGAACAAAGATGTGTAACAGGAGGCAGACCTTTTGTTTAACTTAAAAGTTGGCATGAAAAAGATTGTCTAATGTTAACTTTTGCATAGTTGCCTTGTTGTTTGCTGCTGTATAGTTTAAAAGAGCATATGTTTGAATATGGAAATAGAAAACCGGATGTCTACATGTCAAAATGGGTCCAGCCCTACCTGTTACAAAAAATCCTTCTCTCTTGAATGATCTTACCCCTCAATAGGAACAAATTAGTGATGCTGAAAGAATGCAAGCAAAACAAAACTCGTCAGCAGTGTTGTGTGAAAATGTTCCCTTCTTTCATTGGGTAGATCTGTGTGAGACGAGAACAACCACAAGGCCCAAAGTTATGAGTCGTCAGTAGCTGGGTATCCATTACAGTTTTCCGCAAAATAAAAGCGATGTTTCTACAATTTCAACAAAGTACAATTGTTACTTGCAGATGTTTCCTTTGAAGAATGTTTGGCTTCTGATGTGTTTGGCTTCTGATGGGTGATTGCAGTAAAGTCCTGTCTTGCAAGATGCTTGTTTAAGGAAGATGGACACACTGAGTTTCATGCCAAACCTCCAAGGTGTTGGTACTGTAGTGTCGGTTCAGCCACTGCTATTGCAGGGACTGTCTTAAACAAAAGAAGAAGGGAATGTATAATCATCCAAAGTCAAAGTCCTTATGGCAGCCTTATTTATTTATGACTCGGGCAACTTTTAATGAACCGTGTGGTATTATTGAACTTATTGTGACATCAGATTTGTCATGTCCTCAGTAAGCAGTTCCTACACAAAAGCGAGTGGCTATTGCCCAATACAATCTAGCGCCCGGTTCTAAGTACAGGGTAATAGGTGAGACGTTCGGCGTGAGCAAAACCACCGTGCACAGATGTGTGAAAATGCACAAAATGTGTTTCCATTACACTTTTGCCTATACTTCTATATCGAAACATCTCAAAAACCACTTGATGAGAGCGTAAAAACTTTTTTGCAATCTTTGACAGTTTTTGCGACATTTCAGTGTTTCCATTACCAGTTGTCTTTTGCACATATCTGAGGGTAATGGAAACCCAGCTACAGTCATTCTGGTTTGTCTGGATTTCTGCATCTGTCAGTGTTTTTCATAAGCATCCTGTCAGCACAGCATGCCTGTCAGTGGGCGCCATTCAGCTCCAACGAATATATTACGTATTTGTGTAAGATCATGACCCCAATAAAGGTGAGTTACTCCATAGGTATTTGGAACCACAATGAGAACATTTCTTCAAAATGGTCAGTGTGGTTATCTTGGACTACCCTAAGTGCCATTGGTGTGTTCACATATTCAGTCATATTCACATTCACTTACAATCACATACTCTGTGATTCTTCTCTGAGCCCATTCCCCGGCCTTCTAGTTTATATGTGATGTATTCTACTCATTTAACAACAATGCCTTTCCGAAAAGATGTTCCTTCCACCCACTCCTTTAATATGCTGCTGCTCCACTATTTATGTGGTATATTGGTGAGCACTCTGACAGTCTTAAGTTGTGGGCTATCTTACTTTTACATGAGCCACTTCTTGGAGGACTCGTTCAGATCACTTAATTAATGGTTCTGTCCAAACTTGCTTACTTCACTAACATTCATGATAAATGAAGAAAGTTCCAGCTTCAAGTTATGGTGATTGTGACTTTAAATGAATCAGATTATCTCTTGGCCAGAACATCCACCGCTAATGTAGAAACTGCAGTATTTGAGTATCATCTCTCCCACTCCAGCATCCACCTGTAGGCTCTGATTCGAAGTCACCTTGGGGGACAGTTTATTATCATCACACCCTGTTCTTCCTGGTGTATACCTGCTGGGTACATACTCAGTGTTCACGTAATAATAAATCTGCTCCACGTGAGTTGGCTGACTGAACTTGCTGTCTGTTGCGATTGCTGGCAGGTAGCCATGGCATCAACAAGATAATCCACTCCACTATAAAAAATAAAACACTCTGCATCAGAGCCTTGTGGCGGCTTTGTCACTTTCAAAGAACTGCTTGAGTCAGTCAGGATTACAGAAAAAAATAAAATGGATTTGCAGGGTACATTTAAGATGGCCTGTCACATATCTTGCAGCAATATGTAAATGTTCTTTGCTAATTGACATTTGTTGTAAAGACTCACAGTAGGACTGAATCTTGTAATAACACAATCAGCTTGACTGCTTTCAACCTGCGGCAGTGGAAAAAGTCATTTGTGATGTAACAGATTGAAAACATTAGTATTTTATTTTAAATAAAGACTCCTCATGGCAGTATTTCTTATCTTATCTTATCTTATCTGGCCCCTCCTCCGCATTTTTTTCACATCTTCCCATTATCCCCTCCTACAGTTTTCCAACCAGCCAAAGTGTCGGCATCTCATCTAATTATCTATCAGAACACAACCAGTCAATCTGTCTGTCCGTCTGTCCATGTTGGCTGTCTTTCCCGGGACTGAACACCTCGCCAAGGCCCCCGCACTCCCCCCAACTCAGAGATGATTGGGTGACTTTCAGCGCTGTTGCTTGTGTGGCGGTGTGGCTCAAAGTCTTTCAGTTTCAGTTGGTTGAATCATGTGGACGAAGCGATGAGGGACTCCTGGTTGGTGGAGGGATGCCAAATGGAACAGATGGGTGGAGATATAGCGCTGCCAGAAGAGACTAATTATCAGGATTTGGTTTCCAAAACAAACATATTGCAATCAAATCACATACGGCAATCATTGCTGCATTGTTCTGTGTCTGTGTGTACTGTATTAGTGACAATGACTTGGATCAATTAACTTGTGGAGGAATAAATTGGACCAGTTCCTGAGGCAGTATTTAGTGGTCCATTTTTCTTCAGCACTCAGCCTTTTGTTCACGATCATACAATCCTAACTATCGTAGTGTGGTGCTAATTACCACGGGTAGATTAAAATAAATTTGTTACATTTGTAAATTGATGTCTGTTTTGACCCTGTTTCCTTCTGTTACCAAAAATTATCTTAGACTTCAAGCTAAGTTTTTCCTGATAATCTGCATTTCTCTGTTACTGGACTTCTGTGCCCCACACAGTTTTCTAATCTCATATGCCATTGAGAAAGTCAGTCTACCTCAGGCCTGATCTATGTGTGTGTGTGTGTGTGCGTGTGCGTGTGTGTGTGTTTAAATCTTATTAATCCTTTGTCCTCTTACTTTTGCAACTTGTCACAACTTACTTTGGAAAATAAAAAATAAAAACTTGTCACACATGGTGGTGGAATTAAACAAGCAGTTCCATAACAGCAAATTGGAGTTTGGATCACCTTAAGAGAAAAAGTGCCACTATTCTGTGACACAGTATAGCCTGTAGCTCAAAGAACTCAGACAAAATAATTGACATGGATGTTCAGTATTGATTAATGTGAAGTTAAAAGGTAACAACATCTTAAAGTAGGCTGACTAAGTAAAGTACATTTGGAACAAACCAGTCACAAATTTCTTCACAAAAATAAATTGCTAAAATGCTTAGACCTACAGACCTTTTAAAACAACAAAATTATAGAAAGGGCCAAATGGAGACTGAAGTGCATGAGTAAAAATTGTATTATAAAAGCAATAAAAAGAAACAAAGATGATAAAACACTGACAACAGCGGTGTCTGTCAGAGTGAATTTAACTTGGAGTTTTGTTGATGCATGCAAACATGAATTCATGTTTTTTTTTTCTCTCTTCCTGTAAAACGGTAAAATAGTTTCGATGAGTCATATTGAATTTAGGAATGGGTGCATTGTTTTATTCAGTCAGATGAGTGAACCCTGCCCGTATCATATAAAACCTCATTGACGTCAGTTTCTGGTAGTTGTGGTAAATGGCAGTGCTGGATGATTATTGGAGGTTTGACTTTGTACATCAGCTACAAAAGCTTATGCCGCGTTTCCACTACGTGGTACTGGCCTGACTCGACTCGAATTGGCCTTTTTGCGTTTCCATTACGAAAAGGACCTGAAATCTGGTACCCGGTACTACTTTTTTGGTATCACCTCTGTCGAGGTTCCAAGACTGGAGACCAGATACTAAAACGGGATGTGTAAGCACTGCAGACCACTGATTGGTCAGAGAGTTGTCTCTGTGGCCCGCTGTTTTACAAAAAAACAGATGCGGAAGTTTACAGTAAATATAGCGGTAGGTTAATCCACATGATGACATCCCGAAAACTACACCATGGTTGGTCCAGGAGATTCAGATGTAAAAATTCAGCATGAGCTTAACGGAGCAACACACAACAAGCAAGTTTATCCGCAGCTCTCTGAGCAGACAACACGGAAGTAGCGCGCCGCATCGCTATGATATCCAGGTACTCTAAAGTCGGTAGTATCCTGTAATGGGAACAGTCTCCAGGAATAGGACCTGGTACCCAAGTTGAGCCGAGCCGAGTCAAGTTGAGCCAGTTCCACGTAGTGGAAACGCAGCATTAGTTTAACTTAACAAATAATGTGTTAGATGTCCCATTTATTATATCCCCGAAATCAAATTTCGGGGTTATAATGTTTTTACCTCGAACACCAATGGATCCACCACCGGGTATCCTTCATGTGGATGTGATAACTGGGACAGATTTGGTTGGATTTCTTCTCCCTGGATAACCAACATAGAGGACTCCTAGCGGAAGAACCTGATCGATTTCAGCTTCTCTCTGAGTGTTCTAAGTCATCCAAATGTTGAAAGTTGAAAATCAGTTTTTGGGACATAAATCAAGCAGTGAAAGACCAATTAGATTAAATTTGGTTCATATTGATCTTCTTACCAATGTCCATTTTCTTGCTATCATCCAGAGTTCATATGGTGTCATTTTCATTCACTAGGTGGAGTTTTGTGGGGAAAAATTGGTTCTCTGACCATTATTCTGCCACTATCAGGTCCATGTAGCCCAACTTGAGTTTATATATATATATATATATATATATATATATATATATATATATATATATTAGAGGATTGGGGGGATTTCAGGGATATACCCTTGCTGCCCCTGACAGCATAAGCCTTGTTCATTTAATTCTTTACTTTAACTGTGATCTAACAGGAGTGCTGGCAGTGGAGGTTTACAGTATTAACTGTTGTGCTGTTTTTTCAGTCACACCCACTTTTTTTGGTTTGGTCAAATTAAGAGAAGAAAAAGTCAAAAATTGTTTCATAAGTATCCCCTACGTTCATCCTCACCATCTTTGTCTTTTTTAGAAACTAGAGAACTATTGAACTTAACATCATTAAAGTAATTAATTTATAAGTCTGTAATGGTTCATTAGAGTAACTCTTAAAAGGCTGGGACCCAAAGGGTCCGATGGGCTATTGGTATCAGTTGTCCGTCTGCCCGTCCATAAACAATTTTTCAAAAATCTTCTTCTCCAAAATTGTCAGTTAGAATGGCTTGATATTTGTTGTGGAACATCTTTGGGGTAAGGTCTACCAAGTTTGTTCAAAGAATTGGGAAATATTAATTTTTGAATTTTTTATGAATTTTTAAAAATCCCTGTTGGTTTATAACGGGACATATTTCAAAATGCAATAACTTGAAAACAGTTGAAGATATTGATATAATTACTATTGGCAATAGGTAGGAAGTCACATATGGGCTTTCATTTAGTGCCATAACCTTTGACCTTCAGTGACCCTGAAAAGTCAAACAAATGTCAATTAATGGCTTTAAATATGCCGTTGGACTACAGGACCCTTGGTTCTGTTTTTTAATTTCCACTGAGAAAAACTCAGTAATTTCAGTTGAGAAGCCTCTGAAGTCTTCAGACAATGGAGCCACGTTCTGCTGATAGTTAATGAAACATAATCAGTCTGTGTCCATTTGTGCATTAAAGAAAACTGGCCAGTGGTGTTTTAAAACACTCAAACATTGCACTTTACATTGAGTTTTATATCACTGTATTCTAAGTACCAGCTGTAGTACGATGCAATTTTTTGTTGAGATATGTGTACATTTTATAGTACATTTTATAGTAAGATCAGCTTAGTCGTTGGTCACAAACCTTAAAAGCAACTCTAATAGGAAGATGTGTGGCATAAAAGTAATGTTACACACATACATGATGTCGACTTCCACTCCGGATACTTTGGCCAGTAAAACTTGGTTTATATTGTTTCCACGGAGACAGAGATAAGACAGGTAAACAATTGCCGAGCTGAACTAGCACAGCTGTGTGAATCCTTCTCTTTTCTTTTACGCACACACCCTTAAGCCTCTGTCCGCACAGAGGTTAGCTGATTTATATTCCCTCATGTAGTTTATGTTGTCTGAATAGTTTTACTTGCTACCCAAAGCTATGTAGTTGACAAAACCAGCCTCTTTTTGACTTGTTCACTCACAGGCAGCCTCCAAACCTGCAGAAATGCTCATATTTCTGTCCGTGACATTAGCTTTCGTTGAAGAGTAGGTCACGACCAACGTTACCATCATGGTTGACAAGGGGACACTTGAGTTTTGGTGAAAACATTTCTGTGGTAGTTAATCGCTGATGTTTTCCCAAAAAAAAAAAAAAAAAAAAAAATCTTCTCTAATTTGCATCATTTCTTTCACAGCCCCCCTCCTGTGACGTCCCTCTTCTTTACTTCTTTCATCCTGTACTCCACATATTATTTCCCCAAAACCTCATCTTCTGTCTCTTCCTCACTGCACTCCTGCTTTTCCTGGATACACTGTATTTCTCTCTTTTTCTTTGTCCTTGTCTGTCATCCTAATAGACTCTCCCCCACTTTCTCCCCCCTTCCACCAACCCTGACCCACTTAGCTGGCTGCTTGTTATTCAAACCTTTGCTTTGCACACACATACACACACACAAATGAAGAGGAGCAGTAGAGATGAGAGAGAGAGAGACGGAGGCAAGAAGGGGGAGAGAGGACGAGAGAGAGGGTAATTTGGTTTGACTACAAACCTTGCCATCCTTTTTAGCTCTCTCACTGTATGCCTTTCAGATACACACACATGCAGATGATGAAAAAGTGCTAATTTTAAGAAATGCCAATAGCCTCCATCTACATGAAAAAGCAGACTCTGGAATATTTACCTGAACATGTAACTCCGTAGTCAAGACACCCCTAAACTCACCTTTTCATACACTATCACCAGCATCCTAATGTGAGGGTTTTTCCCAGCTCAGAATAAGGCTGAAGTGCTACCTCAGCTGTGACCTACTGAACTCTGATTTTTTTTTTATAGATGGAAAATAGATTTGCTTAAGCAGATGAGCAAGGTCCCATCTGCAGCTCCTGACTTAGACGATCTTAAAATGTAATGTCTTCGTGATGGAAAACATGACTCATATACAGACAGGTGGCAAATTAAAGGGGAAACCTGATGGGAGAGGTCTATTCCAGGATGATAATGCTCCCACCGATAGGGCACAAGAGGTCACTGAATGTTTTGATGAGTATGAGGATTGCTTCATAAGATGTATCAATATATTTTTGGATGAGATGTAGAGATGACAAAATTCCATTTTTATCTGCGGAGGATTAATGTTCTATTTCAGTTTTAGTTACTTGTGTTGAAAATAAACAGAGCACTCAGAGAAGGAGCTATTTCTGAATATTGTTGGTATTTCTTCATATATTTTTGCATTTCCATATTTTCTATGTGTTGATTGTCGTATGTAATAAAAAAAAAAAAAGCCTTTCATTTAGGTCACAGGTTGTCATCAAAGTAAATGCTTAGTACTTCTTGAAGGATACCTTACTTGTAGCTTTGTCTTTGAAAATAATATTTTGCCTATTTCAATATATTGTATTCTGGTGAATAAAAACTTTAGTGTTGATTAATTTCAGCTGGACAACTTTATTCCTTTGTTCCATTTATTGAAACTTTTGGTGGTCTCTGCTGTGCTCCTGTAGAATGGCTACATGATTTGGTGTCATATAGTGATAAGTGTGAGCAACACTGACTACATGTACAAAATTTTCCACTTTTTGTTCTTGTTCTGAAAAATACGAAACTCCCAATAAGTTGTTTCCTTCCCTAATGATCATGAATATGCCACTGAGATTTTTAAATGCAGCTATTGCATGCACCTATACATGTATACATATCATGAGTAAAATGTTGTTTTCATGGGTGGCCGTCTGTCCACTGTGTAAACACACTCTGTAAAGTCAGTTTTTTGATATTTGCCTTCATCCAATAACCTGCTGGTGTGTTCTTCTACTGACCAGAGATGTGACCTTTTCTTTGGAGCATCCATCTTGACCAGAGAGGATTTTGGTTTTATTCCACTTGAGAGTAAACAGGGGTCATGGTTCACATCCTGCAGTAAAATGTCATAGTAGATTAATTTTCCAAATGTGCTGTATATGTGACCACAGAATCTTCACAAAACTGGAATAAATTAATGTGTGTTTTAATATGAAAATGCTACTTTCAGAAAAGTCTTAAAGGGGTCATATTTAGCTAAACCCACTTTTATTAGTCTTTGGTACATTTATTTGTGTATTTGGGGACCTTAGTTTAAAATGTTTGAATTTGAACCCTCCAGGTGCAGCAAAGCTATCTTTATGTTAATTTTGGCAAAAATCAAGTGGATTTCTACAACCTGTTTTAATTCCTGCTTAATTTGTTACGTCTATAACTAGTTATGTCATGACATTTGCAAATATAAGGTCAAGACTTCTGACAAACATTTCTCAGAGTACGCCATAATTGTTAATTTATCAGCAGCAGCAGTTGTAGCCCATACTGAAAATATGTCCGAACTTCAAGCCGATTACCTAAAATATTCAATTGTTAAATGAACGGAACAGAGCAGCACAGCCAACAACCTGGAGGGAGTGGGGCATGAAGTTGCTCATTTGCATTTAAAGGGCCAGCGTTCCAAACGACCTTTCTGGTGTCATTACTCAGATATAGAGTTGAAGATGGACCTGTGGAGTTTAATTAATAAAGAATTCCGACCCAATTTACAGTTTATGTACAGTAGACCACAGGGACATATTTGAAAATGCATAATTCCATTTTAAAAAAAAAAAAGCAAAAAGCAAAATATCACTTCTTTAAATCAGAGTCTCCAAATGGAATATGCTGTTTACATGACACTGGGAAAATACACTGATTACTTTTTGGAATATATTTCTAAGTAAAACATGCTAGCTTAAACTAGTATTTTAAAAAACAAAAACAAATACAAAGCAAGTAGTAAGTGTACCCGGTACCTCTCTGTTCAGACACTACTGATTCCAGAATATCACAGTACAGCAGAGGTTTTTCCATTCAATTAGATTGCCCTAAATTCTCTAACATGTTACACGCTGACCCTTGAAATTGCAGTCTTTTGCAAATATATAATTGTACAGGCTGACATCGCGATTGTGATTTGATTAATCATGCAGCTCCATCCTGTGGGAAGGAGGGATTACTTTTTTACAAATGGGAACATAAAATAAAAGTCTTCCCTAAAAATACACTGACTCCTTCTCAGTCATACATAAAGCATGTAATTTGTCCTTGAAACGTACAACTCATCAAAACTGACACTTTCCACAACCACACCCTCTACAGTTGTAATGGAAAAAGTTTTAAAGTCAAATTGATGTTCAGTGATGAATGAGGGACTACTTTATCTCCGTGCATGCTCGGCTGCTCAGCACTCTAGATAAACCATCAGGTCAAACAATACCCTGCAATTTACACTGTACTGTAGTGACAGCAAGTAGAAGCAGTTTATCTCACCCGTGGACTGTATGTTCTAATTATAGGCTCTAAAATTAATGCAAAGTACAGTTCACCTGTAAAATATACACAGCTGTATTTGATAAAAGTCTTAATGGTAGAGCTTTGAGTAATCTGTCTTAAATTAAGCAACAACACTATGATCTATCCAAATTCATTCAGTCTGTCTGTTATAGAACTGTTCTCTCTGCCACTCACACTAAGCTGTTGCAAAAAAAAAAAAAAAAAACATCACAGTTTGTCCCTTTTTCCATCACTTCTTCTTTTCTTATGTAACTTTGTGTGGAGTGAGAATGTTTTTTTCCATTCGATAACAGTAACCTCTTGACTTACAGTTACTGATCACTTTTTTTGCCTGATTTATTTCCATCGTTACACAAGGTTTTATTGTCAAAGACATCTTAAAAATATTTTGTGCCTTAAGTGATTTGTAATAGTTCTGTGATAGTATGTAAGGTTCAGTATTCACCTTTATCATGTTGTTAGTCTCTGTATGGTACGTGTTCGTATTAGATCTTACCCAATGCAAACAGAAAGAGCTGGTTTGACAGTGGGGTCAGTGTGTCAGCCATCCCCATACATCAGAGAAGAAGAATGGTGATCAGACACAGAGATTGATACCTCATTCTTAACTTGCACCATTTCTGCTCCAGTTGTTATTTTTGGAAATGTGTTCCATGTAACGCATTAATAGTTCACTGTTTATTCAGTGTGTGTGTGTCTTAGACATATCACACCACTGTTTTGGCCCTCTGTTGACTCTGTAAACTTACACCTCATTTGCATAATACCTAACAGCTGGTGAATGGATAGGGCAGTTACACCTGTCTGTCCACGTGTGTGTGTGTGTGTGTGTGTGTGTGTGTATGAGAGTGAGCTTTACTTCTACACACCTCTTCAAACGCTCCTCTGCATGCCTGTTTGTCAACCAAGAAAATGATCATGTACCAATGAGTTATGAAAATGATGATTTCTCAGTTGTTTGATTAATTGTTTGCTTGGCAGTGAGGTTGATCTTATTTCAGAATGACTATGGCTAAAACCAGCATAGTGTCTCTTAACAGTTTATTTTTTCCCCATCAAACAGTAAAAGTACACGTTTAACTGTGGAGTTTAGTCAAATTCTGCCATCTACCAAAAATGCCTCTTCATTATGATACTGATATTGTATGACTAGTTGTGTTGTGAAGTGACAGTGGTTTTGAGAGAAATATAAAAACCTATTTACTTACTTTCATTCTTAAGTACATGATGTCTCATAGGTGACACCGTTACCAGAATAGTATTTTACATACTTATACTGATTTAGTCACAACTAGTCACAACTAGCAAAATATACCATACTTTCCTCTCAGTTTTGGAAAACAAGTTTGTGAAAGTAAATATAAAACTAATGTAATGAGGGGTTTGTCTCCTTTCTGTATCTACCTGGCTCACTTTCATAGACTTACTCAGAAATAGTTGAATTTTTGATTCCAAGAAGGATATATCTGATGATGCCATATATTGATATTCTCCAACTATCTAAACCTCCAGATGCTGCTACAGAAGCAGCTGACCCCCCCCCCCCCCCCCCCCCCCGTTTGCCCTCACCTTGCACCAGCAATATTTCCTAAAAATCACATCAAAGTGCTTATGCAATTTTATCAACTTCTATATCATTCATGCATATAATACTTAAATAGTGCCTTTAACACATATCCAGTTTCATACAATGACTAAACATGACCTTTGACCTGAGCTCATTTGAATATCATGTTGGAAAATACCGCAAAATCATTAGGTTTGACTTTTAAAATCTAAAATAGCATTCTTGCCCACCTTGTAGATTCTGTTGCTTGAAATATGTTAAACACACTATATTATACATAAAATATATCAAGCTTTAGAATCTACGAGGAGGGCAAGATGTTCAATTTTAAAGTAAACTAAGAAGTTTTAAAAATTATACATTGCATGCAGAAGTGAATGGAACATCCCAACTGATCACCTAAACATGTCTTATTCACAAATTTTTGTTGTTATTTTGATCAGAAGTATTTGCTGTTTTAATGGAACTTCTTTCCAGTTGAGTAAATCACATCACTATTAATACAAAAGAGTTCCAGACTTAGTATTTACAGACGTTATCAGGCTAAAAGGGATCAGTTTTGGAGATGCTTAATATTGCTGTTATGCTTCAGCAACTGAACATGGTCCAAATGATTTTCTAGACATAATTATGCATTTTACGGAGCCAGACACACCTATTTTTAAAATGGATCCAAAGTGGGCAAAACAGATAGGATACCAGAAGACGCCCTTTACATCCTTAGTGTGACTTATAAAGTATGAAAAAATAATAGCAATTCTACAGGTAATAGTGAAATTATATCCTATTTTATATAAAAGGGAAAATGTGTGTACTCAGTAATCTTAGATTTTTGTTGCCATTTGTTCCATTTTCACAAGTCACCCATTATTATAATACGTATGAGTAATAATAGGTGTTTTAGGCTCAGTAGTGCAGACAACACACCTACCAACCACACTGTAACACCAAAGCAGGGCAACACATTGTCCTCTTCACAGTAAATGTTGACTGGCCCAGTGATGTGTCGTCCCAATGTGTGATGCAGTAATATGAGCAGCTGTCCACTGCTTACAGTGACTCATGTAAACATATAAACACTTGTTCTTCACAGCTGGATGTAAGTTGAGACAAATAAAAAGCAATACAGAAAGGCCACATGAGGAAGTATAGAAGAGCTAATAATGGGAAGTAAACAAAGGTGTAAAAGATGGTGTAGCCTTTAGCTGTTTGTATACTACTCTACACAGTATCCATTTATGAAATACTGCTTTTGTAGTTGTATATTAATTCAGGTACTTCCCTGTTTTTACAAATAGAATGTTATTCATTGCAGTCTAGTCAAACAGAACCACAGTGGAGCAGGGCAGTAACTATCATTATTGTTTTTTTTTTTTTTTCTTTTGTCTTTAAGTTGTATTTTGCTTAAGGTTTTATATAAAAAACAATATGTTTTGGTTCTCAGTCTTAATAATAGACATTATGAAGACCTTTTATCATGATAGCATAACACCCATCAGTTATTTCAACCAGGATCAACAGGAAAAAAACTAAAGATTTGACATTTATAGTGATAGCTAATTAGTATCAACTTGTTTTTGTCATATATTTTTCCCTTTATCACCTAGTCCTTTCCAATAGTAGGGATGTATTTTCATTTTAGTCATTTTCTGGCCTTTATTTATTCATTTTTAAGCACAGGACAGCAATGATGGTAAACTAGACTAAACCAACAGTGAGTCGCCAGTTCTGCTCATGATCTTTTCTGCAACCATTTTGTGCCATTGCTATGAGGAATAACGATGTTGTCACAGCTGTCTCTGCAGTTAGTTTGTTTTTGTGCTTTACTCTGCATTATAGCATCTAAGACACAGTCTAGTATTATGGAAGATGGGGAAATTGGAAGAAGAGAAGATGGCCAGGATTAAAAGACAACAGAGCTGTCATTCATGAACTAGTTAATGTGAGTGGTGGTGTTGTATCCAGACCTCTGCTCTGCCAGTTAGGGTTATGTTCTACATGGCTTAAATTACACACTTCATCTTTAATACGGTGTTCATTAATTAATTACAACACACATGACGGTTTAAAAACCATAATGATGTTCAATGATTTATGATTATCGCAGAGACCTTAATTGATATTACTTCCTTGTTGTATGTGAGCAGGGTTTAGAGGAAATGCAGTAGAGAAACACTGAGCAGTAGGCATCAGTGGACTGTCATCATACTTCAGTCCTTGGACAACAACAGACTTTTATAAGCAGTTGTCATTGGGAAACTATTGTCGGAACTTCAGCACTCCTACCTCACCAGCAGGACTTTAAATGTGCAAAGGAGATGACCTACAGATAATGGACTAATCTTTCATACTGGCCATTGCCCAGTAATCTTTCTTTTCTATCTCCACCTATTGTCTCCTCGCTCGCTGCTTTGTGTTTGCTGTGTTTGATTATAGTTTGTTGACATTGTTGCTCTTGCTTTTTGTTCTGTCCAGCTGGATGGGGACACCATGTTCCTGGGTATGCCAGAATCAGGCCTTGACTTTCCCTCAACCAATCAGGTGAGTGTGAGCGAGGATTGCTTTGTTTGTGTGACATAGCCACAGTAATTGATTGCATTGTGAAGTTGTTTCCCTACCGTTTCTAAGTGCATTGAGCTATTTTCTAAACAGAACATATTACTTGTCAACATGTTTTAACATTTCCGCAACAAAACCATGTATCGTGTCCAAACACTGTTCAGCGTGTAACCATTGTAGTCAATGTGAAACCATGCGCTGACTGTGAGCAAAAACAAACATGTGGCAGGTGTGCACAAATGACTGTCATGTTAATTGGCAACTCTTGTATTTACAGTGCATGGTGAATACATCACTCAAGATGTTAACTAAGTGTAAAGGAAACTAAAATATGTAATATTCAGGGTTCAGCATTGATAGGTTTGTTTCCCATTTGCCTGTATGCAGAAGTAAGGTAATAGAAAGTTGAATGAATGTGAAGACATCTAGCCAATCAGTGCCTAATTGGACCATTTTTACTGATATTTCACAAGTAAAGAAATTAAGATGGCTAAATGACATAGATATGCATGTGCTGAGTTATGTTACATGAACCAGCAAAGACTGCTAATGTATGATAAAGATATCTTGGTGTCTCACATGACATGCTGATGCGCAATGTCCTTGGTTTGAAAACATTGTTTCCTTTGTTTTTTTTTATATTTAAAAAAATCCATTGAGGCCACCCTTTGTTAACCTAACATACAACCTATTTTATCTATATGTATTCTTCCCATTTACAAGTAACGGTGCTATGCATTTTCATTTTACAATAAAAAAAATATATAGTTTTTGATGAACTGACCTTTAACTAGAAGTACAGTGACTTGCCAGCTTTCTTTCACAACTAATGTGAGAATAATTGTCCAAACAACATGGAAAATATACAGTATCTTTCCTTAAATTATTTTAAACTCCCCTTTAACCTGTACGACATCTAAATCCTGTGAAAACCTGTCGAAAACTCTGCCAAAGTTAACTGTCAAGTTTTATCTGCGTGTGCAACTTTCAGTATAAATTACAAGTGACATAACTCCCACCTTATTTACTTACACCATTAGTTCCAGAAAAAAAGCCATGCATAATTCTTTTTTCAGCTGACATTTTAAATTCATTCACGCCTTGTAAACTTGAGCAGTGTGGTTTTGTAACTGTTGAAGGCAGATTAATGGGTGCATTAACAGAGAAGAATCGACCATATCTCTTACAAGGTATAGAAAACATCTGTGAAGTTGTAAAAAAAATAACTACTGGTCTCTGTTACTACACAGAGTATTAGTATACATCTATATCTGAATATATTTTACAGATCATTCTGGACAAATTCACTGATTCAAGGGTCTTTGTTGTTAAACCTTGTATTGATTCAGCTGACATTGTAATTACATCTGTAAGATATAATCAGATAAAGAGCAAATTTAATTGTTCTCGCTGCAGTTTAGTTTGCACCTGCAATTTCGGTCTTTTCAACGACCTACTCTCATTTTAATCAATTTTTGGAGGCAGAAGTTGTGGGTTGAATGATTTTTCTTTAGGTTTTACAGATAGCTTTTATAACTGGCTGAGGTCTAATCATATCATGAAGCATCTTCAAACATTACTGATCCGACCTTTGTCCCAGTCGGTTTCTAGTAACATTTTTTCTCGTCTAGATTTCTAACATGTAAATATCTGATGATGCACAAATACCCTGATTCCTCAGTAACATCGTGCACTGTAAACAGTCAGTGGACAGGATGTGCTCAGATTCATTCCCTGTACAGCCATTGCATGGGGGTCGTTTTCCCCAACCGTTTTTGTTCTTGTTGCTTTCTTCAAATAATTTGACCATACCCCACTGTGTCTTTGAGCTCACCTTTAGCTATTTCGGTCTTCAGTTATTTCCAGATGCATCAACCTAACTTTTTCTCCCATCCTGTTCCACAAATCAATATCACTTACTGCTCTCAACCCCAGGCACATAAAGCATTACAGTGATTTTCTCTCTTTTTTCGTAGACAGAGAACTGCTGCAGTGTGTGGATTGCCACAGGGGTTACTTATTCAGTGTACTAAGGCTTTAAAAATAGCTTCTTCATTTAAGGTGTTTGCATAGGATTAGTTAAATGTTAAATCACTCTCATTGAAAAGAAAAAAACAATAACTTAGTAGCAATTAAATCTTGTTTTACCTACACGTTGAATTTGTGCCAATGAAAGCAGCAGATAACACTTTGAGCTTATGGTTGATATAAATGCCAACTTATTTTGATAAAAACATAAATAACTGCAATTAAAGTTTTTGTTTTTTACCTCAGCTACAGCTGTATTATTTTTGGTGATTGGCTAAAGGCTAAAACTCTAGCCGTTTTTGTTCTAAGTCATTGCTATCTATCAAAATAAGGTTTAATGAAGAAGGTTATGTAACACTCCAACTGCTTGAATTCTATTATGTCGGATAAATGGTGATTGAAAATTCTGCAGCAGGACTAGTTGTAGTGTTTTTGTGTCATGGTATTGTTTCAGATGCTGATGGCCTCCTGTGTGTAATGGTATGTTTTTTTGCATGACCAGGCCTTTGTACTTTATACTGCCATGTGATATAAAAACATTTGATGAGTGTTGCTTAGCTTGAGGGAATCTGTTTGATTGACTGAATGAATCAGGTTTTTGTTGTTTAAAAACTGCAAACAGTAAAAACTTGTGCTCTATAGAACCTCTAGCTCTAAGCGTTATAATTGAAGCACTACAGCTATTGTTTCAGTTATACCACAGTATGGTATTATATGACAAATCCATATATTATGCAAAATGAAAACTGGTTCAACTAGTATATAGTATATCTCTAGCACTACTTACAATCTCCCTAAAGCTATATTTGTCTTTTGGGTGTTGTTAGATTTTTGTCTATCATATGATAAACAGTAGAAGGACTACAGCCACACTTCGTGCTTCATGAATGCATTAATGAAATAAATGTACTGGTCATTTTTAAAAGACTAACTTCCCTAATGTGTGATATCCTCATCTAAGTGCTAATTGAGGCTTCAGACCCTGTGATGCTAAAAAGGAAGAGATGTTCACAGGATGTGTTGAGTGGATGGAAATTTCCACCAGAGAACATTAAGTCCATGACATAAAGTAGGGTTTAAGGGTAATAGATGCTGTGTGTGCAGCTGTCCTTTCTTATGCCATCCCAGTATGATGATCAACATTGTAAAGATCAGCTGATTACTTTGAAACAGCAGTGAATGTGTGAGTGCATTCAGTATCTACCTTTCCGCAAAACCTCCAGAGAGTGAGATGTGTGTTTGTTAGTACAGAATTATCTCTCCACCAAGCCCATATTAATAAGAAACAGCACTAGAGATACATTATTCATGCAGCACAATATAGAGAATATTCTGCCATATAGGGATATATGATTTGATGTTTTATTCATAGCGTTGTGCCGTAGGAAGATGGGAGTGGTGTGTGGAAACAGAATTTATGGCTTTATTATTGAAGTACCATTGCTTCCATAAAGTCAGAGGTTGTTGTGATGAATGTGACCAATTCCACTCCAGACTGACCCTCATCCTTGTCGTTTTTTATGTAAAGGGAACAGCAGTGTGATGGTACTGCATAAAAGCTGAAAGAGCACAGGAGGAACTACTTTGAAAGTGTGAATAAAGGGATTAGTTAAAGAAAGAATACCAGTACTGTGAAGCAAAGGGTTGTATTTTATCAGTCTAAGAATATGGGTTCACACTTCACATGTTAGATGCTTAATTAGAAGTCAGTGCTCCAGGTTATAAACTTAGTCTACCACAAACAGATTTTCCCTCAAAATCAACACTCTTCTTTCAGACCTAATTATCCAGACTTTAATACCATATCCTCATCATGTAGTATATTGAGCTCATTCTGGACGCTCTATTGTTGGCTGAATAAATAGACCCTATTTCTAAAACAGATGAACTCACCACTAAACAGACTGTGGTGATGATCAGATGGAGCAGCTTGTGCTGATTGTAGGGTATCTATGAGTCCATAAAACACCTAAAATTCAATAATCTGAAATGTAATAAACTGTTCAATGCTGTTTTAGTTAGATTTTTGACATGTTTTGAAAAATTGTTTAAAAAATATTGGATTTTTTAAAATTTAATTTTAATTTATATTTTGGAAGTCTGGTGAAAATAAATCTGAAGCCTTTATTTTCCCTCCAGAAAAATACAACGCTTCACTTTCAACAATTAATGTAAATTCAACTCTGCATTCACCCATTCATCCATCTTTTTCTTACTTACCTGTGACCCAGACCCAGATAAGCAGCAGAAGATGGATGAACAGACAGTTGAATGTACATTAACAACTGAAAGTGCAGTGTTGCATCTTCCTGGAGGAACTGATTAAGAGTCCGAAAAATACAAAGTTAATGGAAAACGCCTGCCATCACCTAGTTCTGTTCTGAATTCACATTGGGAGCCTCACTGAAGTCAGGCCACATTGCATCCATTATAAATTGTATTCATAATGGTCTTTAAGGCCCTAAAAAGACTTAAATTTAACAGTTTTAACCTGATGAAACACAATTAATAACACATGACTAGTGTGCGTGGCTGTTTTGATCTATTCTGTTGTTCCATATGATCCAAAATTAATTAAAAGTGGTTGTGGCATTAAATATGTAGCCAGGTTGAGATAGAGAACAAGAAGAGTTGGTACATGGCCAAAGTTAAACACTGCAATGAAAGGTAATGTACTCCAACTGTATGTTTTACGATTTATGTGTTTGCCTTTCCTCCTACAGCACTCGATGTAACCTTTTCTTATCAGGGATTAGTTGTGGAGGGAAAGAACAAGCAATTTATTTACAGCCTCTCTCTCCCTCTGTCTGTCTCTTTCTGTAAATATCTGTCTGACTCTGTCTGGCTTGTTTATCGGCCTTTCTTTCTGTCAAGTCCACTTAAGTTTAGCCATTTCACAGGCATAAAAGTAACGGCACACTATTACTCATCGGTGAAACTAGACCATCATTTTGACCCATGGGATAGTTTGTATCCACGGAGCTCTCTCTCCCTCTCTCTCTCCCTCTCTCTCTCTCTCTCTCTCTCTCTCTCTCTCTCTCTCTCTCTCTCTCTCCTCTCTCTCTCTCTCTCTCTCTCTCTCTCTGCCCTTGCTCCTCTTCATGACCTTTTCATATGACCTCTGACCTTTTCCTGACCTCTAGTCCTATTTGAACCTTTGTTTGTCTCTGTGATTCTTCCCATAGTTTCGTGTGCCACAGCCCCCTCACCCCCTGACCAAGGTGACGCCTCCTAACCCGCCCTCACAGCACTGGAGAAGGGATGCTCACATGGCCGACACACACCGTCTTCCCTGGGTGAATGCACACAAACACACACATAAACAAACCTGGCACTGCTAACATAACACTGCTGCTGCACTAAGTGTAGATTAACATCGGACTGTGCTCAACACCAACACCAGTCATATCTGACCATGTATTAATTGCTTTAGGCCTCAGATAAATTTGTGCCACCTAAAGGCAGGACATTGAACAGCAACAGTTGAGTGGTCCACTTGTATGTATTCAGATGTGTGCCATCTACAGGCAATGTCCATACCTGGCACACAACAGGCTTGCTGTAAATATTTACAGAGGATGTTCTGGTTTATAAGACTGTAGCATCAATGTTTATACAGCACATGTGTCTATGTATGTGTGGGTCATTTGGTTTTTGTTAAGTCCACAGATATAAAAAAAAAAAAAAGTGATTATATCCCGTCTGTTCTTTAATTGCTGTGATTTTAGTTTTTGTTCAACAAAAGAGAAAATTAACTTGCACATCCTTCTTTCTATATTTCAAATGAAAATTAACTGACAGCTCATTTTGTTTTTAATACCCATTTCTCAACAGAAAAAAACAATGCTCAAAGAATACATGGTACAGGGTGCTGCACTTTTATTATATTCTTCGCAGTAACTGTTTATAGTCTGGTCTGGTTTTTGTTACGTTTGGTAGAGATGGACTAAACATTTCTTCACAAAACAGATCTTATATCTTGTAACTTTAAACAGAATTTTGCGTCACTGTATATGTTATTTTCTGTTCATAAACATAGCAGTTGCACCTGGAGACATTTGAAACTAAAAGAGGAAAGTAACACAACTTCTACGTGTTCCACAATTGATGTTAGCTAGTCAATAGAAGTCTGCAGTATGTCTGTATAGGTTAAATAATGCACAAATAGAACAACGAGTCTGCTTCGAGAGGTGAGTTAAAATTGTGATTCAGTTTTTTTAGTCTACTGACCAGGTGAAATTAGAACTGCAGCTGTTGTGTTTGTAAAAAAACTGCTGTTTGTGTGTTCATACTGATCTGAGCAACTCTATTACAATTGACAAATGGTATACACTATCAAACCACCTAAGTGTTTAAGGGGTATAAATATGTACACGTGTAGCTGGGTAGTCTACTCCTATAGTTGACATGAGCTGTTCTGACAGTGTCTTAACAGTGAATCTGAGAGTAAATTGCCAGCCAGTAAAAAAAATTTTGTAGGCTTTTGCATGGAATCGTTTCAAGTGTGATCTCTCAGTTTATTTGACAAATGTATTAGTGAACAGTTTCCATTTCCCCAAACCAGTGTGATGATCAGTTTCATGCATTTTAAAAATTTCCCACATACAAGTTTATTAAACATCAACCTGACGAGTGGGTGATACTGTATGTAGGGGAACCATATTCAAGGGACTCTCCCAGCTCTCTCTAACACGATATATATACTCACAGTAGCATTCTGCTGATAAATATGAAAAAAAAAGTTGGTTTTCATCTCGGTCTGTTGTGCCATTGTCTGTCTCAAACACACACATCTTCCAACAGACATTATTTGATCAAAGCGAACATGGATAAAAATAGAAAAAGAGGGATGTCAGTCAATCACCAATCAAATACTTAGCTTCTACAGGCCTGTTTATTTCTGTGTCGTGTTTTAATGAAACTGCTGTCTGTCCATCTCTCGGGCTCATCAGCATTTACAATCACTCTCAGATATTGTCTGTTTCCCAGAAGACGCACCATCTTGACAAAGACAGGGCAGATTTGCATTAGCCTATTCAGTGTGTCCAACCCACATCTTATATGTATGGATGAATAAGTATAATTGACACATTGAGAAAAATACATGCAAAGAACTGACCCAGATATGAAATTACATATTCAGGTAGTAAAAATACAGTTTTGCCTGGAGTTATTCTGATGTTTATAGAGAGGGACATTAATTCTGTATGGAATAATTGTATCAGTTCATACAGAAGTTATATTATTTCATCTAATTAGTCTAATCTAATCCATCGCCTTCACATATCAATCATGTGGCTTCAGTCAACACATATCATCACCAAACGCAGATCCTGATTGTCTTCTTGAAATAAGTTGAGCTTGTGCATTTTTACGTCTACCATGAAGCAGATATGAGCATGAAGTTGTGGGAAGTGTTTGTAATGTGAACACAGCATGTGTGAAAGGACTTAATCCTGACTACATTAGTCGTCCTATAAGCCCCCAGTGCACAGCGAACAGCCTATTGTACTGACATGAATGGAAGAGCAGAGAGAGTGAGGGAGAGACATACAGGAGTAATTTATGCAGAACCTGAAGAAATGATGGAGAGAGCAGGAGAGGGAGGGAGGGAGAGAGAGAGAGAGAGGCAGACAGACAACAGACAGGCTGAGTAATTTATGCAGAGCTCTGAGCTGCGACTGAGCACAGTATGAAAGTTAGACTGAAACCAACTGTTGGACCTGTAACAAAGAAGTAGTGCCAGGTACGGAGTACAGTGTTGGATGCCACTTTATGGTTACTAAACAAGTATGGAAAGGAAACATGATTACATAATGGTTCTATGTACATGTAAACAGTGTCGAAATATGATGTATTCATATCACGATACTTAGTTGGAGTTTAATGGTTCTGAAACTGAGACCAAATCTGTACATGTCCACAGTCTGCAGTTTCATCTCCATCCTCTGTATTGTAATCCATTCTGCTGTCACTGCCGTTGTGCCCTCATTAACTTACTAATGTATGAAAACACATTCTTTTTGAATTTTCTTAACATTAAACATGTAAATCACACAATTATTATTGTATTCAAACTAAAGATGAATTGATGTCTTAGCCAAGCAGCCGTATCAGCAATATTTGCAATTGTCATAGACGATATAATTTCACAGATGACAGTGGTATCTGTCATTGTCATATTTAAGTTTATTAATTAGATTTTCATGGTGGAATTTTTGCCCAAATGTAGTATGATGAGTTGTTGAAAGATGGTTCAGGTTGCCCATTTTTTTTCTTATATTTATGAAGAATTTTTTTGTTTCTGTTTTACAAAAGGGAGGGTAAATAACAAAAACAAAATAACCAAACAGAAAATAACAATGGCATTAGCTCTCAATCAAATGTCTGTATTGACCAAGAGTTAAGTTAGAGCAAGCTACATCTTTTGCAAATATTACACATACTTTGTTGTATTCAACAGCGTGTAACTTAACCATTTTTGGTCATTTGACACATGCGGTTGATGTTAGCAGAACTGTTTATTTATTCTTGTTGACTTAACTCATATATAGACAGTTCTTAAGAAAAGTTTGTCATTTTTTTTGTTGAACCAATTAATATATTAACTAGTCTGTAGCAGTACTTTTCTTCATTTGTCCATGTCAGTCTCCCTTCATACTCGTCTTTAATGTTGTAGATGTTGTGAATTGTAACTGTTTATTCCAGATTATTTTTCCTTTTCCTTTGTGAGCCACGCCATCATGATCTGAACTGAACTGTGAATTTGGAGAACGTTTAGATCCCCTGATGTTGTGTCAATTCAGTGGCAGGCTGCTTAGTTAAATAGGTGGAGTGACCCTTAAAATATACACCTATTACCATGTGTAGTAAGTCAGAAAAATAGAGCTCCTGTCCATGAAGTGGCGGGCACTGCTGTGTGGTATTGGAACATGGTGAAATGACTAAATTCTTGAGTACTCGTACAGATCGTTATTTGTCATCTCTGGAGCCACATCACCGTCAGTTCGTTGGTCACAGTGTAGCATGACGGAGAGGTGTGGGCTCCTGCTGCATCTCATCTGTAGAGTCACTGACTTCTGATCATTAACACAGAACTAGAGTTACTGCTTTTTTCTTTACATGTGACACTGGCACTTAAACGTTTAATTTAAAGCTCTTTTACTTAGCAGATTTTGCAAACCAGAGGCCTAACTGTCTCATGGAAAAAACCTTGTCAGCATTTCCCATCCTAACTAGTCCACATGTAGATATCTGAGTCATCACCACAGAATGAGGTCACCTGTAACAACATAAGACACTATATAAGGGTAAGAGAACACAGCAGCAGCGCATATATATACCCAACCCAAAAATGTAATGTCCCCATAAACAAATGGTCATATAGCGCAGTAATCCTCCATTAAACACTCTGCCAGTGAAAGAAATTCAGTCCAGATGGTCATCAAACCAGATGTCGAACCAGAATAACCTTGTAGAACACAAAGGAGTCCATAGTTTGGTCTTTGGTCTCTGACATTTTGTCTCACAGACATTTTGTCCTTCTGACTTAGCAGGTAAAGGCTTTCATAGTTGATGAAAATGTGTAAATGTGTTTCAACAACACCTTTAAATATGATGCGCTTGTTTGAGTTTCCACCAGTTATTAAAGAGCTTTGCTTGTTCTTTCCACCGGCACTGTGACTGGTATTATCTTAAGCACATGTGTTTGTCTTTACATTTTACCACAGGAAATTCCAAGTACTTTTGAACAAAATACCTTGAAAAACCATTGTAAACAGTTTTTTGCTGCTCTATGGAGCTCTGAAACGAGGGACTACTTAATTTACAGTAGAGCCCTGAGTGATGCAATGATGGATTTGTAATTATTAATTTGGGTTTTCTATGACTGAGAAATTATTTATCCGTAAATTAATGACATATGCAATAAATATAGCTTTTTGTTAAAAATCTGTTGTAAAGTGAAAAAACGCACATTGACATAAGTAAAAGACACGGCATGCAAAAATGCATTTCTGTATCTGAACTGCTTCACTTGAACTGCATGTGCATCGTCAGTCTCCAGCACACATCTTTTGTTCCACATTTTATTTTAAACTGCTGAAACTATCGACTCACAACTTGGTTCACTACAGCAACCTGTCACATAGACATCACATAACTCAACACGTAACACATCAGTCAGCTCACAAGTCATGCAACTCATAACTCACCACTGCACGAGTTAAGGCAGAAAAGAATCAGAGAGAGACACGGAGAGAGATGAAAGAGAAATCGAGGGTGAGATTAGAAGAGCAAGAGAGCAAAAGAAGGGTGAGAAGAAGGACGGTGAGAGATGAAGAGCAAAAAAAAGAGAAGGAGAGGAGAGACTGGTGTGTCCAGCCAAGCAGAAAAGGCTGTCAGTCTCTATAAAAGATCTCCTCTGTCAGATTAGTATGAGAGGGCTTCTCTCTCTTTCATTCCCTTGCCTCGTGTCTCTCATTCTTCTCTCTCACTCCATTTCACTCTTCATGTCATGTCTCCCTCTCATTTGTCTTTGCTCTCAGAATAATTCATTAGCATATATGAGCCTTTTTTATCATGTCAGATTACCACAGATGGTTTTTTTTTTTTTACACACAAAGGCTAACCCACGTGTATTGTCTTTTGTTCATATAAAAGTGTAGCTGCAAATGAGTGACTATATGTTGTCTCAAGGCTGAGCATAACATTAGTGATAATTAGGCTGTAATAAGGGATCTGGATGAGGATGACTGACTGTGAGGTAATAGTGATGGGCACTTTTTATATCTGTTCCATTTATTATCTGTGTAATGGATCATGAAACTATGGACTCCTTTAATCTTTAACTCTGTCGTTCTTTTTGATTTTATGATTGTGAGCTCTAGTGATAATTAATAAGTCAATATTTTCTTGTTCCAGCTCTTTAAATTTGAACTTGCTATCCTTAAAACATATCACCTTGGTTTTGAGAAACACCATTTTCAGACATTTTATATGCCAAACAACAAATCAATAAAGGTGTTTTCCATTGGTTTCTGTTCTCATGTTTTTTTTTGGCTTTCCAGTCCTACTCCGTGGGCAATTTGGGTGACGACGACTTCAACATCCCGCCCATCACTCCTCCCACTCTGCCAGACCACATGCTGCCCCCACATCTCCCCCATGATGCCCCCTCTGGGCCCTACCATCCTCTGGACCCCCCGTCCAGCTCAGCTCCACACCACCCCTACCAGCTGCAGGGTATGGACCTGCCTGGCATGCCCGGAGGTCAGGACGGTGCAGCGATGTTGAGCCAAGACGGTGGTACATTCAGCCCAGATGGCGGCCCAATGACCAGTACCCTATCAGTGGTGAGTGTGTTTCTTGGATTTGAGGTCGTAAAGTTTCAGTACATAATGGGAAAATTTGCTTAAAATAAAAAAAAAAAAAAAGAAATGGTGGCAGCGAAATATACAGCGCCTCTTCACTCAAATCAGCAGCCATTGTCTGGGGGGTAGATAAAAAATTGCAGGCTATGTGTGCTTGTATTTTGTGAAATCATAATGCATTTCATTGGTCACATGTCATAAGAAGGACAAAACACACTCACGTCCATAGCAAAAAAAATACTCAATACAATACTCATATTCTGCAATATGTGGGAGTCAATAATAATCTCCTAATTTTAGCAAGGTGATTAAATGTTTGTACAAAAAAACATATCAAACACAAGTATCTTATAAAGCATCTTTTTATCCAGATTTGCCTCATGTATCATCACATTTGTAGCTCTCTATAGACCCCCTTTTACTGTGCACCTCAAACTGAATATTTCCTTGGAGCAACAATATTTGTAATTTTGCAGCAATCATCACTCTTTTTTTCATATTGATTGGAAAGATCTGAATTAACACACTGATAATCCTCTCACCTCCTGAACTGTTTTTGTCTCATTTGACTCATCTTCTTCTCAAGTTTGGTTAACCAGGCTAACTAGGTTGACTACCTGCATGCTAACCGGATGCAGTCAGTTCATTAGTGATGTACCGCTGAACCTTGTAAAACTTTAGTTCCAGAATTTAATTCTAGACATGTGTATACCAAATCAAGAAAGCTTAACATTGTGTACCCAGTAATATGAGATGAATGTAGTGTTACATCTGTACTGTACTGTAAAGACTTTTCAGTTTTAGTAATGACTGAGAAAGTGGTAGTTAAAAATGTGTGACATTACAAATCCTGACCTTTAGTTTGCTAAGCTACACAATTGAGCACCTGCTTAGAAGAAGTTCAAAGGCTCTGTACACCCACACATGTTTTCAGCCACTCTATCTGGTTTGACCTCTTTTCAAGATATAATCAAACGGGCTAGCTCAGATACTTAAAAGAAATTTTAACGTGCAAGTTGTCCCACCTTAAGAGATTCAACAAAAGAGGAAAGGAATTAAGCAGATGTTAATTAAGCACAGCTTGTGCACAACTACAGTACCCAGGTTATACCAAGGATTAGTGGCCAGTGTATTCACTTCTGAAGGCAGCAAAAAACTGTGTGCAGTTTCCACTTTATTTTCACCTTTGTGGAACTTAATGTTTTACAAACTTTCCAAAGCATAGTGAAGGAACAGAGAGCTGAAGAGTTCAACCTGAGGAAGTTATTGTAAGTTATTAGCCTCCCTATACTTTTACTTTTTTCTTACCTTTTTACTTACTTTTATTTACCTTTATTTAACATGTTCTTTTAAATGACAAGGAAATTGTTTCCACATCATAATGAAACTGTAATCTAAGGTAGACATAAATATTTAGAATTAATTCTGTTAGAATCGAAGATGGTGTCACCGTTCGTACAAAATAAAGGCTACAAAAAAGCAAAAATATATGAAACATAGTGTGACAGAACCAATGGAGGTAATTCATTTGATAGTACCTGTTCAGCAGAGGCACGTCATCTTGGTTTTATTGGACTTTGAAAAGCAGGAAAGAAGAGTACGGTAATTTCAATGAAAATGTCACAGAATAGAATGCAGGATGGGAAAAATGGACATGAAATATCATGATGAAGTGCAGTTCAAAGTTTCATCAAATCTAATGCACAGCAGCAAAATCAGTCAAAGGCGCTGGAGGACAGATGAGTGTCAAGAGGGTTTGTGTTATTCCAAATGGAGTCGCTCCTCATGAGGTCTTTTGCAAATGCATTGTTGACATTATTTGCAGTTAGAAAATGGTAGCACTCCTCATGTACAGCTGCACTAACATGTGGTCATTGATTAGCTTAAGGGAGGCATTTCATCCCCAGTCTCTTAAACTATCAAGCTTTGCAGAAGCTCTAAACTGCTGCCAGAATTAGCCTCTATAGCCATATGTTTGTCAAACTATCACCATCAAACACAGTAAGTGAGTGTACAGATGGGCAGCAGAGAAGTGCATTATGTCGCTGGAGTGGACTGAGAAATTTCTCAGATGTTATGAGATTTGTCACAAAAACTAGTCACCAATGAAATCATTGTGGGATTATTTCAAGATGCCCAGATACTGTGAAGAAACCACAAACTGAGGACAAAGAAAGTGTATTCATTCAGTGCATTTCATAAACAAAGAAATTCAGCACATTTTACACTAACAAAAGCAACATTCAGAGGAAAATAAAATCAAAGTGCTCATAGAACTATTGGAAATGTGCAGAAAAAAAGGAAATACAACACACATGAAATGATGAGAGAAATACAGTTAATAGATTGCAAATATGAATACATAAATCAGTTGGTTGTCAACTATTGAATTAATCATCTATTATTTTGATTATCATTTAAAGTATGATTAGTATTTTCTGGTTTCATTCCTCTATGAAATAAACTGTACATCTTTGTTGTGGATTAAACAAGTCCACTGAGGATTTTGTCTTGATTTGACCCTTTTAGATCAACATATAGAGTAATCAAACCAAAAATACAGTATCTTGCAATTAAAATAATAATAATAATTAATTAAAGAACTTGTGGACTTTAAAAAAACTCAAATATGAGATCTTCTGGCAGGTGGCTCCATTTGCTAAATGCAACATGTTTCTTTTGGTCTCTAAGCTTCATCAGCTGACCTGAGTCAATATTAATACACAAGCGATTAACAGGGTACTGTTTTCACTTCTGACAGTTATATGTTCAGATGGACTGTCTCTGTAAGTGTCAAAGCTAATGTGATGTAACTCATAAGAAGTAAAGTGAGTATTTCAGTTGGTTCTGGGGTTTAGCTGACAGCCAACGGATGTGTTTTAACTAAACTCTTTGATATGTTTTTCAGTGTAACTGTGAAACAGGATGTAGCCCAGGGCACTGTTATTTGAAGGCCAATCATGGCAGCGGGTCGATGTGACATTTTCCTCATATTTAAAATCTTCATTTCACAGTAAAGTGAAAATCTTGCTTTTAGCTGTGACATTCAGATGTGGCTGACTGTGTCATACAGTAAAGAAATGAAAGCCAGATCTCAGACGGAGTTACTGAGAAACTGGTTATTCAGAGGGGGGACACAGGTCTGTGTGTTTGAGGCTCTGTAATACAGACTTCTCCCATTTTATTAAAAATGAAACTTTCTCACCTCCCACTCTTGATCTTTGAATCTGTCTGTGTTGGCTCCATCTCCATATTAAATCTAACAGCCTTAATATTAAGTGTCTGTTTGACACAATATAAGCTCTGATTGTATTTGAATAGACTATTTTAATGACTTTTCATTCAGTTTAGATTTTTTCCCTTTTTGTTTAAGTGTGATGAAGTGAAATGTGGAACAGTAAATTATTAAATTTTCAATCTGTGTCACCATCTCCTACCTTTTCTTTTTCTCTCCCTCTCTCTCTCTCCTGCTCTACCTTGCCTTTATATTCTCATACTAACATACATTTACTCCCCGTCCGTGAATTATGGTTGCCTAGCAACCGCTCCTGGCTCAGCCTAATCGGGGCGGGGGCCTCGAAAGACTCAAGTCAATGTGTGCATTTTTTCCACTGCAGGAGTAATGTGTTTCAGTTGATATTAAGATGTGCACTGCCCTTTTTAAAATCTGGACGGCCATCTTTAAAGGCTGACCGTCCACAGTTATTAACACAAAGAAAATTAATTTGTGCCTCCTCTTAGCTGATGATTTACTTTAATTACTTCTAAACTGGAAACTTGATTTTTAACTATAGTGATCAACAAATTTCTTTTTTCTCTCATGTACAGCTGGAACACAGTAGGTGCCTGTGGCCATTAAAGAAAATAAAAGAAATCTTTAGTGGAAATGTTGGATTTACAGCAGCAGCAGGAAATGACATGTAGAAATCTGCACATGTAATCGTTGTTTCTTTTAAAATGATATGCAACCAATGCCATGTGTGTAGGAGATTTAACTGTCACTGAATCATAAATGGACGCAAACACTAACAATAAAACAGACAAACAGAAGAAACCTAGTAATAAGCAAATATGGCTATTTAAGCAAATGTATTTCAGCGTTCAGAGATTTTCCAGTTCAGGCCATTGTTTTGGTCGTATATCTGATGGCAGTGTGTTCAGATCTGGAACAGCTGACTGGCCAAATGTTTTTTTCTGTGTGTTTTCTAGATTAAGTCTCTACAACTGCTAGACTTGTGGCTCCTTTGCTGCTATATTTTAAAATTAGACGAGACAATGCACATCTCTACATTTATGTAAATGTGCCATTTTTGCCAATTGGGTAATTTTTCACAGCAGATACTGAACAGGCATCATGACAAATAAAGTAAATTAGGAAAAGCTGTGATCATATATGTATATGTTGTAAGAACATCAAGTAATTTTAAACAAATATAGATCAGTTTTATTTCTATTTCAGGGGCAAAATCATTCACACACTAAAATTCAGTTTGATATGTGAGATTTGTAAAATTCTTCAAATGAATACCTTTACCCATTTGACTCAAATCTGTAGTGGTGCCTTTTGAACGACTGCTGAACCAACATTTCCAAAATGTGTTCGTATAAGGACATTATAGGTTTCTTGACCTCAAATGGTTACTCAACAAGAAAAATTTTATCTAATTACCGAAGACAGATTATGAACAGCAAAGAGGATGTTATAAGTTGTAAATACTGGAGGTTAGTGCTGATGGTCTTGTCGTAATAAACACTAAATATCAATAATTTTCCTAAAAGCAAATTGTTCCCTCACATCATTTGGCTGCTTTGTTTTTATTTATGCATTTAGTAATTATTAATGTAACTATTTGTGTTTATTGACCTTTTCACTTGTCTGACTGGTGATCAATACTCTGACCACATCTAGGGGAGTTTGTTTGTGTGTGTATTAAATAATAATGAGCTGCATAAACACTGAAATACAGCTCAATGTTCCTGACTTTCAACACTGGTTACTCATGAAATTCTTTCACTGCATTGATCTGATATTTAATGCTGAGTAAGGTTGACCAACTGATTAAATATTACCAAAATCACAATATGGTCCAGTGCAGTATTCAGCTTGCAGGAGCTGCTGTTTTTGGTGATGGTAAAAAAGTATCACAACATCAACAGCACTCATTATAAATAAGGCATTGTGATTTTACAGACATGGTTGTTTGTAGGGCTGCACCTGATGATTATTTTTCATTGTTGATTGATCTTATTAATTTCTCCCTTAATGGATTCATTGTATGGTCTATAAAATGTTACAAAATGGTGGAAAACCCCAGATGAGATCCTCAAATATCTTATTTCATCCACAACAAAGGTGGAAATGCAGTGTACTCTTTTAAAAAGAAACCGGAAAATAGTTAAAGTTTGAGCTGCTGGAGTATGAGAATTTGAATTTATTTTTCTCAAAAAAAAAGTCTTAAGTCAATGATCAGAAATCCATGTATTTTACAACATAAATCCATCATTGACCCCATACTTATTTTCAACAGTGAGTCTCTTTGACCACTTAATCAGTTTGTTTAATTTGTCATTTTTAGGCTTTGTGTCAAGAGTAAGACGGGATGGTAAATTTCACTCCTATTCTCTTGATATTGAAATCAGTCATGAATCACACACAAAATTAGTCAGTTGTTACTCAGCCGGGTTTTATGAGGGGTTTCCCCGTCTATTATTCTTACTCAATCACCAGAGCCCTTTTCTAGCCCCGAATAGGAATCTCCAAAAACACACGTTCCCATTGCAAATACCTATAGTCACGAACATTTTAACGTGCGGTAATCGTGCTTTTCGCCCACGATGCTGAAGCTGTGTGACCTTTTGACCTATTCTTCCGATCAGCATATACCACAAAAACAACCGATGAAATATACGTTCACTATAAATTTTTTTTTTTTGTATTTTTTTTTTTTATGTTTTACCCAGCATGTAATTTTTTAGCGTGTTTAAGTTTATGCCTGCTTTTCACCCTCAGGTAGACAGATTTTTCAGGAAAAAGAATAAAGATTTTTACTTCTGTTGTGTCTTTATAGAATTCCTATTAAGGAATATAAGCTGTCAGAGGTGAACAAAACCTCAGCTTTCTGGGAAACTATTACAAACCAATGTTAAAACAGTCTACTAATATGACATTTACCAAAGTAATGACCCGACCAGCACCAAACCTCAGCTTTAATTTTCCTCTGTTCCCACCAGCTTGCACGTCAATCTGAAACGTCTTCCATGTCAGAGAAATGTCAGTGTCGTTCCATTTAAATACCACAACAGCATTCAGAAGCTGCTGCCGGTAACAGAGTTCAGGTAATATGTTCCCAAGAGGGGCACAGCACAGAACACCACATCCGTTATTATTCGGTGCTTATTGAGAGGAAACCATAAACACGTATCAACAAACTCCATTTCTCACATTTGTCATAGAAGGTGTCAAAAGTTCCCATGTTGAGGGTGTTTGCAATGATAACTTTTGTTTTCCTGAGAAATGGTCAGAAAATCACAAAAGACACATTTTCGCAAAGACGGGTTGAAGGTGAATTCAGGGTGTGAGGCTTTCGGAGAACACAGCCAGACATAGGCACAGCTCATAAAAAGGAGGATTTACACCTCAAAATATACCATAAAATAAAAACAGTCTACATCTATTGGCCCCAGAAGTGATGATTTATTTATATATTTTTTTTCATGCGTTATTTAAATTAAAATATTAATTAAAATATAGTATACAATGCATCAAATTTATATTTTATACATATATGCCCAGTTTATGGGTTACTCTAGTTATGATGACATTTTGTTCAATTTTATCTGAGATTTATTTCATTCAGTGTCTGTCAGGAGACATTTGTTTAATAAGACAAGAGCCTATAAAATATGCTGCATCTATGACACAGGTGTTGTGGTAAAACGCTGGTCAAGGCTGTCGCTTCACTTTATGTCCCGCACTAAATAATTTTCTGACACGTTATTGAGGATGCACATGGGATTAAACCAGTACTTGTGTCTATATTTCTACACCTGTGGCTGCAGGATATGGCAGCTTCAACTAAAATTTAAAAAGATAAATAAAAAATCTCTTTATACATTCATATATGACTGGGCAATATATCAAGTTTATTCAATAATCTAGTTTTTGTTAAAAAGTGTGGGTTTTTCTTTTTTTTTAAGGCTCTTCTTGACATGTTTCTCCAGTCAATACTACCTACCATTAATATTTTTTAATGAATAATGCTCATTTTTTTGTAAAAACTATTAAGCATTATTTGTTGCAGCACCCTTTGAAGTGATGTTATTATTATTATTATTGTCCTTTGTATAGTTTTGATAGAGAAAAGTGTTCATGTTATGTTAATTTACACAGAAAAGAAATGAAATATCATGAATCATCCATAAAACTAGATTTATTTTTGTCTTTTTTGAGTGTTTTCAATTAATTTTATTTATTGTTTGCACATGTTACTAGTTTTTTTTTATTGACAATCAATATATTTCCCACCACAAACAGTCATTTTGACCTTCTTATTTTTTTTTTTTTTAACTCTTTTTCATTTTCATACATGAAAAAATAAAACAAAAAGTCATCAAATACAGAGCTTGTCCTATGTCCAAAAGGAAAAATATTGAATTAACACCTAAGATTCCTACTGCATTAAAGCACAGAAACACAACATTAATTAGAAAACACAGTATAAAAATCCTTTATTTTTACAATAGAAGCTTAATTTTTCCTGTAGTGTCGATGTGAGGTTATTAAATCTGTGTAGATCTTTAGATGAATAAATTGATCACAGTTTCTTTTCTGAAGATGGAAAATAAACCTTAAGCTCTTTAATGATACCACCCTGCAGAGAAATAAACTAACTTAACTCTGAGAAGGAAAATATTATGCAAGGTGTGTTGACATTTATTTCAAGAGGTTGTCATAACAATGTCAGGTTTGCAAATTCAGCTGTAACTTCAGTTTAAACCTCTCCCTGCCGTAAAAGCAGAATGAAATCTTATATTTTCTTTGTTCTTTGGACAGATGCAGCAGATGGTGAACTCTGATTCCCGGTTTACCAGCAGTCAGCAGCCAATCGAAGCAGCGCTCGGACCCAGGAGCCAATCGGGCATGAGCCAACAGAGTCAGCTGTCCACTATCAACCAATCCCAACTGGGCCTAAGCAGGAATTCCATTACCCATAATTCTCCCTCACCTCCTGGAAGTAAATCTACTACACCGTCTCCTTCCAGCTCGGCACATGAGGACGACAATGAAGATGCACTCAGGGTAATACACACACGTATAGTAGAACCCAAATGATTGCTGGAACGCAGTATGATATGATTCAGTGACTCCTACAAACCTGTGTGTGTGTGTCTGTGTCTATGTGTGTGTGTGGACAGTAGAGACCTGTTATGTTAATGCTATGTGTCATAATAGACACATTCTCTCTGCATATCAACTAGATGGAAATCGGCTCTCTCACTGTTAGGTGTCTCACAGCGAAACAACAATGTGCACCACACTGACTGCTCATATTCTGGGGAAATGAAACCATCACAGTACTGCTTTATCATTCTCATTACTTATGTATAGAAGAATAAGAGGTAAACAGACAACATTATAAGCCGGGATTCAGATAATAAAGGCTGCAAAAACAACTATTTGCATCTGTACAATGCCTTAAAAGTGTCTGCTTTTGTGCCGCCTGCCATTCAGCTGCACTCAACTGCTCTCGTGTCAGGGAAAACAAAACGGGAAAAAAATTACCATTCCCACTAAAATCTCAACTTAACACAATCACAATATCTGTCAAAATAATTGTAGTATGATTATTTACATGTTGTTCATCCCTATTATCAATTATAAAATCCAAATAGATTACTGTCTGTATTTTCAGTTAGTCCACCTCTTACCACTTCCTTTGTTGTAGCAGTGTTTTGTTACTTGTACATGTGTGGTTTGACAGTAATCATGTTGCCTTATACATAGATGATTTTTAGTTTTAACAGGCTATATTTCTTCACATGTTGTTTAATGATAATTCATGAGTGGTGGTGCCAACAGTGATTCAGTAGAATAATGAATAATGTAAAACAGACACATGATCTCACTGACTAATACATGACAAAATCAAGACATGGCTCAGCTGTCCGTTATGTGTTAACAGCCACTAAACTACTTCTGACCTGAAACAACAGGTCGTCTCCAGTTAGTGCAATTAATGTTTATTTTAGAGGTAATTCAGTCCTTATAATTTCCTCGTAGTTTTCTCAAATTTTCCGTGTTCTTTGATGTCATGTCTACGGAAAGTAGAAACTCGGGTGGTTACAGTTTTCATTAAGAGTTTCTTTCAAACCCAATTAAAATGTGCCCGTTATTCATTTATTGTTGCAAATTAAATGTTTAACACTCGCTCTAATAACTTCTCTGTAGACAGTTTTTACATTCTGTGAAGTGAGAGGTTAATTAAGTTTGGATGTGATGTCTTTGTTCTTTGTACTTGTCTTTGTACCAGCTGCTGCTAAATCGCAGGGTTCACTCCACAACTAATCTCATGAACTCCTTAGAAATGTACAGACTCTTAAAATATAGTGTTACCTACAGCAGCTGGTCTCCCTGAACTATACCTGAACTGATTTTGTTTTCTGATGTATACTCCTCATATTGTTTCTGTCCATCACTACTTCATTCCAGTGTACAATGTAAATCCTTTCTTAAACTCACTGCGATTCTCCTCTGAGCAGGTTAGTGGAGCAGAGAAGCGGCCAGCAGCGGTGGACATCACTAAGAAATCCAAGACACCAAAGAAGAAGAAGAGAAAGGACCCCAATGAGCCGGTGAAGCCAGTGTCTGCCTACGCCTTGTTCTTCAGGGACACCCAAGCAAACATCAAAGCCCAGAACCCCAATGCCACATTCGGGGAGGTGTCAAAGATCGTGGCCTCCATGTGGGATGGACTGGGAGAGGAACAGAAGCAGGTAGATTCTCTTCTTTAACACTCTTTAACACATCACACGGTGCTGACTGTACTCTTGTATTGAGGTCACATGTTTCTGCTCGTATCTGTCTCAGGTGTACAAGAAGAAAACAGAGACGGCCAAGAAGGAGTATCTGAAACAACTGGCGGCCTACAGGGCCAGTCTGGTCTCACAGGTACATAACTACTGGAAGCTGAAGCCAGTGTAGATGTCCCTGAAAGTGTAATAACACTAAGTGACCACCTGACACTTGGCTCCAAATATCCTAGCTCTAACACTACATTCACACTTTAGGTCGTAATCAATCAAAGTTCATTTATATAGTGGTCCCTCGTTTATCGCGGGGGTTACGTTCTGAAAATAACCCGCAATAGGTGAAATCCGCGAAGTAGTCAGCTTTATTTTTTACAATTATTATATATGTTTTAAGGCTGTAAAACCCCTCACCACACACTTTATACACTTTTCTCAGACAGGCATTAACATTTTCTCACATTTCTCTCCTGTTTAAACACTGTCAAAGTTAAAACCTTTGTAGATTTTAAAAAATAAGTACAGTATTATAGAATACAGCCGCATAACTTCTACCTTACTTCAGCATGTCCAGAAGTCCAACTTTTTGTGCGATGGTTAGCATCTTCCTCTGCTTTTTGGGTGCGACCGCAGGTGCCTTTGTCGGTGCAGAACGTTTCGTCGACATTGTGGGTTTTGTCGGGGAGAAAACTTGCAAACATACAGCACTTCAGAGTCACACTGCTAGCGATCGAACATTTATGTAAATTTGGCAAGCTGAACGCATTTTGTACTATACAGGAGACACGGCACGGAGGAGATTGATTGACATTGGTCTACAGTCCCTTAGCCAATCAGGACACAGAACACAATGCGTGTTCATATGCTGTAAAAAAAAACTTAGAAAATTACACTAGAAAAAATCCACGAAACAGCGAGGCCGCGAAAGGTGAACCGTGTTATAGTGAGGGACTACTGTATAGCATTTTACAACAACATAACAAAGCCCAAAGTGCTTTACATCTAAAAGCATGATTGAATTATAAGATAAAAAAACAGGTTAATAAAGTACCATAAATATGCATAAAACAAAGAGCACACAACACACATTGATAAAAGAGACCACAGATTCAAACCTAATAGTGTCTCAATGCTAAGGGTTAAAAGCCAGTCTAAACAGGTGAGTCTTTAACCTGGACTTGAACAGGGGCAGGTCAGTGAGAACTCGCAAGTCAGGAGGCAATGAGTTCCACAGTAATGCTTAATTTAGATTTTTTTTTTGGCTGAAATCTAATGTTTTTGCACGGATGTTCACATATGAGTCTGATGGCAGTTACATTTGAATTATAATGTGAACAGTCTGCGGTCCTGAAGTGACCCACATGCGCAGGAGAGGACGTGACCTCACACATAGCTTACTGCATTTACGGACGTAAACAGGGATATTGTTGGGTCCTGCCTCCACCAGCCCAGAATTCTGACATCTATTGCCTTTCAATGACATAAAAGTCAGATAAATAACATGATTGTTCAGACTGGAGTCACATTGCAAAACATTAGATATGTATCCGATTTAGGACCAAATATGAAAGTAGCCTGGGTCTGATGTTTTTTTAAAATCTGACTTGTGCTGTTATGACTGTCAGAGAAAGTCAGATATGGATCACATATGGACAAAAAGTCAGATTAGGCCAGTTTTACCTGCAGTGTGAACGTAGCCTTATTCACTCCCATTCAGACACCTCAACTTCTGTATAGAATTACTTAGTACATTTTTTCCAGCCCTCATACTGATTTCATTTACTTTATTTTGACTCTACTAACTGTGTTGGTGGTTGGTTTGTAACTTATTACTCTGATAATATTTTATTGCCAATAAAGGTTTTGACGTCTTCTATGTGGGTGTTGGTTGACAGGTGTGTTTTACAGCTCACTGCTTGCCTCAGACCTTCTGTTACCAAAGGATATTATTTTCCTTCCTTTTTGTTTAACTTATGACAGGACTTATGATATTATGACAGGATTTTGTTGCATAAATTAAGTTTACTGATAAATAAACACATAGTATGTCATTGGCGTCTCTCAACTAAAGCTGAAAGACGTGGACTTCTGTGCATTATGGATCCACCACTACTGTTATGACCTGACACAATAAAAGCCCTAAACATACACATGTACAGCTAAACTTTCATTCATTCAGACCTTTTCACCAAGAGGTAACGCAATAAACATGTCACTCATTATGTTACATAGCTCCAAGTCAGTGGTAGTATCAACTGACACCATTGGCAGGTGACCAGATGAAACACACTGAATAAAAATAAGCTTTTCTGACTCTCGGAATATTGTTGAAAATATTTGATGCAAGTACACAAGCCACCAAAAGACTGTACAGAACACAGGCCTAGTTTTTATATATTCTAAACCAGGGGTCTCAAACTCATTTTCTTTCAGGGGCCGCATTCAGCCCGATTTGAACTCCAGTGGGCCGGACCAGTACAATAAAAGCATAATAACCTATAAATAATGACAACTCCAAATTTTTGTCTTTGTTTTAGTGCAAACAAAACCCATTGAATCATGAAAATACTTACTTTCATGAACTATCCAAACAAAAAAGATGTGAATAACCTGAAAAAACTGAAATTTCTGAAGAAAAATAAGTGCAATTTTAAGAATATTATGCCTCAACTTATCATTTCTGCATGTGCATTATGGATCGAATCTACAAAGACACTGTTTTTTTGTCCATCAGTCTCGATGACGACCTTGACTTCAGTTTTTGTGGGTCCTGGAGTGGCCTTGTCAGTCCTATTTTTGCCCTGAAGTATCTGCCACAAAGACACTAAACACTGAGTAACAAGCAGAAAATTGTCAGAATCGTGCTTAATTTTCTTTAGACATTTCAGGTTGTTCATATTTGTTCAGGTTATTCACATTTTATTGTTACAGGAAGGTTTGTAAATGTAAAGATTTTCATAATTTAATGTTATTTTTTGCACTAAAACCAAGACAAAAATTGGAAGTTGTCATTATTTATAGGTATAATGTAATATTTTTTCACATCAAACCGAGAACAAAATATGGAGTCATTATTTTTGTAGGTTATTGTGCTGTTATTATTTTACTGTAGACCATATTGGTCTGTATGTGGAACCTGAACTAAAATGAGTTCCACAACCTTGACCGGAATTTTTGCACTTTGCAAATTCATCCCACGGGCCGGATTGGAACCTTTGGCGGGCTGCATTTGGCCACCGGGCCACATGTTTGAGACCCCTGTTTTAAACTGTCGCATATGGTGTTAAATTCTACCAACTCGACCTATAAGCATAATTTAATCTGCTGGATATTATCAAACGCAAGGAACTGAAATTACTTGGCGGTGTGTAATATGATCAGTATATTTATCCAATGTCCGGCTCCAGTATCTCGTCCAAATATTTAGAAGTCATTATGATCAAAATACAATCTGTGTTAAACAGCCACATGCACAGGCTGATCGTTCAGGTGTTTGGTACGACTGGAGCTTCATGAGTCGGTGTGTAAATGTCCAACTTTCTTGTTTTCTTTCAGAGTTACAATGACCCATCTGAGATGAAGCCCCCCCACTCTTCTTCAACATCTTCCTCCTCTACCTCAATGTTTACACCCAAACCTTCAGTCTACCCTGTCCACCCGAGCCAGCACCCCTCCTCCAGCTCCCTCAGCCACCCTCACTCCCTCCCTCCCCCGCAGCACCCTGGTATGTACATGGCATACCCTCACTCGTCTCACCCTTCCCACGCCTCGAGCCCCGGCCTCGGCGCCCACCTCCCCCCAACCCACGCTCAGATGCACCCCCAGCTCCAGGCTCTGTCCTCCAGAGGGACAGTCCCCCGGCCCAGCGTCCCCCACCAGGGAGCTCTGTCCCTGGGTAGTGTGGCAGCGGCGTCCACCCCTCCACTCCAGGTCAGCCCTCCTCTCCACAGCCAGGCACACCTGGGGGGGCTCCACAGTCCACACCATCAGCACCAGCAGCTCAGTGGACACTCACTGGGAATGACCCACTCACCTGCCATCACACAGGTCAGTCACACACTCACATTTCACACAAAACTAATTGGTGGATGTTTTGTTTATTTTGTTTCTAAGATCATCTTAATACCAGGTTTTAAGGAGTAAATCCAGATTAAATTAAGCACAGCTCTGTTGCAAAATTCAGGACTATTCTTCCTGGAAAAGATCATCTTTTTGTTCAGCCTCAGTTCATGGTTTTGTGCCTGAACTGGCATCTGGAGAAATTGAGCAGCATCATGAAAATCAATTGTTTAGTTCATTAACTTTTTTGACTCAATGATATGTTGATTGTATCCTAGATTTGGACGTTTTTAGCTGTGTGATTCATTTCATATTTAATCCTCTATACTAATTCTGTAAAATTTCTTCTGATATGGAACACGACTTTTATTTCACATATTCTTTTCATTTTTTAAGTATGCTGCAGATTTCAAAGCGCCACAGAAGTGAACAGACAGATGAATAGATCAGCCATCCACTCAAAACGCACACAGAGGAAATGAGACTGGGAGGGCATGAACTTTTCCTTCAGCACTGAACTGAGTTAGAGGATGAATTAGATCAGTCCATGTGTTTGTTATTATCTTAACCTGCTGACCTAGTTGTTTGTTGTGGGATAGGTCTGCTTCACAAATTATGATCATACATGGAAAAAATAAGAGATAAAATAACAAAACTGATGATAATTTATTAGTAATATAGATTTTATTGAGTAGTATATATCACTTTTCTCTTCAAAACAAACATATAAGAATAAAGAATAATACAAACCTTTATTAAATCACATCCATTGAGATTAAAATATATTATGGAAAGAGATGATCAACAAAGCCGGACATTACATATTGAAATGGTAAAGTCAGATATGTAAAAATAGTCAGATATGGAAAAATCAGATATGGAATTAAAAATATAACACATTAAAATGGACTAATGTACTAAGAATAAATCATACAAACTTCATCTTGGAAAAAGTAACCCCCCCTTTAATTACATTATGTTTTTTTAAATTAGAGCTATGAATTCTACCACAGACACTAAATTATCAAGTTCTGTAAAATATGAGGACTGTCATGTTAAATCTGAGTGGAAGATGACAGATTTAGAAATCAGTTTTTGATTGAATTGTGCTCAGTTGTCCATCTCCACTGTCTACTAACGTCTCACTTCAACCTGTCAGTCATCCCCTTTTCATCTTCCGTCTGTGCTGACAGATTAACAGTCAAGAGTTTAGTGATTTTACTGTTGGAGAGAAACCAGATAAGAGGTTATGAAGGAACATAAATATGAATTTGTGTTTTGTCCACTGTGAGGTGATAGGACTCATCCACATGAAAAATAATATAAAGATCTGAACAGTCTCACGTCCATTTTTTCTCTTTTTCTATTGCATTGCATTCTATTACACTTCCATAATCCCCTTTCTTTTTCCTATTTTTTGCATATTTTTAAAAAAAGAGAACAAACAAAAAAAAGTGTAGGAAAAGGGAGAGGACACAGTGACAGAGCTCCAAACTTTTTTTTTTCTTGTCCTGGTGAAGAGTGAGAAATGATGGGGGAAGGGAGGGAGAGAGAGAGAGAGAGAGAGAGAGACAAAAGAGGCAGATGGGGTCTTTGTGAAGGAGTGAAGGAGAAGAATTTGCTCAACAATGGATGAATAGGTGAGGTAGAGGAGGAGAGGGGGAGGAGAGGGGAGAATCAAACCACCTGCTGTCCTCCTCTTTCTCCTCTTTCACTCACGACACTCAGATTAACTTCCCTTTCAGCCTCTCTCTCCCACACACACACACACACACACACACACTCACTCCAACACACTCGCTCATTTCCCCCTCTTTTCCATCTTCTCCGTCAAGTATCTTATAGTTTGCGACATGAGCTCCTGCTCACCTTGCCTTCCTTCTTTCTCTGCTCCTCTTCCTTTTCATCTCCTCCTCACTATTTCCTCTTTCCTTCTGGCAAACGATAAAATCAGAGATGCTCGAAAACGCTCTAATTACAGCTGATGAACCTGCAACTGATCTGTCTCCTTTTCACTTCAGCTGCATTCATCACCTCACTCATACTTGTGTTCATCTGAAACCATTTAGTTACAGGTTTGTTTGCAAAACCCTTCAAACATCTATATGTTCCAGCTGCGGGAGGCGGTCACTGTAACAGAAACAGTTTGCAGCATGATGTAATGTGGTGTAATAGCACCATGAGAAACAATTCATATGACCGTACAACTGTACCAACACCTAAAATCCACAGTATGTGCCGTCTGTCGAGGACGGGAAGTATTCATTACAGGAAAGCTATATTGGATTTCATCAGACTATAGGATACTGTATAGACAAACTACAACTACAGTATAGAAACAGGACACTATCAGGTTTCCCACGTGTCCTGGAAAACCTGGAAAATGATTGACCAATTTTCCAGTCATGGAAAATGAGCAAAAAGGTCAAATGTCCTGGAAACAGTTAAGTTATCCTGGAAAATTATTTATCCTCCCCCTGCCTTGTCACCGTGTGTGCCGAAACAAAGGAAATAGTTTTTCAGTGATGTATTGAAAATATGCAAATATTTTTAGAGGAAGTGCAGGAGAGAAAGTAAGAGAGAAGAGAAAGTTGAGCTGGGAATTGCCCAGTTGAACATTGTAACTCCAGTTTGTCAGGCTAATGAAGTGCTACGCTGTAATCTGTGGGTGTGTTTACATTATTCTATGATACATTTGTCATAATTATTTTTCATAGATAAATTATTGCCATAGACTGCATATCAAATGTCTGAGTAATAATCATAGAAACAATCTGGGTAAATGCAAGTTACAACTGTAGAAAACAACTTTTCCAAAGATTGAGAGGGACGGGAATGTGTTAGTGTATGATGTGATACTTTATCTCAGTAGCGGCTGAAAATGTCCTGGAAAATAATTTCAGGGAACGAGTGGGAACTTGACTGTGAGAACACATTCCTAAACTAAGGCCTGTAGTGCTGTAATCCTAACTTTGCTCAATCTGCAAACTTATAAAAAGTGATTGAAAAACCACCAGTTTACATGAAAATTGGTGCAGAAGTTTTTGTATCATCCTGTCAGACAAATGCAAACAATCCCAGAACCTTCTGTAATAATATTGTATAAGGCTGCGGTTAACATGCACAATAAACTTCATCTCACTAATTAGCAGAACATTTTCCCTTTTTGTAATTAACTGAAAATGATAATCGGTGTGTTATGTCACCTTTAGCCAGGTTCAGAACTTGTCAAATCGTCGTTTTATCAGTAGTCCACATCTTTGCACAAAATCAGAGAACACACCAGCACTACTGTGGGAATACATGCGGGTGAAATCCCCCATGTCTTGTTTTTGTTTCGACTGTTTCATCAGTACCAGTAATCTAGTCAGTATGCCTGTCCTTGTATATAATTATAATTTAAGATACTGCAAACAATATCTGGCTAAAAAGCATGAAAAGACAGCATGAACAGAAGTTTAGAGACATCTCATCACATTGGTGTGAAGCGATAGATTTTGCAGAACAGAGATTTGCAAGTAATTAAGTTTTAATTTCATGTTGTTGTGAATCTTTGGTCTAAACTGAGCTTTAAACCACCTTTAGCCTTCACCCAATCAGCCATGTCACCTTCTTTTTTCTGTTTTCTAGTGACATCAACTGTAACATTGCATTACTGTCACCTTCTACATTTGAGTTATGACCCCTTTAACCAAAAAGTGCAGAACAGACAAAACAATCTCTAACTAGGGCCTCGGTCTCCATAGAAGAAGAGGTGAGGACAGAATGGTACAATCTGCACCCTCACTGCTAGATGCCAGTAATTATTACACAATGAACCTTTAATACTGTCTGAATAGACCAGGGGTGTCAAACTCATTTTAGTTCAGGGGCCACATTCAGCTAAATTTGATCTGCAGTGAGCCGAACCAGTAAAATAATATAATAATATATCAATAATGTCAACTCCAAACTTTTCTCTATGTTTTAAAGCGAAAAAAGTAAATTTACATTATGAAAAGGTTTATATCTGCAAACTATCCTTTTCAAAAGATGTGAGAAACATGAACAAACTGAAACAGTAAGTGTAATTTTAACAATATTATACCTCAGTTTATCATTTACACATGTACATTATAACTTACAGATCACAGTGGATCTACAAACACACAAAACATTTAGTAACAGGCAGAATCTTGTTAAAATTGTACTTACTTCTCTTAAGACATTTCAGGTTCATATTTATTCAGGTTATTCACATTTTTTGTGAAATTATACTTTGTTTTAGTGTAAATACATGAAAATATTTACAAAGAGAAAAATTTGGAGTTGTCATTATTTTTATGTTATTATGATAGTATTTGACTGGTCCTGCCCACTTGAGATTGAATTGGTCTGAATGTGGAACCTGAACTAAAAGGATTGTTAATTATTACCTCCGCCAAGGAGGTTATGTTTTTGCCAGGGTTTGTTTGTCTGTTTGTTTGTTTGTCTGTCCGTTAGTGTGCAACATAACTCAAAAAGTTATGGACAGATTTGGATGAAATTTTCAGGGTTTGTTGGAAATGGGATAAGGAAGAAATGATAAAATTTTGGTGGTGATCGGGGGTGGGGGGGCCCACGGGGGGGGGCCACTGATCAGCCTTGGCGGAGGTCTGCGCTCTCCGAGTGCTTCTAGTTTCTTATTATTATTATAATTATTTCGCAAATTCATCCCAGGGGCCGGATTGACCCCTTTGGCAGGCCAGATTTGGCCCCCGGGCTGCATGTTTGACACCTGTGGATCCATGTCGGTCATGTCGGATCCACCTCGAAATACTCTTATTGTCACATGTGGCTTCAGTCAGACATCAGACTTTAAATCTGTTTAGAGGTTAAATGTATTTTGTGCAGACCATCATTATATGCTGCCGCCGTGCTCTGGTGGAGTTTTAACGTCTCCAGTTGGTGCAAACACACATATTTTTGACCTAACGACGATGCTTGTATTTCAGTGCACTGTGAATCGTTAATATCAATATTGTTTGTCTGGCTTTTCCCACTTTATTTGAAACTGGCTGACTGTCTATCATCCATGTCCATCTCTGTGTCACGGTGTCATTTTCCCCACACCGCACACATGCTGTTTATAACCGTCCCGTTCAAAATGATAATGGAGACGTGTGTTTAACCCTTTCACTTCTGATTCCAGGGCTACCCTCCCACCCTCCAGTCTGACTACCAGCCAATAGGAGGAGGGATGCTTAATAGTGGGCCGGTGATGTCATCATCAGTGGACTACCACCAGCTGGGTCGACACACACCCAACCACCACCCCTCCCTGGACTGGAACACCGATTACCATGGCAACGGGTAGGTAATAGTGTCTGAATGAGGTTACAGACACAGGACTGAAGGGAGCAATATTGAGTGTTTCCTTTAAAATGGGAGATGTGTCACCAATGTATTGTCTTCTGTAATATCTGGTGTTCAGCTGGTGACTGTGTGTGTGTTTGTCCTGTTCACTCTTTTTAGTGAGAACAGCACACATTAACTTAAACAGCAGTCGGCTCCAAAAATCTTCCACTGATATGAATTATTTAATAACTTTTGGACCACTAATCCTATAAATACATGTAAATAATTCAGCTAAAATGCAGTTTCTCAGCTTTTCATCGACATCAGATATGACCCATTTGGACATTCAGAGGCTCCATAGTGAATGTAAATACACCGTCATCTTCTGCAACCTATGTAGTCTGACAAATGACAGTGGTTGTAGACACTTGTTTTATGTTCAGTTAATGAGAGAATTTGCTGGAAAAACTCACTTTGTCTTAGGTTTTATCTGTTTGGATGTAATAACCTTTGGATTAGCAAGCTTTTATGAATATCTACATCACAGGTGTCAAACATGCGGCCCGGGGGCCAAATCCAGCCCGCCAAAGGGTCCAATCTGGCCTGCGGGATGAATTTGTGAAATACAAAAATTACACTGAAGATAATAACAATGAATGGTGTCAAAATCATTTTAATGCAGGTTCCACATACAGACACATACAGTCCAATTAGATTTCAAGTGGGTCAAACCAGTAAAATATTATCATTATAACCTATAAATTATGACAACCCCAAATTCTCTTTGTTTTTTAGGTGTAAAAAAGTAAAATTACATGAAAATTTTTGCATTACCAAACTATACTTTTACAAAAAACATGAATAACCTGAACAAATATGAACAAACGGAAATGTCTTAAGAAAAGTAAATGCAATTTTACCAATATTCTCCCTGTTACTAAATGTTTTGTGCGACTGTAATGCACATGTGTAAATGATAAACTGAAGCAGAATATTGTTAAAATTGCACTTGTTTTTCTTAAGACAATTCAAGCTGTTCATGTTATTCAGATTTTTAAGGAAACTTTGTAGATGTAAACCTGATCATAATAGAATTTTACTTTTTTCACTGTTATTATTTTACTGGTTCGGCCCGCTGGACATCAAATTGTGCTGAATGTGGCCCCTGAACTAAAATGAGTTTGACACCCCTGATCTACATGATAAATAACATAAATATAGGAAAATATGTGATTTTCATTGAAAAATGCAAAATGCAGAGGATAGTTTTATAGTAAATACAGATAAATTACTCAAGAAAGGTAATTTGGAAGTCACAATAAAAACAGCTAGAGGTCTTTAAGGGTTAATGAGCAACAGTGTAAAATACACAAGATGTAAACAGGTACAATTTTAGCACCTGTAGCATTTTAACACATGTGGATTTAACCTCCTGAGACCCAGAAAAGTACAAGTTTTGGCTTTTTTACATTAAATAATTGCCTTTATAGGAAACTGCACGATGCAACAGTTTTTTCACATGCATTTTTAAAAATTTTATGGAATATCTTTTGCAATAGACAGCGTTTTTTTTTTGTTTGTTTTGTTTTGTTTTTTCAATAAAGCTGTAAAACGCTTGTCCCCTACAGAGGCTAAAAATGCATTGCTGGGTCTCAGGAGGTTAAGGCAGGTAACAACAACACATGAGTCATAATATACAGATACAAATATACAACCCATAAACAGAAAAAGGGATGAATGCATTGTGTTTCAAACCACAGCTGGGTTTAAGCCACTGTTATGAGTGGGTCTTAAAACGTCTTCCCCATCACATACCAGCTTGACTCAACTCACGTTTTTTGGGTTTTTGATTGGAAAAAAGTTGTAGATAAATACATGGTACCCTTTACTTTGGCATGATTTGAGTCAAGGTTCCATTCGAGCTGAACTGATACCAAACAGTGGCATGAAATGAAAAACACCTCAGGATACTGATTAGTCACAGAATCACTGGGTGAGAAGGGACTGAACAAACCTGCCATATTCAAATAGAAAAGCTTCTATTCGCAATTCACTGTCGCATATGTTATATCTATATTTTATATACTATATTAATTTATTACACTATGGGTAATTGAGGAAGTGCGGATGTTTCAGAAAATACGTTTTTGACGAATAGCTACACTGAGCATTTACTTGTATGTGAGGAGGGCAAATTACGTGGTGAGTGTTATTTTATTATTAATCAGTGACCAATATTTGGAACTGACAAACATTTAGTGTATAGTTCAATTAAAATCTTTATGTAAAACAACTGCACAACAAACTTAATTTGATTTTAAATGGATTTAAATTATGTATAATTTTAATGATATTTAAACAATATTGACAAGCGATTTCATATGATATAAATCAGAAGTACTTGTAAATAAATAGACATTGTTGATAGTTAGATGCTTCACAGCCACAGCAGTATATTTCTCACAAAATATACAGATCATAGAAATGTAAATGTTGGAACAGTTACCAGTCTCTTTTAGTAAAAAAAAAAAAGTAAAAACCTGGCAACAGCAAAACAAAAGCTAAGATGTTTTTACTCTTGGTAGAGATGGAACAGTATCAATAAAAGATGAGCGTAAATATGTGCAACGGACAAAGATTTAACACATAATTGCCTCCATCCACATCTACAAACCAATAAAGTCTAACACTGATTGAGTTAATGCAAGAAATGAACACGTTGTCACATTAAACTTGAGTCAAAAGTCCACTGTGTTTAAAGAAACAAATATGAGAGAAGTGCGTGAGTGTGAAACAACGTTAATGATCCAAACTTGAGGTTTGGGTTGGGAGATAAAAGCTAAATCCAGCTGTAGTTTTTTGTCAGAATCTTACGTCTGTCATCTCCTTAATCAACAGCTCAAGTAGAGTTGTGTGAAATAGTAAATCTGACTGGTAACAATGTTATATTTTGATGATGACGAACTGAAGTGGATGAAAATGTGTATAAATGTGTATTTTCTTTACGTGGTTTTGATTTAAAACATGCCTTATGTTCCTTTATCTGTCTCCTGTCTGTCTAGGGGTCTTCAGAGGGACAAACCTCTGTTCCTGAGCTAATCTCACAACAACATGACACCAAACTTCAGCCAAGCTCGTCTACTGCCACGCCTTGGAAACCTCCAGCCTCACCTCGACATAACCCCAGGCCAGCCCGCCGACCTTTAACCTCTGGACACACAAATCTGAACAGGACATCAGATCAGCACTGTTGAATAAACCCAACATCAGTGCACATAATTAAATTCTGTGTCATCAGCTGCGAGTAAATGTAAGCAGTAGTGTCCGTTTCTGTCTAAGTGTTACCATCATGGCGCTGTTCGACACCAGAGGAGTAGTTTCCTCCAGCGCCTGCATGTGGACGTGTTGGACTGGTCTTTTTATCTGCTGTATTGTTCCTACTGCATTAGACACACTATGATTTTAATGGAACATGTTAATACCAATGACGAGATGCTAAAATAAGTGTAAATACTCCGACCTCCCTCAGAAAGAAACCTTTTTTTTTCCCACTTCCTCTCTGCCCTGAAAGTCCTGTTCGTGTAAAGATGGTGTTTACCATCAGCTCCAAAAGGCTCTGAAGAGCAAGTGTAAAATGTTGTAACATAATTGTTTGAGCTGTTCATTTAAAGCCAATTGATTATTAATTTTTGACCTTGTTGTTGCTGTCGTATCTTACAGCGCTTATACAGAGTTTAAAAAAATGTGTTTTCCCGCTTGATTCTTTAATTATATGAATATAAGTCTTCAATATTCTGCCCGTTCTTCTGTGGAGGCAGGGAATGCATCCTCATTCAGAACAGAGACGGTGCCAAACGACGAGATAATGACTGAATTCACAATGCTTTATTCAGCTTAAGACAAATACGAGAAAGAGGTTGAACAGCCCCTGAAGCTGTTTGTTGCCTTTTAACCAGGCGCTGACTGTGAATAATTGTGGACAATTAAAGAACTTTCATTGTTCTCTAACAGTGAAGCTCAGATCTGCGAGGTAGAAATCCAATGTATTTTAGTCCTTGAAATAATAAAATGTCAAACTATTCTTTGTTGGGGAAAAAAAAAGAAATAGCGCTTTGTACGATGACGGCTCCTCCTCCTGGCATATGTCTGTTGATAATATTGATTTGGATCCAAACTGTGCGTGAGTGTGCGAGTGTGTGAAGTGTTAATGAGAAAGCAGAGCGGGTGATTGGGGTTGCATGGTCCTCTTGTCATCTCTCTTCTCTGTGCACAGAGACTATTTAAGAAACTATAACTGTTGCTGGGGTTTGGCTGTGTTTTAATGTTTTTTTAATCAAGTTTTGTTTTAGTGTTAATGATGATGAGAGACGTCTCTTCTCTCGCTCTGTATCTCTTTGTATTAATGTGTTTTTTGGCAGATGAAAGGACTCTGGGTAACAACAACCATGAAGATTTTCTTATTTTTAGATTCTAATAATGTGTTTGAGAATAAAGTCAGTGCTGCATTGATGTGCAGTCATTACTCCACAACCTGCCTCTTTTATGTATCTTATCCATTTGGTGGCAGTTGCCTTAATTAACTGCTCATAATAATGTACACCTTTACCACTGTAGTGACACCGTAACCTTGTGGCTCCATCTCTGCCTTTGCATTTATTAGATGAGCAAAACAAATATCTTTTGAAGTCTGTAAAAATATGTATTTTTAATCTGCTGGCTCAGATCGGAGCTTATCAAGAGGGTTTTAACAGAAATTGCATTACAACTTTTTAGTTGAGGCTAAAATAGTTTGACAAAGTCTCCTTTCACATCTCATTAGCAGATGGAATTTAGTTTAGTTGTAGGAGAAAGTTACTTATTCTAATTAAAATGATGTTAAAACAGATGGTTATATTTTAATCATACAGACAGGTGGCGAATTATAGACTAACATAAAGGATAATGTGTTAGTGAGGTGTTCAGCCTCCAGAATGGCTTCACCTTGCGTTTGCATTGATTCTTCCCGTTTGTTGGCTCTGCTAGAGCGACAAACACCATCCCAACACAAGAGGTTTCTTAATTTGATGTTTTGATGATGGAGATGGAGAGCACAGAAAAAAACATTCACCTTAGATTTTCACTTTTAAGCGTTAGCTGTACATTTGAAATGTACATTAAAAATGTATTTGTACTAAAAAGAAAAAAATCACATAAAAACAAGTGACTACCCTGAGCACCTTCAATGGCAGCTCACTGCTCCTAATGTGTGCCATGTGCTAATGCTAATGCTAAGTACTGTATGCGTGTGAGACCAAATTTCCCTACGGGGATAATAAAGCAAGACAACCTTTACATTTACATGCACACTAATAATGCAACAAAATTCAGAATTTTAGGCGTCATGTTAACAGCATAAAACTTGGATATTCTGGATTAAGATGTGAGATATGCTGATCGGCTAAAATTTACTTAGGGGGTCAAATGAGTGGCCGTTTTGTCAAAAAAAAAAAAAAAGTAAAAAATACATAGAACTGTGTTGAAATAATGCTAATACACTTGTGCACAGACTACTGATATTATTTGACAGTGGAAGCTATATTTTTAGAAATATTGGATTTTGAATAGCACGTGTATGTGAAAACTTTTGCTGGTGGACGGACGTGACATTACCCATGATGATCTGGTCAGTACCAGTACTTTATTAGTAAAAATGTTAGTATTGTGGATCTAAAACAATAACAGCTGACACAAAAACATAAAATGTAGCAGTGGACGGATGTGACATGGTTGTTACAGATCCCATCATACTGATGCTCGGCAGCCATGTCACCATTTCCACAAATGATCCCTGTGCAAAAACTAGGATCATAATTATTTATTGTATAGTTTATCATCATACTAAAGAGTAAATAACAATATAGAATTGTTATTTCTTCATAAAAATGCTTATTATTAGAAAACTGCTGATTTAAAAAGTGACGTGTGACATTCTTAATGTATGTATTGGCGTAACATAAGCAGGATGGATCAGCACCATACTCCATATTACAACCTGTAAAAATAAAACGTGATATGTAGGATATAATCTTGTAAGAAAATTTGGGAATGTAAAAGAATAGAATATTTGTTTTTCAGGTAAATTCAGTTAAAATATAACTTGGCCATTTGTGACATGAAAAATATAGCATTAATTGTGATGAAATTGGACATTTTTGAGCTGAAAACATAGTTCATATGACCATCAACATGTTGCAACAGAACTGAAATCCTGTAAATTTGCATAACTTGCATTTACCAACACAAAGTTCCTTTGGGGATTCACTTATATAGATTTCTTATGCACAAAGACATAAATAAGACCTCTAAGCAAATTTTAGCCGCGATATAATTAAGGTTCTATGAGGATTCTTTGGACATGAAAACAGCACATTCAGAAAATTAATCCAATCTGCTTAATTTACTGCAGGTTTTGACACTGTAGTCCCTGTTTACACTCAGCTGGAGTAAAGATAAGGAGTTTCTCTGGAACAATCCAAAGAAAAATAATGTTTACCAGAGTATCAGAGGAACAGACATTGTTAGTCGTGCAAACAGCTTGTTATGAATCTTGTCTTTTTCAGAATAGGTGCAAAAGCTCAAATATTTGGTCTATGTAAACATAATGTCTAATAATGCTTAACACAAGGCAATTAAATGTTCCCTTTCTTCTAGCCCAAACAGAAACTCTAATTGGAAATGTCCCCTTTGTCATTTTGTGCCAAACAACATAATTTTCTTCTATATATTGAAAATCTATAAACCATTTTAAACCAAATGACTGACAGTTCTCACCTCTTTCTACCACCGTCCTTCTTTTGTTATCAGGTTTGAGCACATTCACTCACTCATTCAAGGTTCAATGTATGATATTTAGTGAAATCTGGTGGTGAATGTGGAGATTGCACACTGACCACCCTCTACTGCAGATAATACAAAATGTCCTTGGAGTCAGTGTTGGCTCTACTTGACTTTTTAGTGTCGGGGATATATGATAGTAAAGAAACTTAACCTGAAAAAAAGACCTAAACAGTCGCCAGCGTCAAAAGCATCTGCTGATCTAAAATGTTTAATAACCTTTGATCCTCTAATTCTATCAGTACATGTAAATAAGATAAAATACAGTTTCTCTGCTTTTCAGCAGCATCACATAATAGACATTTAGACTTTCAGAGGCTCAGTAGTGAACATGGAAACACCGTCATCTTCTGCAACCCACGTAGTCTGACAAATAACAGTGGTTGTAGACACTTGTTTTATGTTCAGTTAATGATAGATTTTGCTGGAAAAACTCACTTTGTCGTAGGTTTTATCTGTTTTGATGTAATAACCTTTGGATTTGTGAGCTTTTATGAACATCTACATAATCAATAAAATGAATATATAGGAAAATATGTGATTTTCCTTGAAAAATGCAAAATGCAGAGGATAGTATTGTAGTAAATACAGATGAATTACTCAAGAAGGTAATTTGGAAGTCACCATAAAAACAGAGATCTTCTGCAACTTTGATTCACCAGTTAAAACCATGTACTTTAACAAATGACAATGATTGTAGATGCTTGTTTTTATGTTCCGTTAATGATATACTTTGCTGAAAAAGTCACTTTTTCTTCTGTTTTCTCTGTTCTGATATTATAACCTTTGAATTTCCTCTGATCTTTTATGCACTTCTACATCATCAGTAAATTTAATACAGCAAATAGATGATTTGACTGAAAGATGCAAAATGCAAAGGATTATATTTATGATAAACGGTGATAAATCACTTATGAATGATTAAATGTGGAGAATAATTCATTTGGAAGTCACTACGGAAATGGTTCTAGGTCTTAAAGGGTTAATGCACTGGTTATAAAACAGAAAAAAGGAGATGAATGTGGAATGGCAGTGAAACACAGCGGACCCTGTTCCCTCTGTAGATATAAAAGACTCACATAACTATTATTATTTTTGCATGATTAAACATTAATGAGAGCATAATTATGAATATTGTATTCAGTTAAATCCCATAATCCTTTAACTGTTGTCATCAGTTTTACTTCAAGCTGCTGTAGGCGGCATTTCCAGCCAATGAGCTTAGATAAAGCAGCGCACATTATGTGACAGACACTAAAAACAGTATGCAGACAAAGTTAGTGTGTACCTGGTGAATATAGAGGAGTGTTTAGGAGATAATGGGCAGCTGAGGATGTGTAGATGGGCATCTGTTTGCTAGTCCATTAACCACAGAAACTTTATACAATCTATGTCAAGCTGCTGCTGAGTGCAGAGGACGACTGATGCTGCTTTAATATGAGCGAATATTCCCATTGAAACCAGCTCAGATTGGTTTAACACAAACATCTACACTGGCAAATGTAGCTGTAGCATCTTCAAATGTCAGCTGATAAACATTAATGTCAGGGTCGTATGTAAGGGTTAACATGAACATATACTCATGGCTACAGGATAGACCCACAACCAGAACTAAAGATTAATAATCAATTCATCAATATCCAGATCACTAATTTAGACCAGTGACTGTGCCGAAGGTGACTGGAGACTAATTGTTTTAACAGTGCATATAAATCACAAGTCAAGATTTCTTTTTTTTTTTTTTTTTTTTTTAACCACAAGCTGGTCTGCAGTGGGTGAACGGTGAGTCACGGCATATAGAGCCCACTAGGCATCACTTCTGCTCTGCATCTGCATTTACATTTCACACACATGCCTCAGGTCACTGTTCAAGCACCAGATGTAAGTATCTATAGATGCATCTTTTTTTTTTTTTTTTTTTTTTTTTTTTTTTACCTTATCTTCTCTACTGTTTCTAAATTGAGTTAAATATTCCAGTTCTTTTTAATCCTCAGCTGTTTAGGCAACCCTCCAGCTCCACAAAATAAAAGAAAAGCTGCCCCTATACACTTGACATTTCCATTTCCATATTAAAAATGATGCTAAATGTCTTTACTGGCCTGATTGTGCTGTGTCTTGGATATACGAGTGGCTGACATATAATGTGTTTACACAGGCCCGAGCTCTATCAACCAGATAATGTATTCTGCTTTAATTGCATTTTGTCTCAGTAAAAAGAGACATTTGAGTTCATTTTCAGACTGAATTTCACTGCCTCAGCAGGTACACACTGCCCCCTAATGGACACAAGGAAACATGCAACCACTTCCAACTGCATCTACATCTCATCTACATCTCATGGTTTTGTCATGTTGCTTCTTTCTGTTGTGCAATTGGAGTTTAATGTCAATAACAGGGACATTTACACAGCTCATGTTAGGGCAGTACAAGAATCTCAGCTGCGAGAAAGCATGTTGTGTGTTTGTTTAATTAATTGGATGCATTCAGCCCAATTAGATCTCAAATGAGCTAGATCAATAAAAGAATAATACAATAAAATATAAATAATAACTTCAAATTTTTCTCTTTGATTTAGTGCTACTTTAACAATATTATGCCTCAGTTTATCATTTATACATTACAACTTGCAGATCACAGTGGATCTACAAACACAGATAATATTTAGTAACAGGTATAATATTGTTAAAATTACACTTATTTTATCTAAGAAATTTAACCCTCCGGTATCCAGGTGCACCTTTTAGGCACACTTTGCACTTCGTTTTAAAAAATTTCATGTTATTTTTCACAATTTAAATAAGGTTAGAATTCAAAAGTTGTTTATTTTTGCATGATCTTTAAAATTCTGGCCACCAACTAAAATGTGCACATTGTAAACAAAAGAAAATTACAAGACTAGCATCTGTCTCCCAAGTGTGCCTAAAACGCACTATTTCTTCCATTTGATATGTATGATTAGGGCTGACCTGGATTTACAAAAATAAAATCAAATTAGAGCAGAAAAATAAATCAATATATAATATTTAATAGTTTGATTTATAGGTGTGCATTTTACGCACACTTGGTGACAGATGCTAGTATTTTTGAACATTTGACCTAGCGCCAAAAATAATAATGCAAATTAACCAATGTTGCTGTTGATCATTGACATATGCCAGGATGCAAAAATCAAATAATATATGATCCACTTTTTATGCAGTATATTGGAAAAAATAAATTTTTTGTTTTTGCATCCAAAAAAATGGTTTGTTTACATTACAAACACGGCATTTAAAGGGTTAAAAAATGTGACAATTATTGAGTATTTGGTATTTTTATTTACTGCTCAAGTTGATGAAATAGAAAAAAGTGTAAAAGAATTAAAAACAAATGTATGAAAATTTTTTTGACATTATTCCACAAGTGTGCCAAAAAGGCACACTTGGTGCTTAGTAAGGGCCTTGCTGGACGGGATACCAGAGGGTTAAGGTTGTTCATATTTGTTCAAGTTATAGACATTTTTTGTGAAAGAATAGTTTGTAAATGTAAACATTTTGTGTAATTTTAATGTTTTCACACTAAAACAAACAAAAAAAAAATTGAAATAGTATTTATAGGTTATTATGCTATTATTTGACTTATCCAACCCAGTTGAGATCCTCTTGGTCTGTATGTGGCCCCTGAACTAAAATGACTTTGACACCCTTGACTATTAATATCTTCAGTGTAATTTTTGCACTTCATGATCCAGATTGGAACGCTTGGCCATCCAGTGTTGGTCCGCAGGCCACAGGTTTGACATCTGTGGTTTAATTGTTTGTAGAAAAGAAGAAACCACCTCAGATGCTTAAACTCTGAGTCAGTGAAATACTCCACAGTGACTCAGACTATCACTACAAACCCTCTTAGACACACAGATGATAAATGTTTTGCGAGTGTAAACTGAAGCCTGTGTAGATGCTGTTCAGAGGTTTCAGCTGTGACCGGTGAAATCCAACACACTGCGAAGAGCCGTCGTGGTGCCAAGACAGAAACTCTATCCAACAGTGTCATACACCGAGGTCAAAGTCATTCCTGTTTCAGATTGTTTTCTGTTCTGGCTGATGTGCTGCATTGATTACAAGGGTAATGACTGTAATTATCATACAGTATTTCCAAACAATAGTCTATTTTTATCTCTTACTACTATTATTATTATTTTTTAAGTCTTCACCATACATAAGCCAAACAGTAATAGATATAATACAGTTTAATACCAATTTCATAGAGCCATCATTGTATAAAAAGTGTACACAAAATCTTTGTACATTTATACATAACTGGATTAAATATGATTAGAAATGTGCTGATAATGATCATGTTTTGAGCTCAGAAACATTCATCAACATCTGAAAGTCCTTGAAAAAAGAGGTTCTGCTGAATCTGCCCATGACATAGGGCTTTTATCATGGATGTACATGACCGAGGGTCATTAGGCGGACATTACGATCCATCTATACAGTAAAAATTAAAAAATTTTTTAAAAAAAGATCAGTTTGTTGATTCTGATGTGGTGTGCATTTACAAGTCCATTGCACTAAAAAAAGTAAGGAAAGCTTCAGATAAATACATAAATACAAATTTGCTCTTTCATGAGCTCCGCTGTTTCACAAAGCACCATGAACGTTTATAAAATATGAGTTTGATTATGGTGTGAACTGTTAACGTATTTTCCTCTCCAGAGCGGTGGGCGGTCGACTGGATGTCTTCTCAGGAATCACCAGTTTCAGCTTCCTCCTGGGAGATGAACCAGCCTCCTCTGACAGATACTCCTGCTGCAGGAGTCCAGTAGAGGATCCGGTCTCTGCAGATCCACCAGGTGCAGAGACACCTGATACCGACTCATCTGCTGCCTGCATGCTGCCGACGGACGCCCCTGCACTAGGTCCATCGGTTAGAGTTACTCCCAGAGCTGACACATCTCCAGGTCCACGCCCAAGCTCCGTCTGACTATTATTCTTTGGCAGATTTTGTACCACTGTCACTGGTGCTGACGTCTGTGGAACCGCTACAGATGAACCATCAGGGCCAACAGGTGTTTGAGTTTGATTGACGGGGTTCTCTTTGGTTTGAGGTGCCTGAGAATCAGACGGCTGCTGAGATGCTCCTTCTCCACTTTGAAGACCTGGTCCCTGAACTGGATCAGACTTTACAGTGGCTTCTTGAGGTGAGCTGTCAGGAGGCTTCTGGGCCTTAGAGTCCGACTGGACGGTTGGAGGATTAACAGGTGGGTTTGGTACTAAATTTGATGCAGGTCCTGCAGGTTGGGAGACATTTTGAGAAGAAGTGTGTATAGCATTAGCTTGTAAAGGGTTGTTTTGTACCAAATTAGTTTGTATAGAAGTTGCACTAGATGTGAGTCCTGCCCCTGTTTGGCCAATGAGCCTGTCAGCGGCAGGTTGGATGATATTTTGAGAAGAGGCATGCATTTGATTAACTTGTAAAGGGTTACTTTGGATGGGGTTAGCTGGAAGCGAAGCAGCACTTAAGGCAGGTGCTGCCCCAGTTTGCCCCATGAGCCTGTCTGGGGCAGGCTGGGAGATATTTTGAGAAGAGGCATGCATTGGATTAGTTAGTAGAGAAGTAACACTTGATGCAGGTCCTACCCCACTTTGTCTGATAAGGCCATCTGGAGCACCACTAGGCACCATGTTGGGTCCACTAAATGTCAAATTAGGGGCCATAGGGTTAGTCGGTCCACTTGGGAGTAGTGGATTAACTCCTGGTGCTCCGGCATTAAGTAAAAAATTCCCTCCTTGAAGGGAGAGACTGCTGCCAGTTCGCTGTGAGCCCAGCATGGAGAGGTTGGTAGTACGATTCCTATCCATTGCAGCGAGAGAAAAGGGATGCTGGGGGGGGAACTGAGTGCCCCCTACAACAAAGCCTCCTCCTTGGAACTGAGCAGCCCCACCTAGGGTACCTTGACCAGTGAAGCCTGGCTGTGCGCTGGTGGGTTGTGACTGATCGACAGTGTTTTGGGAGTTCTGATCCTGGTTCTGGTCTTGTCCTGTACTTTCTTTACCCTCTTGGTCAGTCTTTGAGGTGTTTTTTTTCTGTTTAGACGACTCGCCCTCTTTCTCTTCACCATCATCATTCGATCCTTTACTCTTACTCGACTTCTTCCCCTTCCTCTCCTTGTCTCCTTTGTCTTTTCCTTCCTTCCTTTTCTCTTTACTCCTCTTGGGGCTACCTTTTCCTTGCTCACTTTTCCTCTTCGGGTGGACTTTGCTTTTACGTAATGGGTTCAAATTCAGTTTAACCTTTAACAAGCGGCTGGATTGGACTTTAGTTTTGTGTTTCCTCTCTCCTCGTCTGTCTTTGTCTCTCGGTGACTTCGCTTCCTCTTCTTTTCTGTCCTCCTGTTGAATTCTTCCTCCCTGATCTGTTCTCTCCAGATCAAACTTAACATTTCTTATTTCTCTTTTCAACCCTGAGTTTCTTATCATTTCACCCTCATTGTAGTTGATATTCCTTCCCCTGTCGCTCAGTCTGTTCTGATACGGGAATCCATCTACGAGGCCAGAGTCTCTCATGCTGCTGTGAAAACCTCCTTGTTTTGTGTTTTGATCTGATCTATATGTCCTGTGGCAGCTCTCACAGTGGAACGCCTCATTCCCTCTGTTCTTACCTTCCACATCACTGCTGTAACTGTCCAGCTCTTTGACTGTTTTATAACCGACCAGAGTTTCCGATCTCTGACTGAAAGCTTCTCTTCTTGGATCGTAGTTATAGTTGGAGTTACCACGAGTACCAGGCCTACCCAGCATTCCCTGCTGAGGTCCAGGCCTTCTCCTCTCCTCCTCCATCATTGTCCTCATTCTCCTCCTCTCTTCCATTAACTCTATCCCTCCATTCATTCTGCTCCATCTGATTGGGTTCGGTCTTGGTTCTTCTTCCCTGCATTCAGGGCACCTATACTGGCCGCCAAAGTGTTCTAACCTTGTGTCCACCATCATGGCTTCTTTGTCCCATGACTGGCTGCCGTTAGCTCGAGGAAAGTCCTGCCTTCGTTCATTTCCTTCTTGGGGACTGGAATTGTGGTTGGCCATTGTGCTGCTTCCTTCTTCTCTCTCTTCCTGGATTTTCTGTTGTTTGAGTTTCTTCCTGCGAGACATTCGATGGTGGATGAAAACTATCAGCAGGGTCAAGCCAACACCACCTGGAACACAACGATTATATATTTAGAACATTTTGATACCAATCTCACCAATGGCATAAGAAAATCCTACAAAAAGGCTATTGGAGTTACTTGGCATTACAAACCAGGTAACCAAATATACTGTTGCTCATAAAGCTGGAATAATTTTGTATTCAGACACTTTCCTCTTTTTATTCCTATTTATACCCATCAGTAATCACCTTTGACCAGGTACAATGATTACATACTCAGTTACACTTTATATATCAAGTGTAAATCACATCGCCACAATCATTTCATGTGAAGAGGTAAAAATATTTTATTCCAACTTTATTGGAAATAGTGTATAAAAACATGAACTTTTTCTGCTAAATTAGTTTGGGACTCATTGAACTTTGGTGCCATTTAATGAACCAGCCCATGCTTCCATGTTGTACACAGTGGAACACTTAATGCAGGGGTCACCAACCCTGGTCCTCCAGAGCTACTTTTCTGCATGTTTTAGATGTTTCCTCTTCCAGCACACCTGACGGTCATTATCAGGCTTCTGCAGAGCTTGATGATAGGCTTATCATTTGAATCAGGTGTGTTGGAAGAGGGATACATCTAAAACATGCAGGATAGTAGCTCTGGAGGACCAGGGTTGGTGACCCGGGACTAAATGGATGCAGCCTGATCACAATCAAGGTGTAAAAGTATATTTGCATCAGTTATTAATCAGTATTGCAAAAAGATACCCCCAAAACCATTCCCAAAATGTTTCTTTGGCCATCTTATTACTAGATATTGCAATCCTCCAAATTAGAAGAAAATCAGATAAAAACTGATAAAATGGCGACCCAATGAGTGTGAAAACATGCACAATTTTATTGTTATAGGAGAGCAAAATTATTGTACATAATGTTTTGTAACACAATGATTAATTTCTTCTCAACTCCTGTGTCTTTTTTATTACAAAATACACACATCACATTACTTTTCATTTATTGATCATTTTTGTTGAACAACTGCTTGATTATCAATTCTTATTTTCAGTATTAAGACAATCAACCATTTTGTTCTGAAAACCCTTCTTTTACAGCCCTTTAATTGTAATAATAGAATGGGAACCTGTTATTTAAGTATTATTATGACTAAATATGCACAACTAGACAGATTTTGGTATGCTTCCTGGCTGCAGAAAATTTGGTAACAATGTGGCAAACAGATGTTTACGTCGAACAGCATGTTTTCAATGGCGCGTTGTTCACCAAAATTCATGTAGTGTCCGTACACCAATATACTTCCATCAATAATATGGCGTATATGCCTTATAGATATATTGTTATAACTTGTTCACAAATGTTTATTTCCTCCTGTACCAGGAAGACTTAGTTACAGATCTAACACAGATGCGACCATGTGATAAGCCAGATTTCCATTCCAATCTTGTAGAGTCCGTACACCAAGTAGTGTCCATACACCATATTCAAAATATGTGGGTCTAATTTTATTGTTTCTGTCAATATATGGAATTTTTCAGCACGCATGCTTTGGACACGACATCTATGCAATAAACAATGCATGATTATCCTGAATGCTGAAACATTTGTATATCTTTGTAGGCATTAAATATGGAGGCTGTTAGGCTGGAGTGTCCGTACACTGAATAATTTCTGATTTGACAGGGGTACAAGCCTGCGAAATTTTTAATAGACACCATAATACAAAAACATTTTGGACTTTAAAAGAGAAATATCAAACAAATAAAATGGCCTGTCTGATTTTTTGATAGAGCATTATTATTTTTTATCTATCTGAGCACCCTTCCTGTTGCCCTTGACTGGGATCAGGCCGATGGTGTATATTACCTCATCCAGCTATAGCTTGTTTCTTATTTCTTCTTCTGCTTAAGTGTAACCAACCTTCTTCCTCTTTCTACTTTTTCTTTAACTTCAGTAAGATGATACTAAATCACCAACAAGCAGTGGATTTAGTCAGTTATTGCAGATTCTTTTTCCTACTTGTTTCTCAAACATCTGGTGTTGTCTTGTCCATTGTCTTTCCAACCATGACACCAAAATGGCTCACACTTAAGTTCAAGTAAAAATCTATCATTTCTTGAGTTCAGGGAACCAGCGTTCCAGGTTCTGAACCAATTCACATTTCAGGATGAGGACCAGACATGTACTGGTTGAACAGTCTGTCATGAGGTCATGGGTTTATATGAAATGAAACAGGAACTTACTTAAACCTCACTGTTATATTTCACTTTTGTTGAAACCAAATTTCATGAGACTTAGTAGTTCTCACTTTTTGTTGATTTTCATTGTGCAAGAGCCTTAAAGCAAGTAAAGTTATTTGTGTGTGAGCTCATCTTTCCTTTGTCATACTTATAGGATTAGATATCATTAGCTCAGTGAAAAACAAGAGGATTGGCACTAATAGTGTATTTCCATGACTCATACATTGATGTCATAGAGGCTTTAGTGCAGGGGTGTCAAACTCATTTTAGTTCAGGGGCCACATACAGCCTAATATGATATAAAGTAAGCTGGACCAGTAAAATTCTATAAATGATGGGATAAGAACCTATAAATAATGTCAACACCAAAGTTTTTTTCTCTGTTTTAGAGTGAAAAAAGTCAAATTCCGTAATGAAAATGTTTACATCTACGAACTGTACTTGAACACAACATGAACAAATATGAACCTGAAAATTCTCAAGAAAAATAAGTGCAGTTTGAACAATATTATGCTTTAGTTTATCATTTATACATGTGCATCACAACTTACAGATCACAGTGGATCTACAAATACACAAAACATTTAGTAAGAGGCAGAATATTGGTACAATTCCACACACTTCTCTTAAGAAATTTCAGGTTATTCACATTTTTTGTGAGAAGCTAGTCTGTAAATGTAAACATTTTTGTGTAATTTTACTTTTTTTACACTACAACAAAGAGAAAAAATTGTAGTTTTCATTATTTATAGGTTGCTATGATAGTATTTTACTGATCTGACCAATTTGAGATTGAATTGACCTAAAATGACTCTAACATCCTTGATTGTTAATATTGTCAGTGTAATTTCTGCATTTCACAAATTCATCCCAGGGGCCAGACTGGACCCTTTGGTGGGCCAGTGTTGGCCCCCGGGCCGGATGTTTGACACCTGTGCTTTAGTGTGTGTCTCAGCATAATGTGTCCAAACCTACCAACTGCACAATAAAAATGTCTTTTACACAGGCATATTCTGGCATTTACAACCAGTAAATACACCAACTGTCAGATTTATTATCAGTAACAGACAGTTACAAAGACAGATTGCTCATAATTTTGGTAAACTTGCTATAATTATAATTAAATTGTACAATAATGATAGATTTATTCACATGTGTTTTCTCACCAGCAAAGCAGATGACAGCAGTAATGGCCAGGTCTCGGCTGTAGTGCTGAGGCGACATGGTGCTTCTGGGCTCTATTTTCACTCTGATGTTCTGATTGGAGGGAACACAGTTGGCCTCTGTCAGCTCCAACACGGTGGTCACAGCCGGGTTGTCGGCACTAACACACACCATCCTGCGGCCGTTGTACAGCGTCTGAGAGCAGAACACAGAAAACCGGTCAGATTTGATAATCACGACTAATAAATTTTTTGACCTAGTTACTTTTAAAACAGTGTTAGTCCTACACACGGCTATGTTAGTTAGACTACCTAGCAATCTGCAAAACATGTTCAAAATGAGAGATGAAGGCTATAATCTAAAGGGTGAACATGACTTCATTTACCCAGTGGTCCACACAACTCTGAAAAGTATGTGCATTTTTACATGTGGGATCAAGTTATGGAATAAACTTGATGATACTTTCAAGTAGCTGCTATTTAAAAGACAATACAAATAGATGTTTATCGACTCATACAAATGCATTGAGTTATCAGACCACTTTCATGTTTTGGTATGTGAAATGTTGATGGGTTTATATGTAGTTTAGGGCTTACATATTATTTCCTGTACAGTTGAGTCTTTATTTGTTTATGTTTATTGTGGCAGAATGGTTGCGCAATGGTGATACAACCAATACAAATGTGCTATGACTAGTTATTCCTTGTTATTTAATTTAATGTGATAAATAGCTGATGAGGGAAATATATTTGGTTATGAATCTGACACTGAAAGTAAGGAAGAGGCAGGACTAGAGAGGCCTTTGCTTCTTTCTGTCCCTTCTCAAACTGTGTTTACAAGTTCATTCATATGTACACTTATGTTAAATTTATTGTATTTTGTTAGGCTAATGATTTTCATTTTGTCTCCTGTTTATTTATAATCTCTGTGTTCATAATATTCTGTTTATAATGCTGTTTCTTTTTTTCTTTTGTTCAGACAAGGTATAGTTTTTAGATGTTACCTGCTTGAAAGTTTCGACTGTGACTCCAGTCTTCCTCAGAAGCATCATCCGACAGGCTCTGATTGGTCCGTCGAGCCGACCAGCTGATAAATGACACGTCAGCAGCACGTTGGATGATGCTTCTGAGGAAGACTGGAGTCACAGTCGAAACTGTCAAGCAGGTAACATCTAAAAACTATACCTTGTCTGAACAAAAGGAAAAAAAGAAAACAGCATTATTGTATTTTGTTACTTTTTTTGTGATTAATGACCAGTGATGGGTGCATATGTAATGGCCTTCTTGCTTTTAATATTTTTTTTTATTCTTTTTTTTTTTTTAACTTCAAAGTTTGAGACAAATAAATTAATTAATTCATTCATTTCCTGAACCCACTTTATCCTCACTAGGGTCACGGGGGTTGCTGGAGCCTATTCCAGCTCCTTATGGGCGAAGGCGGGGTACACCCTGGACATGTCACCAGTTCATCACAGGGCTGAACATATAGAGACAAACAATCACTCTCACATTCACACCTATGGGTAATTTTAGATTAACTGATTAACCTATCAGTGCATGTCTTTGGATGGTGGGAGGAAGCCAGAGTAACCGGAGAGAACCCACGCAGACACGGGGAGAACATGCAAACTCCACACAGAAAGGTCCCACCCCCATCAAATAAATGAATAAATAAATTAAATAAATATTAACATCCAGTGTGCCCATTCAAGCACCATCTTTACTGTTGTCAAGAAATTAATGCAATTGGTTTCTACACATCTAATAAACATATCTAGAGGTGACGGATGGCTGTTGGGGGGCTTTTACACCTTGTCTGGATGTTGCATGAAGTCAGAGAGGAAGGCAGCCAGTTCCACTTGCTGACAGGAGCAGTTCCAAGAGTTGAGGTCCAGGTTGAGGTTTGTCAACCTGCTGAGGTAAGAAAACGCCTCAGGAGGAGCTGAACTCAGACGATTCCGAGACAGATCCAGGGTCTGCAGGGCCACCAACCCCCGGAAACTACAATCACAAGAATGAATCAGGGTCACTGAAAATTGTTTCCTTTGCTTTTACATTTTTATTTCTCTAATCCAGGGGTGTCAAACTCATTTTTAGAGGCCACATTCAGTTTAATATGATCTCAAACAGGCTGGACAAGTTAAATAGCAACATAATAACCTATAAATAATGTCAACTCCAAATTTTTCTCCATGTTTTAGTGTGAAAAGTAAAATTACATCATGACAATGTTTATATCTACAAACTATCCTTTAAAATAATGTGAATCACATGAATAACCACGAACACCCTGAAATTTCTTTAAAAAAATAAACGGAATTTTAACAATATTATGCATCAGTTTATCATTTACACATGTGCATTAGAACTTATAGATCACTGTGGACCCACAAAGACAGAAAACATTTAGTAACAGGCAGAATTATTCTCTTAAGACATTTCAGGTTGGTCATATTTGTTCAGGTTAGTCACATTTTTTTGTGAAAGGATAGTTTGTAAATTACATTTTCACTTTTTTTACTCTAAAACAAAGAGAATATTTTGGAGTCGTCATTATTACCTCCGCCAGGAGGTATTGTGATCAATTTGCTTTGTGTGTTTGTTTGTTTGTTTGTGTGTTTGTTTGTTTGTTTGTTTGTTAGCAACTTTACGGGAAAACTGTTCCAACCATCTTTACCAAATTGTACCCACAGATAGGCCTAGGCCCTGGGACAAACTCATTAAATTTTGGGCCAAGTAGGCCAAAGTTCAAGGTCACAGCAAGGTCACAAAATCTACAATTTTCCTATCTCTCATCATTGAGCAATTTTTGAAAATTCATAAAAAATTCAAAACAACTTCGATTAGCCTCCAATTTGATCCACCCATAGCTTATAACAATATCTTGTATCTGGCACAAAATTGTCCACATCCACTGTGGAATGTGGACATTTCAATTTAACATTGAAAATCCCATTTGCGACACATTTTTCATTATAACTCAACAAATACTGATTGGAATTTAATATAATTTGACATACACATGACTGGTACCAAGCTTCAACTTTTTCTGCTGTATGGAACAACCTTGAAACTGTTTAATTTAAAAAGAAATTGCCAATCCACACATGCACACCATTCAGGGTGCTTGGTGGAGGTTTGCGTTCTCTGAACACTTGTTCATAGGTTGTTATGATAGTATTTTACTGGTTTAATCCATTTGAGACTGGATTGGGCCGAATGTGACCCCTGAGCTAAATGATTTTGACACCACTGACTGTTAATATCTTCCATGTCATTTTTGCATTTCATGAATTCATCCCACGGCCTGGATTGGACCCTTTGGTGGGCTGGTTCTGGCTCATGGACCATATGTTTGACACCCCTGTTGTAACCCTTTGATTTTAATTCTGTGGTGACAGCTATTTGGATTTCACACTTAAACATGTCCAAACCTGTTCCCATCCAGATAATCTATGAAGTTCTCAGACAGATCCAGGCTCTCCACGGCTCTGAAGTCATTCAGAGGGAAAGAGTCTGAGTCCAGTCTGGTGAGCTGGTTTCCCTCCAGTTTCAGGATCCGCAGGGCCGTCGTACCTTTAAAAACTTCAGCGTCTATCTATTCAGCAACAAACAGACACTAAATTATCTTTAATCACACATACAATTAAAACACCTTTACTGTTACGTCCACAGAGGAACCCACCATACTGATGCGGTTATTCCCCAAAGTGAGGACCTCCAGCTGGGTCAGATTGGTCAGAGCTCCCCCCTGTAAAGCCTGAGTGGTCAGAAGGTTGTGGTCCAGTAGTAATGTGTGCAGGAAGGGAAGGTTTCTGAAGGACTGATCATCCAGCACCGATATATGATTATGACTGAGACCTGGATAAGAAGCAGACATTTTAACAGTCTGGACAGTGTGGAATATTTTAATAGCCCAGTGTGTTGTGTCTGATTTTGACTTAACCCATAAAGACTCAAACATCCACCATCGACCAAAAGCATCCACTGATCTAAACTATTTAACACCTGTTGATCCACTAATACTATCAATCCATGTAAATAATTGGTGTAATACAGTTATTCATCTTTTCATGGTCATCAGATATGACCCATTTGGGTGTTTAGAGGCTCCGTAGTTACTGTGGAAACACCGTCATCTGCTACGACATTCATTCACCAGTAAAACCCATGGAGTTCGATAAATCACAGTGGATGGACACACTTGTTTTTATGTTCAGTTATTGATATCTTTGCTGAAAAAAAATCACTTTTTCTTCAGTTTTCTCTGTTTTTAAAATAATGACCCTCAACTTTAACCTGAGCTTTTATGAATATCTACATGATCAGTAAATTAAATATATGAAAATAAATGATTTATGTGGAAAAAAGCAAAATAATGAGGAAAAATATCACAATAAATTACGATAAATCACTTAAGAAAGGTTAAATAGAGAGAAAAATGCATTTGGGAGCTACCACAAAAGTCTTTAGGGGTTAATAAAATAGATTTAATAAAAATTGATGGTATAGCAGAAAACTCACTGCTACACCTTTATCTGGTCTTTACTAACAATCCAAATGTGGGACAAAGAGTGTGTTTGTGTGGGACATATTATGACCACTACTCTAGTCATCTTTCTTCTTGTCTTTCTAACTTAAAAACATCCAGACTATGCAGGTTAAAGGTGAAGGATGTAACAATTAGAGGATATTTTATTTGCAAATACACAGCTTCCATATTAAATCAATATAAAAAGTATAAAATGACAATAAGGTTTTGACGTTCTTCTGATTTTACGTGCTAAGGTGCAGTTTTAACCCTTTATCGGACCAGTGACTATTTTTGGTAATTTCTGCACACATTCAGAGTGAGGCAACAACGTCAGATCAAATGTGTTCTACAGGGTCTGTAAGGTCCACCTCTGCATGAACAGGGAGTGTACCTGGTTTGTTCGGTACCATGAAGTAATGGTACTAATGTAAGGAATGATGTTCAAAGGGAGAATGTGGATGTGGACAGGGGTCTGGATCAGCACTTATGCTGTCATCTTCTAAAAGTGATGTTCTAATGTTCTAAAATATATGTACTTTTCATATTACTGGTGTTTTTCTTGTATTTTTTTTATATGTACTTCTTGTATTTTTTTTTTCTTTTTTTGTCACACATGGGCAAGGAACCAAATATGGTAACTTCACTGACCTTGATTTGCTGCTTGACAATAAAGAAATTTGAAAAATGTCACAAATGTAATTAAGTCTTGTTATGTCCTCCAATAATACACTATTTCTATGAATGCCCCATAAAGGGTTAATGCATATTTTTCAATTTTCATGTCAAGAAAATCCCTGAAAAAATTGGAAGAAAGAGAGTCTTTTCACTCAAATGAACAGTTAAAATGTACAACTACTACTGGTATGCATCTACTAACTTTCTCCATGATCCAAATAATATATTTACATGTCAACACTGGAAGGAAACACACATGAATTCACATTTTCCTACACATTTTCTAAAAATTCTGTTCAACTTTGCTATGCATTTAGATGAGATCCTGAGTAATATAATTTATTCCCTTCACATCCAAAGGCAGGACATTGACTCAATATGTGGAACATAAGGGATATAAAGGCTGTTCAGTCCCACCTGGTCACCCTAGTTCTCATTTAAAAGGTCTACAGTAAAAAAAAAAAAAAAAAATACAACCCAACACACATGCTCATATACAGTGTCCTCACCTATGACAGTGATGTTGCTGAGTTCAGACAGCGAGGCGGGTTGGACGCTGGAGATTGAACCTTCTGTCAACAGCAAAGCCTGAGTCGTCTTTTGGGCATCTGGTCACACAGTTAACACACACATTATTAAAATAAAAAAAACATTTGGCTGATTTCTGTAACATACTGAAAGGGTTGATAATATTTATTATTAACCCTTTCATACATAGTGGTCACTACAGTGGACAGCTGCTTAAAGGTGTTCTTTTGTATATTCAAGGGTTTTGTTGTTTTAGTTGCATATTAACCAACACAGTGGACACTTATGATCGTCCCATACACTGCAATTCATACAATTGCTGTAACTTTGCTGTTATATATAAACCTGATCTGCAGTAACATGTTTGAGTGTAAAAAAAATTGCTGGTTGTTATTAGACTGTAATTAACAGTTGTTGGTTTTTTTTTTTTTTTTTTTTTTTTTTTTACAAAAAGTTATCTTTTTTTGCATATTATCTCCAATGAAGTGAGTAATAATTAGTATTACAGTATGTTAAAATGTGAGAAAACATCAGATTAGCAGCATTAAAAATGTTTTTATTTCATAGTTTTCACACAGTATATCAGTATATACATGTTTCTTTGCTTCTAAAATTAAAAACATGATGTCCAGCTGAGTGGACAGTTTTGTAACTAAGGTTCATAAGGGTAAGGTTCATAAAGAAAATTCAATCGCATTGTTTTTTTTGTTTGTTTGTTTGTTTTTCATGCCTAAAGAGGAATAAAAACACTCAGGAAAAAAAAATCTTGATTAAGGTTCTCATAATTCATGCATGAAAGGGTTAACTTTAATCCACACTTATACAAATATACAAAACAAAGACAATGAGTTTAATTAAATGTGTCCACCATCCTTGGATCATAATTTAACCTGTTCATCCCTAAAACCATTTCTCAGCCTACCAGTCGAAAATTCTCAAAATGAACGCAGTATACTTCATTATCAACAACATTTTTCTCAATAAATTTGGGTTTAAAAGAAAAGCAACACTTGTTAGATTGATGTAGAAGTGTCAGAATCATTATCAAATGTACTGTTTTAAAGTAAATGCTGCTAAAATACAGAAAAAAATAATTTAATTTAATATAATTTTCAGTTCTTCCTAAAAACGCAGTACTAAGGATGAAACCCCCTGGAAAGCATGGGTTACTAACCTATTCAGGCTGAGGGTCCGAAATCCTGACTATCCTGACTGGTTAAAATTAGATTTTTTTTTTCACAGTTACAGTCATCTTAATATGTGACAAAACACTGAAAAAAATCAAAATTGTTCATCTGTTATTACAGGGAAAATATCTGATCTTCACTCAGTCAGACATTCTGATACCAGATCTGAATTTCTCCAGCGGACCAAGATGTTCAGTTTGGACTGGACCACGTAAAAAGCACAAATTTTCCAGTCTTTCACAGTCTTTCACCAATGGTCAGATATGTTCAATGGGTCAAATTTAGTCATAGATATAAACATAAAGCCCACAGATGACTAAACCTAAGTAGCAGAGCCCATCAGCTCAGAAAAGTGTTCCAGTGTTTCAGATACTGTGGGTTGTGAGTAATAATCATCATACTTGGGTTGAAACCACTTGGTGCCTGGTTTCCATTTTATTAATATCTGCAGGAAATAATTCACCATATTCATCGCTTAGATCACCCAAACCAGGCTGGGAAAAAAATCACTGTGGAAGAAATTAACTATGAGCAACGTTCTCCGACCCGTCTGTAGTCTGGACCACTTACACCAGTGAATAGGTGCAGTTATCCAATCTTCCAGTGAAAATTTCATCTGTCAGCTTTGCTTCACTTTGGACTGCACCATTATTTTATTACCCCGCCCCCCCAAGGAGTAGCAAGGGGTATTGTTTTTGGTTCAGTTTGTTTGTTTGTTTGTTTGTTTATCTAGGAGCAAAACTATTAATTGAATTCATACCAAATTGGGTTTATAGATTGCCAGTGACCCAGAATAGATTTCATTACATTTTGGGAAAAGTAGGTCAAAGTTTAAATTTTTAACGAATTTTTTAAATCTTTTTTTTTTCTTTTTAATTTACTTATAACAGACACAATTTCAAATGTCTGTAGCAGCAAAACTATTGGGCGAATTCATACCAAATTTGGTTTATAGATTGTCAGTGACCCAAAATAGATCTCATTACATTTTGGGAAAGTAGGTCAAAGTTCCAATTTTTTATTAATTTTTAAAGTCTTTTTTCATTTACTTCTAATGGGCAAAATTTCAAATGTCTATAAAAACATCCATTTTGTTTCAATTTACTTCAAACTTGCCACATACAGTATATAGAAGCATTTAATATGCTGACATCACCACATGCATAGACATGATGACATCAGCTGGATTGAGGCCAAAATAAGCTATGATACGGGCGAGGGGCGGGGTTTGTTGTGCCTGGCACCACTTGTTTCAGGTATTGAAAGTACTTGCGGCATTGTACCCGTGGTGCCATTGTACGATAGCATGAGAGGCTAAAATCACCCAGCATACCTCACAACATTTGAATACAGACATAAAATTGTGCCTAGTAGATAGTCAGGTAATGTTTCTATTCATTTGGTGAGTTTGGCGGCGATCAGGCCTGTGAAGGCTGAGGAAAACCTGTACAAACGCCCTCCTGTGCTGCAACATCGATCAGACACCGATCGGACAGACGGACACAGAATGTGCATTATATAGTAGGAATAGGATCTGAACTTTGATCATTTAGGACTGATAAACCTAAAACACTGTGCAGATACTCTGATACTTGACTACATGTTGACATGCGCCAGAAATTCTAATTTGAGATTTGGAATCAGTGTATCTGATGCAGATAAAATCAGATATTTGTTTCCCAGGACCAAAATCATAGTTGACCCATGGTATCAGTTCATCTTTGAGTCCAAGTAAACATTTAAGACTAATTTTGTGGAGCTGTTTCTGAGATATTGTGTTTTTAAACATGATGGGAAACTGTTACAGAGATACGTAGACCCATCGAAAAAATTCCACTGATACTGTAATGTGTGTGTAATTTTTCTTTCTACTGTATTATTTATGATTTTTGTCTATATGTTATAAACATTTTGCTGCCAATCACTTGAACATCAAAAAAATAACCTGTCCTGGGAGAGAGAAATTGTATAATTAGATAAATATTTCAATACATCAATTCATGTATCACCAGGTGTTTTAAGTGAATCTATGATCAGACGTCTGCATAAAACTGTTCCAAAGACATTTAACATTTATGTCTTTGTGTGTCTGTGTGTGTATGTAGGTGTGTGTGTGTGCGTGTGTGTGTGTGCGCGTGTGCGTGTGTGTGTGTGTTACCTATGATGTGAGCCAGTCTGTTGCAGATGACAGCCTCCTCAGAACAGACCACACAGGAAGCAGGGCATGATGGGAGAAGGGACACACTACGGGCTCTGATCAATGACAGCAGCAACATCGGCAAAATACCTGCAGATGAATCCCATGTTTGATCAAAACCTGGTGAAATTCGTCATAATATTAACTTTTAACGTATGTATTCTAAGTCATACATGCAGCAGGTATTTCATGTTGAAATATCTCTACATTGATGAATGTAGAAGTGTCGCACCAGTTACTACCAGGTTTTACTTGATGTGAATCATGAAACATTGCAGGGGTTTTATCAAGGCTTTGGAATAGATTGTGGCTGTTTATTTACTGAAGGTGGATATTTGTTTTCAAAACTTTCTTTTTTACTTTAAATGTGTTGTATGTAGTATTAATATTCCTAGCTCATAGTCTCGTATCAGAACTAGAGCTGGACCGATATGGGTTTTTCTAAGGTCGATGCTGATTTTTAAAAAATAATTCAGTCAGCTGATGGCCAATATCTAGAGATGATTTTTTTTTTTAAAGCACGCTGACCATAAAATACAATTGAAACTCTCAGATAATTAAGATTTTTATGCAGCAATATAAATGAAATTATTAATACATGTACACATAGTACTCTTTTAACATTTATTGAACTTGAAGTGCTGCCCACACAGGTGCCTGATCAAATATCATATAACATTTTTACTACTGATCAAATATTGGCTTTCAAAAAAATAAAAATTAAGGCAAACAGCCGATATTGAAAAAAATCAATATGCCCAATATATCGGCCAGCCAATATATCGGTGTACCTCTAATCAGAACACACTTCAAACCAATAAAACCACCAACAAATTAACCCTACATATCCACAAATTGTATCACTCACTGAATAAAGTATAAAGCTCAATATTTACACACATCTGTATTATGGTATTATCAAGTTTTCTTCAAACCAAAACGCAAAGTGATTATTTTGATCGTCGGCATTTTGACACTGTGTCTCATAATCAGCGTTGGGAATAACGGCGTTAAAAATAGCGGTGTTACTAGCACCATTATTGTTTTCCAGTAACGGGTAATCTAATAAATTACTACTTGAAACGTTACAACGCTGTTACGGTTACTGACAGTGAAATGTGGCACGTTACTATGCACTGATATCTAACAGCTGTTATCCGTTCTGGCTCGCTCAGCCAGGCACGAGAGGTGTGATGTTCGCGGATGAGTTGAGTCTCTTGAATGGCTCTTTTCAGTGAACGATAAGAACCAATTCGTTACCAGCCGTTCGTTTATGAGAAGTTCTTGAAACACGCTCAAAAATCAGTTTCCGTTTACATATTTGAAGGTTTTTCAAAAAAGTAACACAATAATTACTTTCCCTGGTAACTAATTACATTTATGAAGGAGTAATTCCGTTACTAATTCAATTACTTTTTTGGGAATGTAACTAGTAAATTTAACTAATCACTTTTTTAAAAGTAATTTGCCTAACACTGCTCGTAATCTTCTTGTGCTGCATCAGCTGATAGTTTACATTATAGCTCTGTTAGCTTAGCTCTGTTTTTAGACAGAAAACAGCCACAGTAAAAACCCCAAAACACCTCCTTTTTCTGTACCGTTTGTGTGGTCAGTAGCTGAACTAAAGATCTGTTTGGAATCGTCCAAATAAGGTCAGAACTGTCACAGTTTAGTCTGAACTGTAGATCAACAAACAGCAACTTAGCAAAGATAATAACATCCCATAATAACTTTACACCTTCATCAGCCTCATAATCAAACTCACTCATGTAGAAGAAACACTGTGGGTTCATCATCAAACTCCATTCTATTCATTTAAATCTGTGTCCAGTGAAAACAACAACAGTGCTTCTTACTTATATTACTGTCACTTTCTTTGACTCTAAAAGTTGTTTATGAGGCTACGTTTAGACGGTAACAATCTGAACCAAAAACGTAAATGTGGCATTGTGGTCTCACTTTTAATTCTGCATTTAGACATGTGTTTTGGGGGGAAAATCTGCATGCAGGTGGAAATGCAAAAGTGTCCATTTATCAATGTGGTATGTATGCCAGGTGGCTAGCAAGGTTATAATAGTTTTGGATTTTTCATTATAGTTTAGTTTTTATTTAGTTTTGACTTTTTTTTTTCTCTAGTTAGTTTTAATTCGTCTTTTATTAGTATTAGGTTTTTTTTCTAAATGCTTAGTTTTAGTTTAGTTTTAGTTTTTTCATATCATTTATCTTCCTCGATGTCATATTCACATAAATAACTGACAGGACTCTGCTGCTTTCTCCCAACTTTAGTCTCCATATTTCCAGGTAGAGTGTGGACAAGAAGACGCCTCTAAATGACAAGTGACAATAAGTGACGAACCGTGGAGTGTCGTACGGTGCCTCCAACTAAAATTGCTTGAGGAAAATAAATTGATTTCATATCAATCCAACATTTACTAAGATGAAAACGAAGGGAATTTTATCCATAATTTTTGTAAGTTTTGTTGGTTTTGTAAGAACACAATACAGTTTCATTTAGTTATCGTTTTTTCAGTTTTTATTTATTTCAGTTAACAAAAATGTTTTTTCAATTGTAGTTGTCGTCATTTCGTTAGTTTTCATTAACAATAATAACCTTGGTGGCTGGGTGGCATCACCACCACCACCAAGACCAAGCACCTGCGCAGAACCTTTCTACTTCTCTTCCTGTTCTTTCCTAGCACGAAATACAATCACACAACAGGAAACAGAACATCAACAAGATTTGTAAGAATTGCTGAAACGACTCTTGGATGTAAATTAGAGCGGTTAGGGCAACTTGAAGGTCCATCACAGGGAAATAATCCGACATGTTGTTGTTTTTCTGTACTGGCGTGTGCCTGTAATGTAAATTCGTGACAAGAAAACACAGTTTTGCGTTTTCAACCCTTTGGACGATGACGCGAGAATGGAGTGTTTTTAAGATTTCCACTCTGGAAGGTGGTTTCACTTATTTTGCATTTTCACCCCCCAAAAATGCTATTGCCGTCTAAACAAAAGACACATCTGATAACATTTTTTGTTGTTTTCACCTGAGAGCGTTATCGTGTAACCTGGGCCTTAGTGATTCTCATCCCACCTCATCACTTTCAGTTGCACTGGTCAAATTGCCCTGTGGCATTAGTTTTAGTGACTTACTACTCCCTCTAGTGGTCACATAAATCTGACAGTTCACGTCACTACAATCCGATACAGGGGTGTCAAACTCATTTTAGTTCAGGGGCCAAATTAAGCCCAAATTGATCTCAAGTGGGCCAGACCAGTAAAACAGAAGCATAATAACCTGTAAATAATGACGACTCCAAATTTTTCTTTTTGTTTTACTGCAATCAAAATTAAATTATGAAAATATGTACATTTACAAACTATCCAAACAAAATAATGTGAACAACCTGAAAAAACTGAAATTTCTTGAGAAAAGTAAGTGCAATTTTATCAATATTACACCTCAAAATTTCACTTTCAAAAGTTCAGGTTTTTCACATTCTATTGTTAAAGGATAGTTTGTAAATGTTAATATTTTCGTAATTTAATGTAAGTTTTTACACTAAAACTAAGAGAAAATTTGGAGTTCATTATTTATGGGTTATTATGCTATTATTTTAGTTGAGATCACATTGCTCTGTATGTGGAACCTCAACTAAAACAAGTTCGACATCCTTGATTGTTAATATCTTACTGTAATTTTTGCATTTCACAAATTCATCCCAGGGGCCGGATTGAACCCTTTGGCGGGCCGGATTTGGCCCCTGGACCCCATGTTTGACACCTGTGATCCAATACATTGGCATGTTTGGTATAATTTCATACCTCTTTATTACCACTTATTTTATTTCTTTTAATATTTGGAAGTAGAAAAACTACACATAGGCCCTTTAAAGTAACTCATAAGCTTTTGCTACAAATCTGATGTTGTGTTTATGAAGATTTAATACTATTAATAAGGAAGGGCGATAACTGTTCATAATAAATACTTACTGTTCATGTTGTGTTAAAGCAGAGGTAACATGGTGGTGAAGTGTCATCTCCTCCAAAGGGCTGTAACCCTATCAAGTATCATCATCGTCATCATCACTTGGCCTTAATGAAACAAAATCCCATTGAATAATAAATGCACAGTAATTAGGCTTAATCATCATCACCACAGTCATCATCATCATCATCATCATCACCACCACATCGAATCCGTCTGCCTACACTCATGGAAATACAAATTAAATGCACTAAAATCCTGTCAGTGTTAATATTGGCTATGAAAATATGTGATGTGATAAAAGCAATTGGTATCAAATAAGAATTTGAATTCATTTTGTTAAATCTTAATGAAACACAATCCTCATTCTGATCTGCAGCTCATCAAAGCTCACGGTGTCCGGAGCCAGAGTCTGGATCCTGTTTAATGGCTCAGCAGTTGTGATGTTTGCCCACTGTTTATTCTGAGTTGCTAGGCGAGCAAACAGCCATAAATGTGTTGGCGACAGAGTGATGGGAGTGTGTGTTTGGGAGCATCAGGGGAGGTGGAGGTCGTCCCCAGAGGATGCTGACTGATGGATGACAGCCAGACACTGAGGCTGAATGAGGCCTATCATGTTTCTGCTCGGGCTCTTTTCCTAATGGACTTTCCTCTAATGTGCTGCCGTCTTTATTGACTAATTACAATTTTTACAGTAATGTTTCCAATAGATCTGTGAACTGATGAGAACCAACGGGACATGATGCTCCAAAAAGAAATGGAAAGTAACAGATGCAACTTCAACCTGGAATATTTCATTAAAGTTATACAATATTTTTGCCTCTGAATATTGTTCATATTCATTATGGCTCTACAATCATGTTGAAAAGTCATATAGTGATTTTTTTTTTAAATTTATAGATACTTGCTGGGTTAACAGGGTAAATGTACTAATTGCTGATCATTTGAAAAGGAGTATTTTTATTTATCACCTTTTTTTTTTTAGCTTAATTGTCAATAACTATGCATTATTTTCTTTTAGAAAATGATAGATAGATAGATAGATAGATAGATAGATAGATAGATAGATAGATAGATAGATAGATAGATAGATAGATAGATAGATAGATAGATAGATAGATAGATAGATAGATAGATAGATAGATAGATAGATTTTATTCATTGAAAACTGGGTAATTACAGTACAAGTGTAAAAAACAAACAAACAGTGATTCTCATTTTACATTTTTAATCACTGAATCTGTAATATCACCATTCACACACTGGACCTTTACATATGATACTGTACGTGTGTTTGCAGTTTGACTAATTGTGCAGCTTTAATACTGATTATAACAATTTAAGGCCAATGCTTTACTTATACATCCTTCAGAGTCAGTTTTTTTTAGGTTTAATCATCTTGACACCCAAGACAGTATAAGTTTTAGCCTTTTTTGTGTTGAAAAAATGTCTTGTGTGAATGTATAAACTTTAATCTATTTTTTATGGAATGTTTTTTAATAAAACTGTGAACTGTTTGCCTCCTACAGCAGAAAACAATTCATTGTTATTCTTCTCAGGAGAATATGAAACTGTTATTTCTAATTAAAAAGCTGCACAGCTGTTAAGGCACAGACACTTCCTATTTAATCCAAACATATAACAGATTCTGTATTTGCTTATAGTCACAAGTTTGGACCAGAGAAATGTTGACAGCCTGTCAATCTAGAATACTGACACTAAAAACACATGTCTGATGCATGTCTTAACTTAAAGTAACTTCTATTCACTTTAGTATAAACCATATAAACACTTAACTAAGCATCAAACTCAGGTTAAAAAAAAAACCAAACATCTAGATGAGAGTGATTTTATCTGTTGAGCTATTACTTTCCCTCAAAAGCCAGTATTTCCAGTTTAGAAGACTCATATTAGCTGTTAACCATTATGACCTGCCAATATATTAATTAATCAGCCAAACTGATTAATCGATCTATCGCTGCTTGAAGGCCTTTCACAGGTTATAGTGTGAACCACATCTGATGTTTAATAGAAAACACAAACTGAACAAACACTATATATCTATCAACCTGTCTTATAACACTGAACATCTGTAAATCAAGCAGAACCAAAAACGGACACTGTATTTTGTAGATCATTGCAAATCAATACTAAAAGAGTGGTGCCAGGCACAACAAACCCCGCCCCTCGTATGTATTGTAGCTTATTTTGGCATCGATCCAGCTGATGTCATCATGTCTGAGTGTGCTGGTGTCAGCATATCAACTGCCTTTTTATATATGGCAAGTTTGAAGTAAATTGAAACAAAATGGATGTTTTTATAGACATTTGACATTTTGCCCATTATAAGTAAATGGGAGAAAAAAGGATTTTCAAAAATTCATTAGAAGTTTGAACTTTGACCTACTTTTCCCAAAATGTAACCACATGTGTTCTGAGTCACTGGCAATGTATAAACCCAGTTTGGTATGAATTCATGCAATAGTTTTGCTGCTACAGACATGTGAAATTTCACCAATTATAAGTAAATGGAGAAACAATTAAAAGAATAAAAAATTCATAAAAAATTTAAACTTTGACCTACTTTTGTAATCACATTTATTCTGGGTCACTGGAAATCCATAAACCAAATTTGGTGTGAATTCACCCAATAGTTTTGCTGCTACAGACATTTGAAATGTTATCCAATTATAAGTAAATGCAGGGAAAAAAGATTTTAAAAATTCATTTAAAAAATTGAACTTTAACCTACTTTTCCCAAAATGTAATCAGATCTGTTCTGGGTCACTGGCAATCTATAAACCTAATGTGGTATGAATTTAACCAATAGTTTTGCTCCTAGAGTGTTAATAAACAAACTGATCCAAAAACAATACCCCTTGCCTCCCCTTCGGGGGGGGGGGGGGGGGGTAATAACTTTAAGTCCTTTCATCAAGTCAACTACAAATCCCATCCTGGAGGCCACTGTATGACTGTGACTGCAGTGTTAATTCTCGTCATCATACAGTCAGATGTTTGTAGGCTGTACGTTCACCTCCAGCTGTGCAGAATGAGTGTTCCTTTAAGTCCCCTTACAGCTGCTCATCCATCAGTATTAGCCTAAAAGTCCTGTCCTGTTCAGTTAGGAAACCAGTCCCTTTCTAATGAGCATCTAACTCACCTATTAGTGTAGCTTTTACTGGAGGACTTTCAGGTTCCATAACTCTTTACAGGAATCAAAACTCAAGTAAATTTTTTGCCATCATTTTAAGCCAAAAAACACATTTTCCAATCAGAATGAGTCCAAATTGTGAGAACAGTGTAAATATCTCAATTTATGAATATGCCGACAGCAGATAAATAACCCCTTCTATTTTTTATAAACAAGCCTAAATAAGTGTATAGAATGACATTTTTCAGCAGGATCACCACTGCCTCATGTGACCTTTTACATCCACTCATTCAACACCAGGTTACAGAGCATGAGTACTTCTACAACCGTCTTACCTGTTAAATGAAACCTCTGAGTTTCCTCCGGTCACACATGAATCCATGGGACTGATCCATAGCTGTGTGTTGATCTTCTGTTTGGAGATTTAACCCTAGAGCTCCATCATTTACAGGTTTCTACAGCGCTGTGACTCAGTCGTGTCTGTGTTTCTATCTTATGTTACCTGGCCATGTGTGGAGCATGCTCAGTAGCGTCAGGTGTCACCCGAGAAGCACAGATGTCGTTTCTAATGCAGGTTTGTGAGTCAGAAATGATCCTTTAACTTTACTCTTTCACCTTCCAGGTAAATTCTATAGAATTAGATGGGATTTTTAAAAACACATTTCAGACTTTTTGCCTTTGATCAATATACAAAAATATTACACAAATCAGAAAAAGTTACCAAAATAGATTTATTGTCTTTCAATTATTTCCAAGGTGGGGAATCACATGACTATGAAAAATTAGGAAAAAATATCAATAAACAAATAAGAATTTTGAAATGAATGAGGACTAAACTTAGCAGTGATTCTTCAGCTACTGATCTGTGGTGCAAATGACCGATGATTTAAAATATTTAATAGATCCATCCATAAAATAGATTGTCATAGTTATTATTCAAATGTCTTATGCTGATTTTCAACAATCCATGTTAGCAGCTATTATTACAACACAAGCATTGCTAAAATTTCAGTTTAAACAGTTTTTACACCTTGATGATTAAATCAATATAGAATTTTATTTATCAATTCATCATTCACTTAATTTTTATTTTTTATTTTTTGTTTTTTTTTTATTTTTTAACAACTGCAGTACCTCTTGTCTTAACATTAAACCCACTACGAGTCAAAGCAATACTCTTCCCCTCTTTTTTTTTTTAGTCCCATCTACATTTAGTAATTTTCAGTAACTATCATTGAAAAACAGAGTTAGTATCTGGTGAACATGTTGGTACATTTAATACCTACAGACCAAAAACAAGCAAAGACCAGAGTCAGTATTATTCCTAAATTTGCCAATCGGTGGAAAGTAACACCAGATGAACACTGCTGTATGTAACATATGCCACTAACATCCTTTCAGTTGTCCATTAAAATATCACTGCAGCTTTAAAGATTACATACAATTTAATACATGAAAATATACATTTCTTGTTTTTTGTTCAAGTGCCTGCATTAATTTCTCTCGTAAATTGTTAAAATTTAAGTAATTTTCAGTGACACAACCTTAACAGAGTGAGTTCAGATGTGGCACTATGATCAGAAATGGACAGCACAAATGAAAGTATGAATACACACAAGACGCACTGAGATCTGATCCTTCAGAAGTGTCTGGAACATGCATCTCCAAATGACTTAAGAAGTGTGATCATGAATGAATCCTGGGATGGACTGAAGGACTACCTACTCAGTCGTCTGCATCTGTGTGTGTTTTTAAAGTTGTGTTACTAGTGCTTTGTATGTTCACCTGACTCTTTTCTCCGTGAGTAAACAGAATATCTTCAGTTTGCATAATCCAGTAAAAACTAATCATATGCTTTAAGAGTCAATCATAATTAAAGCATATGTCAAGTGAGTCAATAGAAACCCGTGGGATGTTCAAAGGTATATTGACTGATTGATTATAAATTTAACTGGAAGTATTTGCATATAGAGCAGTAAAGGGAGATCTGATAACTCCAGATGCACATGAACATTATTTTTAGAATTAAAAAGCTTGCATAACCATTAACCCCTACATGCATGAATTAGAAGAAAAGTATCTAGGGTTTTTTTTAGATTGATTTTATTATTCAAAATTAGCGTAAAGCTGAAAGGATTTTGAATTTTATTTATTTATTTATTTTTAAATATGGTTTTATGAAGAAGATATTTAACCTCCTCAGACCCAGGAGAGTACAAATTTTGGCTTTTTTTTAAAAAAAATGTAATAATTGCCTATATTGGAAACATCATGATGAAACAGATTTTTTAGTTGCATGTTTTGTTTTTTTTTTAAATTTTTATGGAATGTCTTGTGGAGTTGTTTTTTTTTTTTTTTTTTTTTAAGCTGTGAAACGTTTGTCCACAAACATGGACAGTAAACCCATACCTGGGTCTTAGGAGGTTAACTTTATGAGATCACAGAGCAGTCCAAATTCTAAAACTAACTTTTTTTCCATTGTACTGTTTAGGGTCTAATGAGACTGCCTCCATGTGGTTTGGAGAATATTTCTTTTATAACCCTGTGGAAAATGAGCTGAAACTATGTGTCCACAAATGTGGACATCAAGCATGAAAGGGTTAAAAGCAACTAAAACCTGTGTCTTTTCTTATTCCTCATGATGACTGACTTTTTAAAAATTTTGGCTTATTTTTCTGCTCTTGAGTTCAACATTAACTCAGTATTGTTCCATATTGTACTGTATCTGGGTTTTCCCGTTGACACTGAATTGATTTTTATTGTCGACAAAAACATCCCATCATTTTAATTCATCATTTTATACCCGACCTTTGACCTCTGATACGATCACATTATTACATGGTCAGCACTATCTTCCCAGTGGCCCCGGGAGATTCAATGATGTCATGATGAGCCTGAGCGGCTTTATCGAGTGGGTACCGAGCGCCGACGATGGGGCGCATCCAACCGGCTTCCATCCCGGCGTAGAACAGCGCCGCAGCCTCCTTATTCTCCTCCTGGATCAGACATGGATCCAACTTATTGATTATTTCAACACATTAACTTGGATTTAATGCATGTGTTTGCAGGGGCCGCTTCATAAACTGCAGATAATGTCGTATAATACAGCGTATGCGTCGTACCGGTGTAGCCAAGAAAAGCATGACTCCGATGACACTGCTCTCTTTGGCCATCGTGTCCCTGGGGTTGATCTCGATGGAGCCTCTGCAACCGATAACCTACAGATGAAGAGGAACACGACATGTGGACACATGTTAGAAGTGAATCAAAGTGTAATGAGGTGCACAAACACATGACATGAACTGTCCTAATGACAGAGCTAAGTTCCACTGTTAAAATAATACTGAATTAAATGTACTTTTCTGGAATGTCAAACACAGGAAACAAACATAAAAATTCAGGTTATTTTCAGTTTGCTCCATTGTTTTTAGCTTTTACAGTCATATCCACAAGTATTTGGACAGTAACATTTTGCCTCTGCACCACCACTGACTTTCTTGTTTTAGATATTTTCTGTGTATTTCTGTTGTACCCATCACTGGAATTCTCAATGAGGTCCAAGGAGGTGTTAAATTGTAATAAAAAAAAAATAAAAAAATTTAGGAGTGGAGAGGAAAAAAACAAAACACACACACACAACAATTTGGTACATTTTAGGATTTTAATGTGCAATGATTTTTCTTTCCAAGTATTAAAAAAATCCACATTTTTCAAACAATCTTAGTTTGTCCAATTACTTCACCCTCTGACAATGGAAGGACTGTTTTTTTCTATAACCTTTAAAGACTTAGAGCCATTTCTGTGGCAACTTCCAAATGATTATTTCTAATCATCTAACATTTCTAAAGTGATTTAACACTATTTATTATAATATTATCCACTGCATTTTGCATTTCTCAATAAAAATCAGCTATTTTCCTGTATTGAATTTACTGATCAGGTAGATGTTCTAAAAAATCTCAAAGTAAATTCAAAGGTTATTCTATCAAAACTGAGAAAACTGATGAAAAAGTGACTTTTATTAAAACATAACATTAATTGAACATGAAAACAAGCGACTACAACCACTGTTATTTGTCAAACTATGTGGGATGTACTATTGAACCAGTGTCGTAGAAGATGCACAAATTTTGTCTAAAATTACCACAGGGGCTTTGAACATCCAAACAAGTCACAGCTGAAGCTTAAAAACTGCATTTTACCTGTATTACATACATGTATTGGTAGGACTAGTGGTTTAAAAGATATCTGAGGGCTTTGAGGAATAAAATGGATGCAATTACTAAATGATTCATGCAATATTTTTGTTGAACCCCTTGAGTTAAAGCTGAAAATCTTCACTTGAGTCACATCTTGACATTTCATTTCCAATCCACTGTAGTGATATATAGTCGCTGGAAAAATTATGAGACCACCCTTGTTTTCTTTAATTTCTTTTTCATTTTAAAGCCTGGTACAACTAAAGGCACGTTTGTTTGGATAAATATAATGATAACAACAAAAATAGCTCACAAGAGTTTAATTTCAGAGCTGATATCTAGTCATTTTCCATGTTTCCTTGATAATAACCAAAATCACTTCAGTTCTTACATCAATAGCTATGGCATTGTCCTGCCAAAAACAGTGCTTTTAGGCATTCCATGTTTTCTTTTGTGTCTGTTTTAGTCACATGATACACATAGGAGTTAGTACTTGATTGCATAACCATTGTTTTTGATGACTTTTGATGGTTTAATAATTTTTTCTGTGACTGTATATGCAGGCAAAAATATAAAATTAGTATCACTGTCCAAATACTTATGGACCTGACTGTATCACTTTATTGTTATGTATTTTACCCTGATATTTTGTGACCAATGACACAGCTTGTGACCCAAAGTTTGGAAACATGTCGAGAATAAATGCCTCACTGACCAAAACTCGTCCTCCGTAGTTCATCATCTGTAGGTCTTTACTGAGGTTGACATTTGACAGCATTTCAACGATCACATCCACACCTCGGCCCTCTGTGGCTTCCTGGATCAGATAAACACACTCACAGTTCATGTTTTTCTGTCATTTGACTGAGAGGCTCACAGAATGTTTGGCATCGCCGTACGCACCATGATTTTGTCTGTATAACCCTCCTCTCTGTGATTAAAGGCCAGGTGAGCGCCGTTATTCAGGATCAGTTTCATTCCCTCTGGTGTCCCCGCCGTCCCCAAAACTCTAAGACCCAGAGCACGGGACAGCTGGCACGCTGCGATACCAACCTAAACACACACAGGAGAGGGATGGCGACCATATTCTGTTTGATTATGTAATGATGAAAAAAAAGAACAAATAAAACTAAATGACTCACTCCTCCACTGGCTCCATGGATGAGAACTGTCTCTCCAGGTTTGGCATGAGCTCTGCAACACACAGCACAACACATCATAACATCAGGACTATGAGTCATGAACCCCTTCCAGTGGAGATCCAGTTACAAATTGCCTGATCCAGTAGAAATCATGCGCCTGCAAGCTTATCCGCTCCTTTTATAGATGCTTATCTGACTTCTTTGTGTGTCTTTGTGAACAATATGGCCTTAGATTCCAGGAAAAAGCTCAATGATTATATAAAACAGCTGTGATGGAACTGAAAACATGTTTAATGCCTACTTTTTTCCACACAGAAAACAGCAAAAGAATCAAAAATAAGACCGAATTCACCTGTCTACAATGTTTTTAAAAATCATCTGCCTTAGAGATTAAATGTGCTAAATCTTACATACTTTAATAAGATGAATTAGAAAACAAATGACACAGGCACTAGTAGACTGATGTTTTCAATGCATATGATAAATGTTATTGCACATATATTTTGGTTTATGTACATTTATACAATATATTTCAAGATTCAAGAATGTTTATTGTCATTATGTGCACATAACAAATTTTTTCTTAGAGGTACAGTAGTTTACTACTACTAAATAGAAAGAAACCTAAAATACAGTCTGTACAGTCCAGTGCAGTAGCAGTATGTGCTGTTAGGGTGCAGTTGTGTGCAATAAGGTACTAAATTTAAGGTACTATATTTATAGTTCCTCCAGTAGAAAGAACCTGTAAAGTGAATGTATTGTAATAGTCTGACAGACAGTGTTTTGAAGTAGATCTGGCAGCTCTGAGACAAACATTCCTTTTGAGTAAAACACATTCTGTTGTCATTTCTCAGAATTTCACAATTTGACCCATTTTTTTATTTATTAGTGACTCAAACTTGGAAGAGTTTTACTGCTTTTATTAAGAAGGCTGTTTACTTGTAGACTAGTGTTATTAGATTAAAAACTGATAGAATTAAATAAATTCCCCTTTTTAATCTGGGCAGGGCTCTTTAAAAAGGGAAAATCTGCTGTTTTTTCCTTCCTGATGAAGACCAATTCTTCATAAATTAAAAAGATAAATATAAACATCTGGTCTACCGTTGCAGGTGAACTTTAATGCTGCAGCAGTTGAATCTACACAGTATTTTTTCAGTGAACACAAAGATCTGCATCGAGGACATAATATAAAAGATGTCATGGTCTAAAACCCTCCGATGGGTGACGTCTTCCTGTTGTCTTACTTGTGGACCAGGGCTCTATAGGCGGTGAAGTATGGGACCCCTATAGCAGCTCCCTGGGTGAAGTCTAAGTCATCATGCAGTTTGTAGACACAGATGTCTGAAGCTACAGTGTACTCTGCATAACCTCCAGACTCTGTGGCCAAGGTGAAAACACGATCGCCAGCCTGAAACAAGCACACACATACAGTATATACAGTACTGTGCAAAAAATCTGAGGCCACTTCTATTTTTGTTGTTTTTACAGGGTTGAAATGAGCATTCATATTTATTTCTCATTCTCTTTTCTTCAAATAGAACAAGAAAATACTGGAAATATGTGCACAGCCTTAACCCTTTCATGCATAGTGGTCACTACAGTGGACAGCTATTCTACAGCTGTTCTCTTGTATGTACATGGGTTTGTTGTTTTAGTTCCATATCAGCCAACACAATGGACGCTTCTGCATCGTCCCATACACTGCAGTTCATACCATTACTGTAATTTTCCTGTTCTTAATAATTCCGATCTGCAGTAACATATTTGAGTGTATATCAATTGCTAATTGTTATCAGACTGTAATTAACAGTTTTGTTTTTTTGTTTTTTAACAAAAACTTGTTTTTTGTTGCATATTATCTGAGTGAGTAGTAAAAGTATTATAGTATGTTAAAATGTCAGAAAACATCAGATTAGCAGCATTAAAAATATTTTTATTTCATAGTTTTTACACAGTATGTCAGCATATGCATGTTTCTTTGCTTCAAAAATAAAATTCTTAATCTGTTCTGTTGTTTGTACATGCAACCTGTTCTGCTACTCATTCTGTTTGTGTGCTGCCTCTTGGCCAGGTTGTTATTGTAAATGAGAATCAGTTCTCAACCAACTTACCTGGTTAAATAAAGGTTAAATAAATAAATAAATAAATAAAAACGTATGGTGTCCAGCTGTGGGGACATTTTTTTTACTCCATGAAAAGTAGGTTCATAAAAAAAAAAAAAAAATTTCAATTACATTGTTTTTTTTCCATTCGTAAAGAAGAATAAAAACAGTCAGGAAAAAAAAAAATCTTGATTACAGTTCTCATAATTCATGCATGAAAGGGTAAAAAACACACAAAAAACTGAACTAAATGTCTTCTAAAGGATTATGTCATTATTTAGTCTGACCCCTGACCCCATGACAAGATGCAGCACAAACAGTTACAAACATCTGACATGTGTTAAATGAAACCTGGTATAAAACATTAGAAAATTAATGCAATAAATATCACATTGACATTACGGTCCTAAAGCATGGCTCAACTAGTGACAAAGGAAGGAACATGTAGAAAAAGAAAAAAATAAACAGAACACATTTAAAAGGGGGCATAAATGTATTATTGGTAATAATGTAAGAAAACATGATAGATATTTGTTTAAAATACTATTAGCACCCTGTAAAAAGGCTATTACAAAAAAATGGTCCAGATTAGAACCACCTACAACTAACGACTGGCTACAAATTGTGAATGGAATATTTGAGATGGAGATTCTGACCCATAGACTGAGGACTGAAGAAGAACAGTGTCATGATAAATGAAACAAAATGGACAATTTTCATTTCAACGTCACATTACTAAAACAAATCGTTAGTCACAAAGGTTTTTTATGGTCAATGTATCCCAAATATTCCTTATATTTGTTTTGTATTGTACAGAAATCAAACAATAAAAATAAAGTGTAAAAAACGGGGGCATAATAACAATAAAGTAATAAACTGTGAAGGTGGAAAGCCGAGGGTTTAAAAAAAAAAACAACTTTTAGCACATTCTGCTCCTGTCCTGGTTAAATACCTGATTTCTTTACACACATTAACATTTTGTCCTTTGACCTCATGAAGGATCAGTATCAGTTTTTTTCCTAACATTTTTATTTATTTTAAAAGCTACTGATAATGTAAGTTATAGAATTTACTTGAACAAAATCAACAGAAACTAAAAAATACTAGTATGTCATACATCACAGAAATATGATTAATATTCCTGTAATAAAAACAGGTTGGCGTTTACATGGACCTACTGTACAAAGTAGTTTTAATGTGTGAATACGTGCTGTAGAACTGGAGACAGGACATTTTTTACTGGGTTTTGTCTCTGCCTTAGACTCAATCAAGACCAGTCATGAATACAGCTTTAGGGAAAACATCAAACTGACAGTGGATTTACAGGTTCATTTGTTAACTTCATTACTGTGATTTGAAAAAAAAATCTTTCAAACATTTCTTTCCCGTGTAAAACTGTTTCCAATTGTATCTTCTTTCCACTGTGTCATTCACCTCACCCCCCACATCATATTAATCTATAATATTTGAGAAAACATGGCTCCTCTAATGCCCTTACTGTGGATCTACTGTTATCTGTAATGAGCAGCACCAGTCTACTGTACATCTACACGCCCTTTCTTGTTTCTTTAACATCCTGTTGTACATTTCATTCATAGTCAAACCTTTACTGTAGTGACCCCATCTCCAACATCTTCCACGACTCCAGCGACATCAGAGCCTGGCGTGTACGGCAGCGGTGGCTTACGGTAGAACGTCCCAGACCGGATGTAGGTCTCCACCGGGTTCACTCCACAGGCATGGACACGGATCAGCACCTACGTCAGAAATACATCACAAATAATCTCACCTAAACAAAATCATTTAGCAAAATTACCATCCAGTGTCACACCAAAAATATTTTAGAGTTTGATAAAACTTTAAATTAAGTTTATGAGGCTTTTGTAAGATAGATAAGATAGACTTAATATAAAGTTTGTCATTTGTGTACTTGCTCAGGTACATAGGAATTTCTTGTGCAAAGGACTCTCAAGATTAAAAGATACTATCAAGAGTAAAAAGAGAAGAAAATATATATAATACAATAATACAGTGACTTGCAATAAATATCTAAAAATAAATATTTAATACAAATGGCACTCATCTCATTCCAACAATGAAATGATTTTTTTACATATATATTTCAGCTAAAATTTACTTAGGGGGTCAAGTGAGCGGCCATTTTTGTCAAAAAAAACGTTGTAACAAATGCATAGAACTGTGTTGAAATAATGCTAATACATTTGTGCACAGACTACTGATATTATTTGACAGTAGAAGCTATATTTTGAGAAATATTGGATTTTGAATAGCACGTGTATGTGAAAACTTTTGCTGGTGGATGGACGTGACATTACCCATGATGATCTGGTCAGTACCAGTACTTTATTAGTAACAAACTTATATACTTACTATTGCTAATTCTCCTCTTATTCATAAATGTTAGTATTGTGGATCTAAAACAATAACAGCTGACACAAAAACACAAAATGTGGCAGTGGACGGATGTGACATGGTTGTTACAGATCCCATCATACTGATGCTCGGCAGCCATGTCACCGTTTCCACAAATGATCCCTGTGCAAAAACTAGGATCAGAATTATTTATCATATAGTTTATCATTATAATAAAGAGTAAATAACAATATAGAATTGTTATTTCTGTATAAAAATGCTTATTAATAGAAAATTGTTGATTTAAAAAGTGACATGTGACATTCTTAATGTATGTATTGGCGTAACATAAGCAGGATGGATCAGCACCATACTCCATATTGCAACCTGTAAAAATAAAACATGTGATATGTAGGATATAATCTTGTAAGAAAAATTTGGGAATCTAAAAGAAGAGAATATTTGTTTTTCAGGTAAATTCAGTTAAAATATAACTTGGCCATTTGTGACATGAAAATATAGCATTAATTGTGATGAAATTGGACATTTTTGAGCTGAAAACATAGTTCATATGACCATCAACATGTTGCAACAGAACTGAAATCCTGTAAATTTGTATAACTTGCATTTACCAACACAAAGTTCCTTTGGGGATTCACTTATATAGATTTCTTATGCACAGAGACAGAAACAAGACCTCTAAGCAAATTTTAGCTGATTTATATTTATATATGCAGCGGTGGAAAAATGTTTTTGGACACCCCATGAATCATTGAAAGTTGACTCTTCTCTTTTCTGTAAGTAGCTTTAACTGTTTCTCCCTTTGAGTAGTTTTACTGTAGTTCAGGTTCTTCCAGTGTTACGTAACTGACCGTTTGGCAAAGATACTTCAGCTTTAAATGAAGTAATATTTAACTTGTTACAAAATAGGTGCTGTGGTAGAATTATTGCACAGAACATGACTACTGCACTTCAGCAATAGTACCTAAACATTTAATAAATGGCAATAAAAATATCTAAGGTTGACTGACACTTAATATGTTCCAGGTTTAACTTTATTTATTCAGATTTAAAAGATGAAAAACTTTGCACAACTTTGTGCAAAAGCCTAAGACCCTTTAGCATTGCTGTTTTAGATTTACATGTTTCTTTCTGGCCTTGAAATGAACATACATAATTATTTCTACCAGGAAATAAGTGTGCATCATTAAAAACACAAAAAGCTAGAAATAAATGGCTACAAGAGGGGCTAAAACCGTAAGAAACATCTGATGTAAATAAAAACTGTAAGGAAACACGAGAAAAATCAGTGTATTAAATCCAATATTTTCTGAAAAAAAGGGTTACAGATATGTTAAATGAGAAGTTTATAGTAAATATTTGTCACTTTGATAGTCATTTCCTGAAACCTTTGTTTTAATCCTTTCATGCACAGTGGTCACTCCAGTGGACAGTTATTCTCCAGCTGTTCTCTTGTATATTCATGGGTTTTGTCGTTTTAATTCCATATCTGCCGACACAGTGGACATTCATGCACCATCCCATACACTGTAATTCATACCATTACTGTAACGTTGCTGTTCTTCATAAACCTGATCTGCACTAACATGTTTGAGGGGAAATCAGTTGCTTATTATTATGAATATTATTATTAGACTGTAATTAACAGTTTGGGTTATTTAGACAAGCTTTTTTTCATATTTTCTGTTAAAATGTGAGAAAACATCAGATTAGCTGCATTAAAAATGTTTTTATTTCATACTTTTTACACAGTATCTCAGTAAATATGTTTCTGTCCTTCAAAAATTAAACACATGGTTTTCAGCTGAGTGGACATTTTTGCAACTCCATGAAAAATAGGTTCATAAAAAATGTTTTAATCACATTGTTTTTTTTTTTTTTTTTTAAAATGCCTGGAGGAATAAAAACACTCAGGGGAAAAAAATCTTGATTAAGGCTCTCATAATTCATGCAAGAAAGGGTTAATGCCACATATATCCAATACAGCTAAAAATATAAACACAGATATATTGATAATTGCATGTTTATGGTCATTATAACTTTGCAGAAACAACAAACTTAATAGTGACCTCAAACTTTTACAGAGTACACAGCACATATAATGATGCTTTTATGGCCCTGAACCAGGGGTGTCAAACTCATTTTAGTTCAGGAGCCACATTCAGCTAAATTTGATCTGCAGTGGGCTGAACCAGTAAAATAATAACATCATAATATATAAATAATGTCAACAGTTGACATAGAGAAAAGTTTGGAGTTGACAGTCAACTCCAAACTTTTCTCTATTTTAGAGCGAAAAAAGTAAATTTACATTATGAAAAGGTTTGCATCTACAAACTATCCTTTCAAAAGATGTGAATAACATGAACAAACTGAAAAAATAAGTGTAATTTTAACAATATTCTGCCTCAGTTTATCATTTCCACATGTACATTATAACTTACAGATCACAGTGGATCTACAAACACAAAACATTTAATAACAGACAGAACTAGAAAAGCACTCGGAGAGCGCAGACCTCCGTCAAGGCTGATCAGTGCCCCCCCCCCGTGGGCCCCCCCACGCCGAGGAGGTTATGTTTTTGCCAGGGTTTGTTTGTTTGTTTGTCTGTCTGTCTGTCTGTCTGTTTGTCTGTCCGTTACTGTGCAACATAACTCAAGAAGTTATGGACAGATTTTGATGAAATTTTCAGGGTTTGTTGGAAATGGGCCCCCCCACCCCCGATCACCACCAAAATGTAATAATTTCTTCCTTATCCCATTTCCAACAAACCCTGAAAATTTCATCCAAATCTGTCCATAACTTTTTGAGTTATGTTGCACACTAACAGACAGACAGACAGACAGACAGACAAACAAACAAACAAACAAACAAACAAACAAACAAACCCTGGCAAAAACATAACCTCCTTGGCGGAGGTAATAAACTAAACCAAAAAAACAAAAAACAATTGCTTGTTATTGTTACGAAACTGCAATTAACTGTTTTTTGGGGGGTTTTTTAACAAAAAAGTTGGGGTTTTTTGCATTTCATTTCCATGAAGTGAGTAATGACTAGTATTTGAGTATGTTAAAATGTGAGAAAACAGCAGATTAGCAGCATTAAAAAAATTTTATTTCATAGTTTTCACACGATATATCAGTAAATCCATGTTTTATTTGCTTCAAAAACGCATGGTGTCAAGCGGACATTTTTGGAACTCCATGAAAAATAGGTTCATCAGAAAATTTTCAGTCGCATTGTTTTTTTTCACGCCTCTAGAGGAATAAAAACACTCAGGAAATAAATGTTGATTAAGGTTCTCATAATTCATGCATGAAAGGGTTAATATCTTCAGTGTAATTTTTGTATTTCACTCATTCATCCTGCGGGCCGGACTGGACCCTTTGGCGGGCCGGTTTTGGCCCCCGGGCCACATGTTGGACACCCCTGCCTTAAACTGTATCTGCACCAATCTTATTACTTATTAACAGCAGTTTGTCCCTTATGTCTCACTCTGAACATGACACAGTTGAATAATTTTAGTAATTTTATTCAACTTCCTGCAAAACTAGTATCAACAAACACATGGACAGGAGAGGATTATGAGAGCAAATGTGGATCTGCAGACTGAGGTGGGTTTGTTTATTTAGTTAACCCTCAGTTCTATAGTTGTCACAGAATCCTGGCCCTGGTCCGCACGGGTTTGCATCTGCATGTCCTCGTGCTCCTCACCTGTTTGTGTCCAGGTTTGGGGACTGTCACTTCCGGGCTGAGTTTGAGGACCGACGGGGCTCCGAACTCCGTCACCCGGATGGCTCTCATCAACCTGCTGCCCGACATGTCTGCACGAACACGCACTGTGGACTTTCGATCCGTGGATTGATGCACTTTGTGGAAACTTCAAACCGCAGCCTACGCCCACTTCCCCACGGAACCAACTGTTATATTCAGAGTAGGAGCGCCCCCTGGTGGAGTGGAGGTGAACTACTAATGAGTGAAACAGCAGGATGGTACACTGGGGGGTCAAACTGATTTTCTTCCAGGGGCAACATTCCGCCCAATTTAACTCTTTCATGCATTAATTATGAGAACCTTACTCAATGTTTTCTCTTGAGTGATTTTATTCCTCTTTAGGCATGAAAAAAAAAAAATGCAATTGATTTTTTTTTTTTTTTAATGAACATTTTTTTTCATGGAGTTACAAAAATGTCCACTCAGCTGGAGATCATGCATTTAATTTTTGAAGGAAAGGAACATGTATTTAAAACCCAACATCAGAAAGTAAGATAAAATAAGATAAGATAAGATAAGATAAGATAAGATAAGATAAGATAAGATAAGATAAGATAAGATAAGTTAACACTTTCATGCATAGTGGTCACTACAGTGGACAGTTATTCTACAGCTGTTCTCTTGTATATTCATGGATTTTGTTGTTTTAGTTTCATATCAGCCAACACAGTGGACGCTTATGCACTATCTCATACACTGCAACTGATAACATAACTGTAACTTTGCTGTTCTTGATAAACATGATCTAACATGTTTGAGTGTAAATCAATTCCTTGTTATTATTATTATTAGACTGTAATTAACAAGAAAAGTTGCTTTGTTTTGTTTTGTTTTTTTGCATATTATCTCCATGAAATGAGTAATGACTAGTATTGAGTATGTTCAAATGTAAGAACACATCAAATTAGCAGCATTAAAATGTTTTTATTTCATAGTTTTCCCACAGTATGTCTATAAATGCATGTTTCTTTGCTTCCTCAAAAATTAAACACATGCTGTCCAGCTTAGTGGACATTTTGTCAACTCCATGAAAAATAGCTTCACAAAAAAATGTATTTGCATTGTGTTTTTTAAAACCTAAAGAGGAATAAAATCACTCAAGAAAAAATCTTGATTAAGGTTCTCATAATTCATGCATGAAAGGGTTAAGATAAGATAAGATAAGATAAGATAACATAACATAACATAACATAACATAACATAACATAACATAACATAAGATATACTTTATTGATTCACCAAGGGGGAAATTGAAGTGTATACAGCAGTGCAAGACAGTATGCGTCAATACAATAAAAAAAAATAAAGAGATAAAAATATAAACAAGTTTGTTAAAGTGGCTAAAGTGACAAAAATAGCAATAATAGCAATAATAAAGTTATATACTGTGTGAAAACTATGATATAAAAACATTTTTAATGCCGCTAATCTGATGTTTTCTCACATTTTAACATACTCTAATACTAGTTATTACTTCCTTCATGGAGATAATATGCAAAAAAAAAAAAAAAAGATTGATTTTTAATTGATTTACACTAAAACATGCAACTGCAGATCATGTTTATCAAGAACAGGAAAGTTACAATAATGGTATGAATTGCAGTGTTTGGGATGATGCAAAAGTGTCCACTGTGTTGGCTGATATCCAAATAAAACAACAAAACCCATGAATGTACAAAAGAACAGCTGGAGAATAACTGTCCACTGTAGTGACCACTATGCATGAAAGGGTTAATCTGAAGTGGGCTGGACCAGTACAATAATTTTCACTGAATTTCATTTCATTTATTTTGTTCATGGTTGTGCATGTCATGAGCAAACATTCAATAATCATCAAGTGAACAACATGTACACACCCATGCTCGAAAAGGAGCAGGATGAAGAAAATCTTATGTTTCCTTCTCCCTTCCAAATAATAATAGCCTTAATGGTTAGCTATACACAACTAGCTACAAAATCGTATAAAGTCAGACAACCAATCTAATTACATCCAAAGATTTTACAAAATAAATACAAAATGAATACAGAACCAAGTGCAAAACTACATGTCCAGGAAATACAAAAAACCATAATAGCACGATAGCCAATAAATAATGACAACTCCAAATTGTTTTTGTGCAAAAAATAACGTTCAGTTACGCCAATATTTACATTTACAAACTATCCAAACAAAAAGGATGTGACTAACTTGGAAAAAATGGAATTTGTTAAGAAATATAAGCACAATTTTATCAATATCATGCCTCGACTTATCATTTATACATATGCACAAAATATTTAGTAACAGGCAGGAAACTGTTCAAATTGTGCTTAATTTTCTTTTGACATTTCAGGTTGTTCGTATTTGTTCAGGTTATTCACATTTCATTGTTAAAGGATAGTTTGTTAATGTAAACATTTTCAGAATTTAATGTTTTTTGCACTAAATCAAAGAGAAAAAAATTGGTGTTGTCATTATTTATAGGTTATTATGATATTATTTTTGAGTTTGATCCCCTAACTTGCACTTAGTAAATTCATCCTGCATCCTTTGGAGGGCTGGTTTTGGCCCCGCATGTTTGACACCTGTGGTCTAGTGGTACAATAAAGATGACGAAGAAATTAATAGAAATGTTGAAAAATAAAGCAGTTTGTGTTGTGCTCCATGGCGAGTGTGATTACATTTTACAACAGATTATTTTCATCTCAATCTGAAAATGATTTATATATATATATATATATATATATATATATATATATATATATATATATATATATATATATATATATATATATATATTTACATATGCAGTGGGGAAAAACGTTTTTGGACACCCCATGCATTTGAGATATAGTGCATTAAGAATCACCCCTAAGTTACTGAACCCGCAAAGTATTGTTGTGTTGTGTTCCATTGTGGAAATTGTGCAGATTAAACCACAGATATCCATTTATAGGTTATTCATCTGTGGCAGGTAAAAAAAACAAAACAAAATTTGACATGTTACCCTTATTATTTTGTCCATTTTGTCCTTTTTATTGATTATTCATTACTGATAATATTTATTGATTATGATTCGTCATTTGTTATTTTTTTCATTTGTTGATTGTTTTCTTTATTATCTTTATTATCATCATCATCATCATCAAAGTTTTCTTTAGTATTTGTTGATTTTGTTGACTTGATGCCATAATTTTCTCAGAGAGTGACAAAAAAAGTTAACTTCTCTGTACTTATGCATCTGATCTTTACATTTACATTTATGCATTTGGCAGACACTTTTTTCCAAAGCGACTTACAGGGGAAAACCAAAATAAAACAAAAATATATATAATAAATAAATAAAAATAAAATAAAATACAAGAATAGATTAAAGACATAAAGCAGCTGTACAGTTCAAAACAGTGTCGTACAGAAGATTAAAAAGCAAAACTATAGACTAAAAATACAAGAATAGATTAAGAAGACATAAAAACAGCAGTGCAATTAAAACAGCGAAATAAAAATACCAAGTAAAACAACAGAATAACCATAATACTGTAATACATTTAAAATGGAATTTTTAACTTTTACATTTAAACAGACAAAAAATGCTACGATACATAGATGTAAAAAATAGAAAAGTTACAAGAGTTTATACTGAATTCATCCAGGTTTTTGTCCCATAGAGTCTCCTTTCTCTTTTGAGTCCAGAGCTGTATAAGTTTTAGGACCATGTGCACAGACTACGGTTATGTACTACCCATTCGACTGCGCATGTCTGTTCAATCGACTGTTCTGCAGATAGACTTGTTTAGCCTGGTGACGTCATGACGTCTCTCCGCTCATGCATCTCCTTGGTTGATCTCCACATGAGTGTGGCCTATCAGTGTGGCCTGTGAAGTCCTAATGAGGCCCATCCACATGGACAGAGATCAGTGAAGCCGCTCTGGACCTCTGATAACACGGAACCAGGACCACATGAAGTAACAGCGGACAGCCCCACACCCTGACCCGGTCCGGAGACCCCATAAGCCGCTTCTCTGTGCGGTATCAGCATCTGGATGGTGATAAATGTGTTAAAAGTAGAGACCCTCCACAGTGGTCCGTGTGTGTGTTAGCAGAGCTCCATTCAATGTGGACTCCTGGATGTGTGTGATAAGACTGGACCTGGTCCTGTTGGGTCCTCACCTTGGATCTGACTGACCATGTTCACCTATAGCAGACTGCTGGTCCACACAGTGTTAGGTGGACTCAGGGCTCACTGTGTCCGGACCCGGAGCTCAACTCTGACCTTAAGTCAAGGACGGCTGTGGGTGAACCCTCAGACCAGACTGTGGAGCTGCTCCAGGACCCAGACTCCAAACACAGGTACTTCAGGGTCTGCAGTAAAGAATCCTTTTAACCCTTTCATGCACAGTGGTCATTCCAGTGGACAGTTCTTCTACAGCTGTTCTCTTGTATATTCATGGGTTTGTTGTATTAGTTCCATATCAGCCAACACAGTGGACACTTATGCACCATCCCATAATAATACTCTGACATTCAGACCATTACTGTAATTTTGCTGTTCTAGATAAACCTGATCTGCACTAACATGTTTGAGTGTAAATCAGTTGCTAATTGTTATTAGACTGTAATTAACAGGGGTTTTTCTTGCATATTATCTGAGTGAGTAATAACTAGTATTACAGACTGTTAAAATGTGAGAAAACATCAGATTAGCAGCATTAAAAAGGTTTTTATTTCATAGTTTACATACACTATATCACTTTCTCATGATGAATTTTAAATACATGTTTCTTTGCTTCAAAAATTAAACTCATGGTGTCCAGCTGAGTGGACATTTTTGGAATTTCATGAAAAATAGGTTCATAAAAAAATTTCAATCACATAGTTGTTGGGTTTTTTTTATGCGTAAAGAGGAATAAAAAACATGGGAAAAAAGTCTTAATTAAGGTTCTCATAATTCATGCATGAAAGGGTTAATATAGATGAAGACTCTGTAGACTGGATGTGTGTTAATACAGACTGATTTAGCCTGTAGAATGTTATTATTATTGTTTTGAGTTTGGGTTTTCTTGTACCTTTTTCATCTTTATGCTGCATGCACATTTTGTCTTAACCCTTTAAACCAGGTGTGTCAAACTCATTTTAGTTCAGGGGCCACATATAGACTAATATGATCTAAAGTGGGCCGGACCAGTAAAATACTACAAATAATAGGATAAGAACTTATACATAATATCAACTCCAAAGTTTTTTCTTATATTTTTGAGTGAAAAAAGTCAAATTCTGTAATGAAAATGTTTACATCTACGAACTGTACTCAAATCGGACATGAACAAATGTGAACAACCTGAAAGTTCTTAAGAAAAATAAGTGCAATTTTAAGAATATCACGCCGTAGTTTATCATTTATACATGTACATCACAGCTTACAGATCACAGTGGATCTACAAATACACAAAACATTTAGTAAAAGGCAGAATGTTGGTACAATTTCACATACTTCTCTCAAGACATTTCAGGTTGTTCACATTTTTTGGTAAAAGGTTAGTCTGTAAATGTAAATATTTGTGTAATTTTACTTTTTTTACACTAAAACAAAGAGAGAAATTTGTGGTTTTCTTCATTTATAGGTTATTATGATAGTATTTTACTGGTGTGACCCACTTTAGATTAAATTGACCTAAAATGATTTTAAAATCATTGATCGTTTATAACTTAAGTGTAAATTTTGCATTTCACAAATTCATCCCAGGGGCCACACTGGACCCTTTGGCGGGCTGGATTTGGCCCCCGGGCCGCACGTTTGACACCTGTGCTTTAAACCCTAAGCCTAAAATGGTCCATCTGGCCTTTTTTTTCTTATTTTGACCATAAAAAGGTTAGAAAATGTGCTGTGAGTGAGCCTGTTGCCCATTTTTCCAGAGCCCTTTTTTCCAGATCTTTCAAAATCTAGCAATCATTTACAATTTCCTGCATGTAATACTACATACTGCTAAAATGGCTTCTTCTCCAGCTTCTAGTGCAGGTGTGTGTGAAATTACCATAATCACCCAACAAAACCTATAGAATGCAACGTCTCAGGTTTCAGAAACTGTTGGAATTTTTCCAATTACACAAACAGTGAACGAGTTGCATCCATCCAAACTGCATAAGCGCAGGGTGTGTCAGCCATGACATGTCAGGTTTTAAAGTGTTAAATAGTGAACTTCCCTATTGTGGGATCAATAAACTTTTATCTCTCTCTTGTCTTGAAACCAATCAGTGGTGATTTTTTTAGTACTCTTTACTCAAGTTGTTAAGAACACAATTGTACTTTACTGCAGTATTTCCACATTATGCAGTTGCATACTTCTGTTCCACTACATCTAAAAGACAAATATTGGACAGCGTTAGTTATTTTTCAATTTACACATATTCATCACCTTACTTTCCAGTGAAAACTGTGTATTTCCAAATATAAGACAAATTGTATTGATCCCACAACAGCGAAATTCACTGATAAAGGCAGCATCACAAAGTGCAGGGCAAAGAAGATGTGCATGCATAAAGATAGTGCACAAAACAATACAAAAATCATACTAAAACTTTACAGACTGTATAATATTTAAATAAGAAATAAAATTGCAGTGTGTCAGACAGTACAGATGAAGAGTATGTATCAAAAATGTGTTGATTTTGAATCTTTGTGATAAACCAAGTGAATTAACCCACTTGTATTAGCTGAAAATCCAATCTCACAAAGTCCAGTTTTACAAAGTTGTGAAAAGTTGACTACTTAAATGATCTTGATGACTGTAGGTTAAACTGAACAGTAAATACAGTTCCTCAAATGAGCTCAATATTGAATATGTACATCAATAAAATACAATGTACACATTAATCAAGCAGTCATGTGATGACAGAAACATAATAAATAATAGCAAAACACTGATAAGGACCATTTTACTGCACAATCACCTCTAACTCCTCACACTTTAAGTTAATTTTCATATTTGACATCTATCTCACTCGTAGTACTGAGTCATACCTTTCTGAAAGTTGGTGAATCATTATTGCAGCAGTAATTCAGTATTTTCATATCTACTTATTTACAAATGAAAAATACACTGACTTTCCAGCAGATGTTTGCAAAATAAACCAATGCATCTGTTTATTACAGCTTAATACAGTAAGTTATCTATGCTTACATCCTCTCTGTGTGGTTTTCAGGTCCCAGTAGTCTGTCATTCAGGACTCACACCTGTGGAGAACTCAGATCAGACCATGTCGGAGAGAAGGTCACTCTGTGTGGATGGGTCCAGTATCTCAGGTCTGTTATGACTGTTTATAAAGAACTGATGAAGGAATTATTTCATATCAAACAACAAATAAATGAAGATTAGAAACATTACACAAACAAAACAGTAACTGTGTTTTCTGTTTCACATAGACAAGATCTGTTCATCATCCTGCGAGATTTCAGTGGCCTGACACAAATCCTGATTCCACAGGAAGAAGTAAGGATATGAACTATTAAACTCTACTTACCAATGAAAATATAATATTTACCCTGCCCCCTGAAGGGGAGGCAAGGGGTATTGTTTTTGGTTCGGTTTGTTTCTTTGCTTCTTTGTTTGTTAAAACTATAGCAGCAAAACTATTGGTTGAATTTAAAAAAATTTTTTTTCCCATTTACCTATAATGATCAAATTTCAAATCACTATAAAAACATCAATTTTACCTCAATTTACTTAAAACATAGCATAGATCTAGAGATTAATTTTAGACATCACTCTGCAAAATATCTAAGTGATGGCTTGTTTTTGACATTTTTGTTACATTTTTTAATCTTTGTCTTTTCCCATTTACTTATAATGGGTGAAATTTCAAACATCTATAAAAATATCTTTTTTTTTTTTTTTCAATTTGCTTCAAACTTGGCACATATAATTTTTATATTTTAACAAATATTGAAAATGGATGAAAGAACTGATCGATGCCAAAATAAGCTACAACACATTTGAGGGGCATGTTTTGTTGTGGCTGGTACCACTTGTAAATATTTGAAGTTTTATTAACAGTCATATGAATAACTTTAATGACAGGCTGGGATTTTCAACTTTATTCTATTGTTTACTGGTTTCTTTTTTTCTGTGTTTTAAGTCTCCAAATGACTTGAAAGCAGTGTTGTGTGACCTCACAGTTGAGTCTGTGATCATGGTCAGAGGAACAGTGACACGGCGACCAGCGGGTCAGGAGAACAAGGTGTGGACATTCACTGGAACAGGGTTCTTCCTGTACAGAGAATTACAAGAAAGCCACCTCCATCTGACTCTTCACAAAATTCTCACTGGTCTTGTGATGAGAAACACTATTTTACAAGCATCACACTGTGGTTATTTAGTTTCTAAATGCAACTGAAGTAGCTTTTTGAGTTTATTACATATTTCAATCACTTCTCGTCATTGTTCTGTGTTCACACCAGAACATGTTAACAGGAGAAATTGAGGTCCTGGCTGAAAATGTGGAGATCTTCAATGTGAGCAAGAAACTGCCTTTTGAAATTAAAGACTTTGTAAAAGTGAGTGGGTCTTGTGCTCATTTAACTCCACATATCCCAGAAATGGTGCTGGGTAATGCAGTAGAGTATTATTGATAACATGTTCTGTTTTATTTTTAACAGAAGTCAGAGTCTTTGCGGATGCAGCATCGCTACCTGGACCTGAGATCATCTCAGATGCAGAAGAACATGCGACTGAGATCTGAGCTGGTGATGAAGATGAGAGAGTACCTCTGTAATGTACACGGTAAACATTTATTATCTCCTGTTCACTTATTCTGTGGGAGGACTGTGTTTTGGGATGAAAAAAACAATTGCATTTTGTTTGTTCTTTTTTATAATATGACACTTATCATGTTCTGTTTTTTGCAGGATTTGTTGATGTGGAAACTCCAACTTTGTTCAAAAGAACACCAGGGGTAAGATCTCCTTATCAGTGTTATATTTACTGCCCTCTGCCGGGACAGATCACACAGAACTGACACATTTGTTTCCATTGTCCTTTAAGATCCAAATATTCATTCATTCATTCAAGCTTTATTAAGGACACAAAACTTGGTCCATAGGATAGGATAAAACAAAAAAGAGAGAAAAAAAAATAGTACAAATCCATATGTCACTTATACATAAAGGCTCGATCACCACTGAGACCACATTTTAGATGTAAACCTTACAGAACTAATCTTGGGACAGACAAGGGCTTGTACAATTGAGTTTGATAATTTTGTAACTCTGCACATGAATGAATAAATAAAATGCTGTATAGCAGCCGCGCAGCATCGAACATCACAATTCACAAATATCTGACTGGCACTATAATGTCTTGGGACCCTCAACAGTATCCTCATTGAGTCATTATAAGCAACCACCAGTTTGTGCATGGATCTCTTTTTGTAGCTGCACCAGAAGTGTGCAGTATACAGAGGAGAGCAGAAGGTTCTGAAAAGTGCAGTTTTTACATTAGCAGAGCACATATGGAACCTACAGACGAGCATGTTTGCCTGCCCATACAGTTTACATTGCTGCCGGTAAATGTCTCTGTCATCAGTGAGGCCACTCATAATATAATGTCCAAGATACTAACATTAAACTTTATAATAATACTGACTGATGTTTTCCAGGGCATTAAATAAACATAAATACTCTCTCAGTGATACATTTGTGGAACAGTTACAATATATGATCAATCAGATTCTCTAATAACATGATGGGCTGTTTATTCTTCTGCGTTTCAGGGAGCCAAAGAGTTCATTGTTCCTTCCAGAGAGCCAGGCCGGTTTTATTCTCTCCCACAGAGTCCACAGCAGTTTAAGCAGCTCCTGATGGTGGCAGGAATAGACAGGTGGGTACAAAGACCATTACTCAACTCTGTGACTGAATTCATTTGCTCAAAGTTGACATGTAATGTTACATGTATTTATAATGAATGGACTTAATATGTGTGATGTGAAAAAACTACTAATGATGAACACATACAGCATATGAAGAGGCTGCCTGTGTCGTCATATGTGGACATTACATTTTGAATTTTCTACTTCTTATACTTTAGTCCTCTTAAACTCTACCTGTTTCCCTCTTTAGGAGACACTTTTGACAACATTTAGGAAAGTTACAAGCTAGGACACTGTTAATTATCAAATGTTTCTGTGAGGATGATCATGAAGGTGAAGAAAAGTTATTGATAAACCATTGTGTTGCAGAGATCAGTACTGAGAGCAGTGTTTGAAATATAAACAGTGCACTATATAAACTTATTTACATTGGACTTCTCCCTCTTTAAAGTGTGTGAAGCTGTTTGGGTTTGGGGTTGTTTTCTTTACCGAAAAATATCTGTTAAAATGTGACTTTATTACTAAAACAAGTGTTCAGAGAACGCAAACCTCCGCCAGGCACCCCGAACGGTGTGCATGTGTGGATCGACTATTTCTTTTTAAACTATGGAGGTGCAAAACAAATTTCATAATGATATTTCACAAATTGCATTTTTTATGATTTTTGAAAATGGTGCATAAAAAATAAAAGTTAACAGAGCGTAACGAAAGAGAAATGGAGTGGAACGATGTTTTGTACAGAGTTGAAGCTTGGTACCGGTCATGTGTTTGTCAAATTATATTAAATTCCAATCAGTATTTGTTGAGTTATAATGAAAAATGTGTCATAAATGGGATTCAAGTGTTAAATTGAAATGTCCACAGAGTCCACATTCCAAAGTGGATATGGACAATTTTGTGCCAGATACAAGATAATGTTATAAGCTACGGGTGGATCAAATTGGAGGCTAATCGGACTCGTTTTGAATTTTTTATGAATTTTCAAAAATAGCTCAATGATGAGAGATAGGAAAATTGTAGATTTTGTGACCTTAAACTTTGGCCTACTTGGTCCAAAATTTAATGGGTTGGTCCCAGGGCCTAGGCCTATCTGTGGGTACAATTTGGTAAAGATGGTTGTAATAGTTTTCCCGTAAAGTTGCTAACAAACAAACACACAAAGCAAAGTGATCACAATACCTCCTGGCAGAGGTAATAAACCACTCTGACCTGTATTAAAACTGTTTAAGCATCATTTCACAGAGGCTAATAAATTAATCTTTCCAACAAAATAGATATTTCTGCTGTGGAGTACAGGACAAGGCAGATCTGAACAGAATGTGGAACAAATTATGGCTTTTAGCTTTATTACCTGGTTTGTGATTTTTTTTTTTTTTTTAATATCCATATTCACCCACTGAAATGGAGAATTTTATTAATTTTTACACACCAGTGTTTTACCTTAAATAGACTCATTGGACCCTCATATGAGGACATGTGATTTTATGTGATTTTGTTTAGGTTTTACATATTTGATCCTATTAATGTAACAGCCTGGAGAAATTAAAAATGCAGACAAATTCAGAGCACAGGTATCAGGAGGGTGCAGACAAAACTGTTGACTAGGATTTAGGAGAAGATGATTTTGCTTTTACATTTTTCAGGTGTTGATGAACGCAACACTAACTCTAAATGAATGGTAGTTAATCAGGTGAGAGAATCAATTAGCGTTAGCATATATTTAAGCTAGCAGCTAGCTTTACTTTAGAGGAAAATTCTCAATTTATTCTCTTAACGTTTCAGCGTTAGATCACAATTAAACACATTAAATTAAGTTAGATATCGCTCTAAATTAAATGAAATTAGTCAAATGTAAATTATGTAACTTGATACATGTTACTGACATTAGCTTGAGACTGTTTGTGTTTGATGTGGACATTATTGCAGGTATTTCCAGATGGCTCGATGCTACCGAGATGAAGGATCCAAACCGGACAGACAGCCCGAGTTCACCCAGGTAAAACGTTAATGCTAGATGAACTTATGTATGGGATTATTTATGTTATTAAGAGTATTGGTAGACATGTACAATTAGGATAGAGCAGGTCACTGTACATTGCAGACACAATTTCGAAACAGGGTCAAAAGTCGTTTCCACACCGGGAGTTGAACCCGGGTATCCTAACTGCTAGACCATATGGGAAGATATGCATGTAGTTTTGAATAAAGGAGGTGGACAGAAATATATTAATCAAATAACAACGATAAGAATGATGTGATTAATAAATTAGCTGCTGAAGAATACAAACAGCAACTCAGGTTTCCTCTTTTGTCCTTATTTTCCTTTATTCACTCCAGATACTCTTCTCCAAAAGTCAATAAAGGTTTTATTAGTCCATTTTCACCACTACAAAAATAACCAAAAAACTTCAGTAATAAATACTGCTAAATAGGGGGAGTTTGTTCTACACGGGGGCTGAATTAATACAAAAATAGACACTATTTTTTCTCTTTTTAAGGTTTATTTGACAGTATATATCGCATAAAATATACTGTACATCTTGATATATTTGGAAGTAAATTAAAACAAATAAATAAATACATACACCAAAGACAATACAAAAATTATAAAAACATCATTTAAAGTTTAATATCAGAGCTCCTGAAGAAATGTATCCAAAATGAAAATAGTTTTATTCCCTTTTCATTTTTAACACTTTTATTGTGATGCCATAATTTTTCAGTTCTTGATAAAACAGTTATAAATAAGGTTTAGTGTCCGACCATGTCTTCATGTGAATGTGCAGTTTTCTTGGCAGTAACTTCAGCTTCTCTGCTAAGTCAAGTCTGGAACTGAGGCGCATTCCCAGCGTCTGGTTTTCTACAATGTCCATCCTAAATATTTTACATACATACAGTATATTATGAAAATAAACCTTCTTTTCTGCAGAAATTGCAAGACTACCAAACCCACATCTCTGTAATAACATTTATAGTCTTATCTTTGCTGGATATATTTGATTCTGAGACTAATGGATTAGTGATAATTAGGCTATCATTCAGGTTTTACAAATTTGAAAAAAAATTGAGGAAATATGATGAAAAGTCATATGCTGCTTTAAATGAAACCTCTTTATATTCTTTCTAATTGTTTAACATAAATAGAAGCTAAATGAACTACTAATTTGAGTGTTGAATATGAAACCCTGTAAATTAGTATGTATTTCGATTTGCGGTTCAAATGTTTCTATTTGTCATAACATGATCTCTCTGAAAGTTGATCCCAATGTTTTCATTTGCCTTTATTACTACCATTACAGATATTGTGTCTATTTCACACGAATGAGAATAATTTTTAAAACTTTATACATAAAATCATCCTTCTTTGTTGTGGCCAGCTCGTTAACTTTTCTCTGTGTGGTTGAAATTTTATATGATTAAAATAATTATTTTTCACAGTTTTTACGTTCTTGATACTACAGAATATTTTGGGGGGTGGGCTCATGTACATCACCTCTTCTTCATGTCATGTCTTATACTACATTAGTCCAGTTCTTAATCCAGTTAGCCTTTGAACCTGGTTCTGTTCTCCAGGTGGTTTATAGTTTGAACCTGAAATATGAATGCATTGTTGAGAAATAAATTATGTTCTCATTGTTTTTCTCAGGTAGACATAGAGATGTCCTTTGTGGACCAGTCTGGTATCATGTCCCTGGTGGAGGGTCTGTTACAGTACTCCTGGCCGGCAGAGAAAGGTCCCATTCAGGTCCCCTTCCAAACCATGACATATGAAGAGGCCATGAGGGGCTATGGTGTGGACAAACCTGATACCAGGTTCAATATGAAGGTAATTGTCTGCTAATGTCTCTTTGACAGCTGCATATCAGGATGTTAGTTATGCATTATTATAGGATGATTTTTTCCTTCTTCTGCTGTTTTGGATGATATGTTTCCTCATTTACATAATTTGACATACAGATGTCAAAATGACACATACCACAAACAAATCACCATCGTCACACATCATTTAAAAATACATGCAGAAAAGGAAAAAAGTGTGATAAAGGGGCTCTTTAGTAGGAACACAAGATGTACAATTTCAGCACAATTATCCTTTTTCAGAGTGTGTGAAAGCTGTTTAGTCAAAGTGTTTTTTTTTTCTTTTTTTACATAACATTGTTCAATGTTGTAAAGCAAGAAAAGACCACTCTGAAATATCCAGCTATGAAAGATTTAGTCTGCATGTCCACCAAGATTTACATGAGACTGCACCTAACTCATGATTTAGTAGTATGACAATTATCCTTTTTTTTCTCAAAAAGAACAAAGCATTATTGACTTGGGAATATTTTGGGAAGAAATTACGTTTGTTCTAAACATTCCTGTTCAGCCTTTCCAGACCTCAGTGGTGATAAGGGATGTAAAACTGTTGATATTTTGTTTGTAATTAACAAAAACATTGCTGTTACAGAAAAAAAGGCAGGGTTTCAGTATATGTCAACGTTTTATGGTGTATTGACATGTTTTATAGATCATATATGGCTTTACCAGTTTTGTAGATGTTTATTTTAATACAGAAGGACACCTTGGCCTTGCATTTAATTTTAATCACAGCTTGTTACAATAAAAATGTTTGTGACATTTCATATGTAGCTTTAACTTGTACCTGTATCACCATCCAGCCTAAAAACACAGCGATATGACCTCTGCTCTTTATCACCCAGTCATATTAGATAACACGATCTTTGCATTTATAAGAGACATGGATACATCTGTGGGACCGGTAGTTTCTCCATCCTTTTGACCAGTTCTTTGTCCTCATATCTGTCCAGTTAATTGACCTCAGTGAGGTTTTTTCATCCACGGAGATTGAATTTCTCAGATCAGCTCTTGCCCAACCAGGAGGTTCTGTTCAGGCCATCTGTGTCCCCAGTGGAGCGGTAAGAGCCACTTCAGCACTGCATGTCCTAATAGACTGTTAAAATTCTAAAGATCAATCTAATGAATTAATGTTTCATAAATGTAATTAATTAAGTTCATAGTAATATGCCCTTTAAGCAACAAAATGAGACACTGGGATGTGAAATACTTTATTTTCATAATGGTCTGACATTGCAAATAAACTCTTCCTGATGTCTTGTCTGGTCAAAGTTAGCTTGCTAAGACCTACAGCAACTCTAATTGGACAAAAATGTTTCACAACACACTGGACAGAGTAATTTTAATATCTGTCTCAAATTTCTTTCTCTGCTTTTTAACTTCAGAAACTTTTTACAGCTAAAGATTTAGAAGAACTGAAACAAGGAGCCAGGACTCAGTTTGACCAGGTAAGTTGGTTTATTACCACAGAAAGAAAACAGTAAAAACAGTCATGACCATCACCATGACGACCCCAACAGAACAGATGAAGGACAGATGTGTTGATGAAGTTTTTGTCCTCAGGAGCTGAGTCTGGTGCTGGTCAGGGCTGACGGGTCGCTGAAGTCTCCTCTGAAGAAGCTGCTGTCTGTCTCTGCCACAGATGATCTATTACAGACAACTGGAGCCAAACCAGGAGATCTGGTGCTGATGGCTGCCGGTTCTCTCCACACGGTGGTAAGAGATGAACTGATTGTTTTGCTGTAATGGTAGAAGGAAAAGGAATGTGTTACATGTAAAGTCACCATCTGCTGTTTGTCTTCTCTCTCTCTCTTTTGTCTCTGTTCATCACAGCGTCCTTTGTTGGGTAATCTTCGCTTGCAGTGTGCTGAGCTCCTGAATTCTCGTGGTGTCACACTCCGCGACCCCTCAGTCTTCCACTTCCTCTGGGTGGTGGACTTCCCTCTGTTCTTACCCAAAGACGATGAGCCGGAGCAGCTGGAGTCAGCACATCATCCATTTACCGCTCCACTACCAGAGGACACACCGTTACTGTACACAGAGCCACACAAGGTAGTCACTTTGTGTTTCTGTCATACTAGATATGTTTCCATCTATTTGGATCCATGTGTGAATCCTCCTCTGTTGCATTTTCTCTGTCAGGTACGAGGTCAGCACTATGACCTGGTGCTGAATGGCTGTGAGATCGGAGGAGGCTCCATCCGCATCCACAAAGCCTCAGAGCAGCTCCACGTGTTGAAGAACATCCTCAGGGTCTGTAAAATACTACTCACTATAGTATTGTAGTTTGTTAGTGTTTTTATTTATTATTTCAGCCCAGAAGGGGACTGATTATCTGTAGTCCTTATGCCTTACTTTTGAGTTCAGCCAGCGTTGCTTCATTCCTGATTATAATTGGTTTCAATGTATGTTTTGGCTCCAGGAGGATCCTAGCCTTCTGTCTCACCTGCTCGAGGCCCTCGACTCAGGAGCGCCACCACATGGAGGCATTGCTCTTGGTAAGTTTAGTTCAAGACTCCAATGTGCTGCGCATTTTCCCTCTGAACTAGTTCATTATTGGTGTTGTTATTTAATTCAGTTTTAGCAAATGAAATCAAACAAATCAGTGACTGGAAGCATCAAAATTGTCTCCAGATTTAAAGATCAGACCAAAGCTCACGTCCACTCTGTGTCTCTCAAACATAAGAGTCTTGGTCATTCTGGACCTGCACTCAATTTCAGCTGCCTCATTAGTTTGTACGTGTTCTTCCATTAATGGATTTAATGCAGAGTGTGACATTTCACACTGGAAACTATTTATAGATCAGGCAAAATTAAAAAAAAAAAAAAAAAAATTACCTGATTCTGGCAAAAAAAAGATTTTTCAATAATTTGAGGTAGTTTTTGTATTATTTTACATAAGTGCCCATAACAGCTGTTTGCTGCATCTTCTCAGATATTCTGGTGAAGTGTGAAAACATGTCTGGAACGGCAGGTAGTGTAGAGGTAGAACTGATGATCTGTCCCTTCCAGGAAAAAACACATCACCAGCATTTTAGATGGAAAACAGTAGAATGCTCTACTTCATCTACAGCACCACCTGAAGTCATACAAGGGTGTCTCTGTGGCACAGATGGTTAGTGCACTAATGCCCCTTTTCCATTGCATGGTACCAGCTCAGCTCGAATCATTTGGTACAGTGCCTTCGCTTTTCCACTGCAATTGGTATCACCTCAACATGAATGAGATGGGTGTGGTCAGTGGAGCCAAAACTGCTGTGACGTCATTTTAGGCGACATAAGGCTCACTTGGTATAGTAAACAGTAAAGACAATGGATGACATTGAGGTGATGCTGTACGTGTTGCTCAGTCTGTGGCTTTTTGTCACAGAAAAGGTAAAATGAGAGAGTCAGAAACAGATACAAGCGGTGAGACGAAACATGCTTGAAAAGCAAAGGATAGTTATGAAAGCCATACAGAAGTATGAAGCTGAAGACCAGCACGTGTGACGACACTCCCTCTGACCAATCAGTGGCCGGCAGTGAAGTTTCAGTGCCGACTCAGCCTGGTTAGAACCTTGCCAGAGGTGGTACAAAAGAAAGTACAGTTACCAGGTACAACCCCCAGTGGAAAAGCGCTAAAACCGTGTAGAGTCCAGCTGAGTCGTGCTGGAGAGGTGCAGTGGAAAAGGGGCATAACTTTTTGTTGATTGAAAGGTTGGTGGTTCAAGCCCACCCATGGACAGAATCGTCTAGGGACTGCTAAGAGGTTGGACAGAGGACGTGTGGAATTTTTGGCCCTTGACACTTACAATCACTACGACTCCGAATAATTGGAATGGGTTTTTATACACATTAGATGTATAAAGATTCTTAATTCCTGGATATGCACCCCAAATTAGTTTGTGAAAACACACGTAGTTCACATTTTCAGTTTACAACTATTCAGATTTTTGTCTAATTTGAAATTGAGGTATCTTTGGACCACTGGCTTCTAAAACACTTTTTCTGTTTACAGTATGTTGTGGGGAATTTAGCTGTCTTGGTTAGAGAAGTGTTTTCTAGTTAATATCTAAAATGTATTGCAAGTAACAGGAAGACACTGCAAAGCTTCCCTACATCTTTATTTCCTGTTGATATGGTTATCGTTGTGGTCTGTTCACAAGACTTTAAGAAGTTCTTCTGAAAATCCATGTTTTTCAAATTGTTACTGCCAAGATACTGACAAAAATATAATAAATATGACCACATTACACCACTTCAGAAATCACTGAAGATCCACAAATCAAGCAACTGAAGAGCAATAAACGAAACATGGATTACTTGTGTAGAGGTTTAAGTTGTCTTATTAATACGATATTTCTTAGGTTTGGACCGGCTTGTCTCCATCATGGTTGGGGCTCTCAGCATCCGTGACGTCATCGCTTTCCCCAAATCCTTCCGGGGTCATGACCTCATGAGCCAGGCCCCTGACTTTGTGTCTGAGGAGGATCTGAACTGTTACCACATCTCTGTCAAATGGCCACCAGAGCAAGAGGGAACAGGAACGGCAGGGAAGTGAGGAGGATAAGGATGACAAGAACTACACAAGGAAGAGCCGATACCTTCCCATAACTCTATAAATTTGAGGACACAGAAACAGGAAGAGAAGCAGACAACCAGTTTGTTCAGACGTTGGCAGAGACGAAAAGGAGAGAAAATGAGGAGGAGGTGATGCTGTAGTTGCATCTGAGAGCTGTTTGGTTTAAAGTGGGAAAGAAAAAGGCACTTGGAAATAGCCAAGATAAAGATACTTGTCATCAGTGGTGAACGGCTTTCTGTAATAAAATATTTTCTCAAAATAATTGACTTCTTATCAATTGAACATGAGCAGTGACTCAGAGCCTTCCCTTCCATCCTGGTCCAAACATTGGTTCTCACTGTGATCCACCAGAAAACCTGTAACCGGATAAAAACCATGTATAAATATACTTAAGTTTATTTTCTAAAATCCAGACATTGAAAGATTCTGACTTGTCTGTGTTAATTCAACAGAATAGTTCAAGTGAAAAGTGTTTATGCTGAGGTATTTGTGAAGCAACTCCATTTTTTTTTTTTTTTACACAGCCTCATTTCATACTAAATTCATAGCAAATCCCAGATAAAAGTGAAATTTAACAACATAACATTACATTAAAAATGAATTCAAAGTAAATCAACAAGGTGGTGATTGAAAAAGCAGTGACCAGCAAGCAATATCAGGTTTTTGGGAATGTTTAAATACATTAATTCACATTGTTTTTATAGGAACTGAATGTTATTTTCACATTATAACACGAATAAAACAAAGACTGGAACTTCATTCTCAGATGTGCAGTTATTACACAGATTGATTGTACACAATCACTGTATAATCTTCAGGTTGGTTCCAAAAGATCAACAAATGTATGTACTTGGTCATTGTTTATCAGTTAGGCACTTACATTTCTTTCCATTAGCAATATCTAAATAAAGCATAAACAAATTGTACACAATTAATTTGATTAATTTACTTTTCTAAGTATGTGTTTTGTTTTTTACTTTTTGTATATATTTATCAATAAAAATGTTCAAAATACATTAAACGGTCATTTTTTAAGTAATAATCAGTAAAATTTTTTACATAACTAATTATTTTTGTAGATTAATAGCTAAACCAGTAAACATCCTAAAATGTTTCTATATCAAATTAATATAATTTATATATAGGGCATATTATAATTGTTGGTGATACAATATTTGTATTTTTTATTTATTTCTATTTCAGTTTTTTCCAATCTTACACCCCTTAAACCACAGGTGTCAAACATGCGGCCCGGGGGCCAAATTCGTCCCGCCAAAGGGTCCAGTCTGGCCCTTGGGATGAATTTGAGAAATGCTAAAATTACACTAAAATAATAATCCTTTTAGTTCAGCTTCCACATTCAGACCAATTCAATCTTTAGTGGGCGGGACCAGTAAAATACTATCATAATAACATATAAATAATGACAACTCCAAATTTTTCTCTTTCGAAATGTAAATATTTTCATGTATGTACACTAAAACAAAGTATAATTTCGCAAAAAATGTGAATAACCTGAACAAATATGAACAACCTGAAATGTCTTAAGAGAAGTAAGTACAATTTTAACAAGATTCTGTCTGTTATTACATGTTTTGTGTGTTTGTAGATCCACTGTGATCTGTAAGTTATAACGTACATGTGTGAATGATAAACTGAGGCAGAATATTGTTATTCTGCAGAACATTGTTATTCTGCAAACACTTATTTTTTCAGTTTGTTCATGTTATTCACATCTTTTGAAAGGATAGTTTGTAGATGTAAACGTTTTCATAATGTAAATTTACTTTTTCACTCTAAAAAAATAGAGAAAAGTTTGGAGTTGACATTATTTATATATTATTATGTTATATTGTTATACATGTTATATTATTTTACTGGTTCGGCCCACTTAAGATCAAATTTAGCTGAATGTGGCCCCTGAACTAAAATGAGTTTGACATCCCTGCCTTAAACTTTTAGCAGTTTTTTTTTATTTTTTTTTTTTATAGTTCGTCCTGGCAGTTTGCTTTTTTTTTCCAACTTTATTGAAAACATTTGAGTATACAGTACAAAAATTTAAACAAACAAGATATCAAAAGTGAAAAAGCATTTGAACATATAAGTTTAAGAAAATAAAGCATAGATTTAAAGATACAAAGCATAATATACAAATAATAGTATAAAAAGTAAATAAATAAAAATGGCAAATCTGACAAATATAAATAAATAAATGCAACAGAGTTCAGTCAGTATTAAAGAATTGTTTATTAATAGCCAGGGTGTTAGAGCTTTTTTTTTTTTTTTTTTTAATAAATAAATTCTAAAGATTTGATATAATTTTCAAATTCCAATAGGAAGATTTTGAAATTTGGGTGTGTTTTAGTATATTTATTTTTATGTATATGAAACTTTCCAAATAAGATTAACAAATTTACAATAAATTCTAAATTGTTAATATCATGTTTAAAATATGTAATTACATTTTGGGATGTTATAGTTATTTTATTGTTACTTTTAGGTATGATATATTTTTCAATTTTGGACCAGAAACGACAAGAATGTTCACATACAAAGGATAAGTGTTGAGTAGTTTCAGATTCAGAATGACAAAAGTTACATATTTCTTCCACATCATAGAATCGAGACAAAATAGCGTTGGAGGGATATACGTTATGTAAAATTTTGAGATGTAAAATTTTTATTTTTATTTTTTTGGTTTTATAGATTTTTTTTTTTATTTGAACAATTAACATTGAACAATAAATATACATAATAGTATACAACAACAAGGGTAGAAAGTTCCATAATTCACAAAATCTTTTACATTATATAGAGAAATACATGTAAGTAAAAACATTAGGAAAGAAAAAATAAATAAATAAATAAAAATTATAAAATTAAATAAATAAATAAAAATATGTAATAAAAATTTAAAAAATTGCTCGAGGAATAAACAGAAATTATGCAAACTGAATAAGATTATACATTTGACATATTTTTTTGTTTTATTTGCTTTAGAATTTATACTGTTTCTCAAATTGTCTACGTAATTGGAAAAAAGGGCTTTGAAAACAATGATGTTTGGACGTTGATGTGCAAATTTGGAGCAATGAATGTGAAATTTGGCAAAAATAATCAAAAGGTTGATAAGTTATCTTTTTTCTGGAGTTATTTTATCAATGTGTGATAGGCCATATAAAATGTGTTGAAAGTTCAATTTACACGGAGTCAATTTTTGTGTTTATAAAATGATTTAAATCAATCCAAAATATATGTGTGTAGGTGCAATCCCAAAATAAATGACATTGTTTCCTCTGCGTTGCTGCAAAAAGAACAAAGAGTATCAATATTTCTTTTATATTTAATCATATAGGTCTTCACCGGATAACATCTATGGATCAATTTAAAAGTAACTTCTCGTACCTTATTAGTGAGATGTAAAATTCTGCCTTAAACTTTTAACAGTGTTGGATAAAAGCTGGATCTGTGACGTCACGGCGTTAACCCGGAAGAGAAGCGGTGGAGCTGTGACCTCTGCGTACGTAGAGTAGAGGCAGGAGGAAAATGACTGAACAGAGATGTGATTGTTCTGCTTTCACTTCGACACCTCTCAACACTCGGTTCAAGTCAACGAGTTAAACAGCGAGAATAAGGACAAATGAAATAAACGCACGGACGGAATGTCGTTACGAAACAAACGCGGCTGTCATTTATTCAGAGTGTTTCGTTACACCGCTGTCGGACGATGCTAAACGGCTAATTATCTGATGTAAAATCACCTGGTAGACTGTCTCCTGTGTCATTTGACAGCTGTAGTTTGTTTTTTGTTTTTTTGTGTTTTTTTTTTTTGTTTTTTTTTTTTGTGTCAGTCTTTTAACCGTTTCGACGTGTTCATCTGAAAACTAACCGCCAGGTGTGGAGCGGTGGACTCGGATCCTTCAGCCACGTCAGCTAGCTTTTACCTCTGCTGTTTCTTACTGAGAACACGGCTGGGCTTCTCATTGTTTTTCCGGTGGTTTTCTGTTTACACGACACTATCCTGACTTAGAGTTTTTGCGGCCATGGCTCCGATGGGTATCCGCCTTTCACCGCTCGGAGTGGCGGTGTTCTGCCTGCTTGGGGTCGGTGTCATCTACCACCTGTATGCCGGGGTCTTCTCCAGCCGCCTGGCTGCTTTCAGGTAGGGGTGTTGTGCCGAATTCTGCTCCCTGCCGAAAACTGCTCCCCCTTCTTAAGTCAGCCATGAAGAGGACAATATGCACCAAATTCACCCTGTCACAATTTACTGAGAAATGCTCCCTATTCACCCTGGTTCATTATTTTTTCTCTTTTCTGACTGTAGGGTATGAAAGTGAATGTGAATTATGCAAGCTCTTAACACCATCATAGCTGTCTGGCAATTAAGTAATTAATAATATTATTATTATTTTATTTATTTATTTATTTTTAATTTATCTTTTTATGAGCAATGTAACAGTACATACAAAGGAGCAGAATTACAGTGCATTCATTATACATTGCCTTTTATATGATTTTTCCTCATGCCCAATCCAACCCCAAGGCCCTCCGAGAAGGGGCAACAGCAGAAACAAGAACATCAAGTAATTAATAATATTATAAGGCAGGGGTGTCAAACTCATTTTAGTTCAGGGGCCACATACAGCCTAATATGATATAAAGTGGGCCGGACCACTAAAATAATCTAAATAATAGGATAAGAACTTTTGAGTGAAAAAAGTAAAATTCCGTAATGAAAATGTTTACATCTATGAATTGTACTCGAACATAACATGAACAAATATGAACAAGCTGTAAATTCTTACGAAAAATAAGTGCAATGTTAACAATATTACACCGTAGTTTATCATTTATACATGTGAATCACAACTTAGAGATCACAGTGGAGCTACAATTACACAAAACATTAAACAACAGGCAGAATATTATTCAAATTCTACATAATTCTCTTAAAAGATTTCAGGTTATTCACATTTTTTGTAAAAGGCTAGTTTGTAAATATTCTTGTGTAATTTTACTTTTTTGCGCTAAAACAAAGAGAAAAAAATTACAGTTTTTACTATTTATAGGTTATTATGATAGTATTTTACTGGTCTGATCCACTTTAGATTGAACTGACCTAAAATGATTTTAACATCCTTGATTGTTAATATCTTCAGTGTCATTTTTGCATTTCACAAATTCATCCTACGGGCCGGATTGAACCCTTTGGCCCCCGGGCCGCATGTTTGACTCCTGTGTTATAAGCTATTGCAGTTATGTGTTTTTATCTGTTTAATATTTAAGAATGCGCAAACTGTAAGGTATATAAAACTTTCAAATGTTAAATCCTAAATAGAAAACACACAATATATATAACAATAAAAACAGATACTGCCGAAAACTACATCAACCTTGGCTGGGGATGCAGTTTTCGGCAGGGAGCAGCATTTGGCACAACAAGGGGGACCACTTTAACTCTGCACCCCTAACAGCACAACCTTTACCTATACATTATGGATTGACATTGTGTCCACATTTTAATTTGGGGAATACGAGTTCAAGTAGATTACAGTCAGGCTCCTGATCGAACCATGTTTTAGACAAATGGTCAAAAAATCAACTAAAGAAAATGACCCACCCATCCAACCTATGCATGTCATTTAATATTTGAAGATACTAACATATTATTAGTTGCACTGTTAAAATATTACTTATTTTATTTGATGACTTTTTTTTCCAGCCATTTAAACCCAAAACAGTAGTGTCATGCCGCTACTGATAATGTATCTTTTTTTAATTTTATTTTGATGGTTAATTTGTTTTGTTCATTTTGAATTAATGTGTGCTGGCTTTCACAATATGAAAGAAAAAATAAATAAAATAAGTGCACTGTTGTCATTATTAAGAGAAAGAGAACATGTCAGGTAATGTGAAGTAGATCTGAATACATAAATCTATGGTTAGAATGTGTGGTCTGTTGCTGTGAGATCCTCCTGTCATTACTGTGGGCTGTGTAAAGTGGCATTTTCTCTTATTCTGGATGTAGTGTCTGCAAGTGGAAATGTCTTAGATAGATGGTAAAACTAATCCAGCATTAGCTGCTTGTCTTAATGTTGGCTAGTAGGTATTGTCTACCATTAATCTGTTGGTCCCATGTGACATTAATGTAGGGCTGGGCTTAAATTGAATATCAACACTTTTTTTTTTTGAGTATTAAATAATGCCTGCTATTGTTTAGTATTCTTTGTGGCTAAAAACTCTCTCCCCAAATGGTGTTCTAGGCGAGGCAGTGTTCATAATGGTTCAGGTGCTTTATCTAAGCTTTATAATGGTAGGGAAAGCCTGTGTTAATATTTATCGAGTTGGTAGATATTGCTGCAGGGGTGTGTGCAGAGTCATATCAGTAGTAACGTTTGCATTTACATTTGATACTAAAAGACTACACACAAGAGGGACATCCTGTTCTTTCTTATCAGCTTCACTATTGTATTACATTTTTTATTAATTTGCTGATAGTTATCCTCCGTGGTATGCCTATTTTTATGTAGCCTCACCAAAAACCTGACCATGTTCATCTTAAGTTGACACAACACACATTATCTTGCATCTTTAAGGAACAGTTCAATTCAATCGGTCACTTTTAAATGATGGTAGATGTATATTATCTTCAGATAGGTTTTTCTGGTTTGCTGTCACCTGTTAATAGGTTGCAGTTTAACAATAAAGGTGGAGAAAAACTTCTAATGTTTTATCACGGTTTCATTTTTTACATGAACCTACCGTTTTAACAGGCAGCATAGACTTTATACATCCACTGTATATCAAGCTGACTTGAGATCTTTAACCTCACTTCTGTGTTGGTTTGCTGTAGTTAAAAGTCCTCCTTTTACTGTAGCTTTTTACCAGCCCTCCAGAAATATGAGCATATCTCCAAAAAAGTTTTGATCATGGTACTGAAGCAGTAGCATCAGAAGTTTTCCTGAAAAAATAAGGTTCCCTCATATACTGTCCACTAAACCTGGGTGTGTTCATTTAAGGGATTAATGTAAACTATCGAAGACCCAAAGTGTGTTCAGGAGTTCAGGACTTAAAGTATGAACAAGGGGTTTGAAATGTTGAATTCCTCAGCTTAATCGCATATTCTGTTAATGTGAGGCCGTTTTGGAATATTGTAATACCACAGCTTGAAACAAATAAACTGAACCACTATGTGTGATAGACAGTGTGAATGCATATTTTTTGTACATCACAATTGTGGAAGTCTTTTGTAATGCATTTATTGTGCATGTTCATATCACACTGGTGATGACAAATGCAGTTTATTGGTCAGCACCACTCTGACCCCACCCTGAAGCCACCCATAAGCAGTAAATCCAGCTCTTAATGCACCATCCCCAGCTGAATGTAGAAGACATTTGTTTCATTGTGAGACAGTAATAAGTATTTAGTATGATGTGTTAGTTTAATCTGATGAAAGATAAAGTTTCCTTTTCAGTCTGTGCTGGCAAGTAATGCAGATGGTGTTTTGCTTTGTCTTTGCAGGCAGAGGAGGAAAGTGGATCTGAGGGACCTGCTGGCTCTGTCAGTGGAGGCTGCAGTATTGGGTGGTAAAGAGGTAAACATACTGATATGACTAAAACCTTTAAGCATGCTTTATAAAAGTCTCAGGAATAGTAAGTAATAGGAATAGCTTGCAGATCCTGTAGAAATAATGACAATAACCAACAAAGATAAAATTCATATTCACTTTAATTGCACACATTCTGACTTGAACTTAGCCATTGTGTCACCTTTGACCTGAAGTGGGAAAGTGTGTGTGAAATACCATTGTTATAGTTCACCTCTAACAGAGTTACAGACATTTGAATTATTAAACCACATGCAGTTTAGTAAAATGATTTGCACACTGACCACATGTGCATATTCTGGTACGCGTCAGGTTATGAAAGTTTGATGTGTTATTTTTCTATCTAGGTGAAAAAGGTGCGTGAAGAAAATGATTTGAAAGAGCGGTCAAAGGGCAAGACAAAGGAGGGGGCCAATGAGCTGCTGACAATGGGTGACCTGCAGTCCCACAGGAAGATGTATAATCTTATGAGGAACACATTCCCTGAAGTCACGGTGAGGACTGTTACTCTTTTTTTTCCCCCTTAGTTTCCACTTTGCATTATTGCATCAAAGAGCTGCTTTTCAGCTGCAGCTTTAATGATCATATGGATTACCTGCATTAATGGTATGTCTCCAGAACTCATTATTCTCTGTACTTGTGTTGACTCTCAGGTGAATAGTGAAGAGCGTGACGACGTAGTGGATAAAACTATAACCTGGAGCCGCAACATCCCAACTGATATTGCAAAAAAGATCCAGGGGGGAAAGGACGTTCCTGTTGAGAGTGTGACTGTATGGATCGATCCTCTAGATGCAACGCAGGAATATACGGGTAAGTTTGATAATAATAAAGGAGGCAGAGTCTTTTCCACGGACTGACTGGAAAGGCTGCTGATCAGTTTTAAACATGTTTTTTTGTAAAAACTAAGACTGTTAAGTTCTACACAAGTTTTTATACAGTTTTTTTTTCTAATTATTTTGGTGACAAATATTAGTATCAGCTGATATCTTGACATTTGATAATCAGTAAAGAGAATGACTGTAGTTTGGCCATCCTTACTGAAAAATTACTGAATTAATTCTGAAAATAGCTTCAATTTTTTAGTTAATGGTGGAAGCTCTGGTAGATAAATGCCTTGTGCAGTACTTTACACCTCATTGTTTAGTTTCATTGTTACCTCCATGAAAGGGGTTATGTTGTTTGTCAGTATAATTCAGCCAAAACTACTGCACCCTTCTTAAATGTCAAGTTTCTTCCAGCAGTATGTATTTCTCAGCTTTGTGTCATAAATAGGTTACTCTACTAAGGTTTCTGTAAGAAGTGTCTCATTGTTTTGCAGAATGAGAAGCGATATGAAGGAAATGTATATATTTTTTCATTCCTAATTCCATGTTACTCACAGCAGACTATTTACCACAGTTCCATCTCTGAGGCTTTAACGTATGTATGTTTACTCTTTGCGGTGAATAACTCTAGAGTTTGTAAGGTTCCTTCTGATGAAGCACACAGATGTGCACAGATAAGGATCTCCTGCTCTGAAAGATGCTTATCTCTCCAACCTTTGTTCTCCTCCATTTCCCACCCATATCCTGTGGCCTGTATGACATCTCAGACACCTTCCTCTGATTCTGTTCCTCTGTCTCCTCAGAGAACCTGCTCAAGTATGTGACCACTATGGTATGTGTGGCTCTAGAAGGTAAACCAGTTCTTGGGGTCATACACCAGCCGTTCACGGGGTTGACCGGTAAGCAGACTGACAGGATACGAGATATTTAAAATATCAGATGGTTAGATTTCTGGAAAACATCTTGTAGCTAATCACAAAAGAAGACATTTCGCCTGTTTTTATAAACATTCCTGTTTTATGTTACAGTTTAGACAATCACGATTTTGTAAAATGTCAATTTAGTTTGGCAGAGCAAAGTAAAGAGTAAAGAGTAAAGCTAAAATATGCTGAATAATCTTGTATTGTGTGTCACTCACCATCTCTCCCTCAGCCTGGGCATTTGTGAGTCAGGGAGCAAATGTACAACCCCGGTCCTCCTATAGCCTTACCCCTCCAAAGGTGATTGTGTCACGTTCTCACTCTGGAGATGTAAAAGCATTTGTCCATAATGCTTTTGGAAACAGCACACCAATCGTAGAAGCAGGTGGAGCAGGTAAGGAGAGAATCCATTTACATTTATATTTTTAAATACAGTAATGTAGGACAGGTCTGTTTTCTTGTATACAAATGTTCATATCAGTGCATTTCTGTCCACTTACAACCAGCCAGTATCACAGACACTAACCATATCTGTGTCTCTAAACAAAGAACTGAATGGGGAAGTGTGGGACGAGGCCTACAGGAGCTAAAGATTTGACTAGTTCAGTGGGATGTGGACTTGAAAATAGCATATTTTCACCAAAATATCTTTGTAATAGGCAGTGATGCAGAGTTGAAAAGATGCCATAAAGCTCTGCAGAAAGGATGTGTTAGTGATTTCATGAGAGTTTTCACTCAGGTTTCAGTCAATTGTTAACATAAAAGTATTGATTAGCTTTAAAAGCATTATTAAAACCAAAACAGCTGTTGTCAGCGTCTGTCAGTGTTTGACTCAGATACACAGGTAAATTTCAACCACATCAAAAAACACAGATGGGCAAAAAGAGTTAAAACAAATAATAATCTTAGTTTACAGGACAAGGTAGGAGCATACTCTGGCAGATGTTACCAGAGGTGTTACATGGTGTCTAACTACATCTGATTTTATTTTCTTTCTTCTTAGGATATAAGGTGCTGTCACTATTGGACATGCACACGAGTGAAAACATGGACCAGGCAGATGTTTACGTCCACATCACCCATATTAAGAAGTGGGACATCTGTGCTGGTCAAGCACTAATCAACGCCATGGGTAATGCTATAACCATTACTCCATATCTTTTCTTTTCAGTTTCAAGCTCAAGTATTAGTCCCATGTATTAGTTTGTTTTGGGCTGTGAAATGCAGTGGAGTTTAAACGTTTTTCCATTCCTACCCTCATTTATTTGTTATCAGATTAAATTACATTAGAATCCATTTTGTTTTGTTTTTTAGAATAAAACATCAGTAGTTTTATAGTTCTATTTTTACTTTTTTCACTTGGCTTTAATTGTATCATCACTATTACCGTAGGAGGACACCTGACCACTCTAAAGGGAGAGAACATCAACTACAGTGACACTCCACTCAACACAGGGGGACTGGTGGCCAGTGTAGGTGTGGACCATAAGGCCCTGCTGGAGAAACTACCGAAGTTGGACTCTGAAAAGCACTGAAAGACAAACACAGAGCCATTGGTCGTTTGGTCAGGTTGCATTATGGGCTCCTTTCTGCTGCCCTTCTTCTAAACTGAGAGTTGGCTGCAAGTGCGAGCAGACCTGTGTGATTTCACCATCCCACAGCACCAGACCGCTGTCACCAGCACGGGCGCCTAACAGGAACCGACAGTGGATACCACAATGGCTCTGAGTGCACAATCCCCTACATGCATACATACTTACTGGTAGGAGAAACGGTACATCTTCTCTTCCATGTGGATTCAAACACAGAGACATTTTCACAGTGAACACTGGACCCTTCACCTTCCCTTCACCTGCAGAAGACTAAAGGAGGACTCGCCTGTGAAGTGTTGACCCGAGGAGCACAACGCTGGATACAACAACACTCGGCTAGACTGACCGACATCACAGACATGACAAACTCTTCACCATCTTCATCTCCTTTGTCATGACTCATAATTAAAATGATGTTTTCATAAAGAGATAAAATAACACCATGGATTCACAGGAACGGTTTCATGAATATGGTGATGTTACAGTCAGTGAAATACACACTTTTAAATACTGGGACAGATCACCACATGAGAGACTGAACAACTACTGGCATTGGTTTATACTGGCACGTCACTTTGGCACTTGAACACAGCCAACTAATAATCAAGCCCTTCTCTTCACCAGCACTGTTACATTAAACTATTCCTTTTGGTAAAGTGTATTGCAGCTCTGCAGTGACAGTAAGCACCCTGGCAGTGTGTTTTCTGTTCGGTAAGCAGATGGTACGTTTAGTGTACAGTTCAAGCTGGTGTCACAAAAAATATATATTTTAAGAGGTCCTAAGGTTTTTAGTTTTAGGTCATCTTTACTCAAAAAAAATGAAAAGACCTGCAACAGAGGAGACATCAGTGGAACATTTTGCTCTTGTCCTAATCTTTCTCCTTCTCACCTCAGTGAAAAGTAATTCAGTTTAGTGAATAATTACAAATAGCATGTGATATGACAAGAATGGTGAGTATCCTGGAGTATCAGAACAGAAAATCATGACAAAATGAGGACAAGCTTGACAGAATAGGACACCATGAAACTCCAGTGTCGATGTACTGGGTCCTAAAGAGGACATTTCGTAAACAAATAGCAACTATTTTCTTTATCTAACCCAAGACCATGTGAATATATATTGAAGAAGTCATGGTTGTTCATACAAAACTATCACTTCTCCATTGCACACAATAGTGGGAGGGCTGTCAGATCTCTGTGCGTTATGGAACCAGCCTAAAAAAGAGTTGTTCTTCCTATAATGTTATGAGAATAAAAAATAATTCCACAACCATCATTGCTTTTAGGGCTGCAGATGATTTCTATTGTTTGCTTTATCATTTAGTCTGATGCAAGTAGTCCCTTAATATATCAAATATGTGCTGTAAGTTACCATAGTCCAATGTTTAGTAAAATAACTTTTCTTTCTTCACACAGGGATCCAGAAGTCAGAGACATCATCATCTGACAAAGAAAAACCTGCATCTTTGCCTGTAAATGACTAAAAAAAAAATTAAGTGATTGTCAAAACATCTAAAATGGCTTCAATCCATTTATACTCACAACTGTGAAGGTGTGAAATTTAATTCATCACAAATTTCAGAGGTGTAAAACCCACAGCTGTATATACAGATTGGACGCTGTATTTTGATTTCCCATCCACCTTCACAGACTTAATCTCTGATTATCTGCTGATCCCTGTTCTGTTTGACATTTCCGCAGTTAATTGCATCGTTCTCAGAGACTAACACTGACCTAAGCTGGGCTTGTTTTCTGCTGTAAAACCATGTGAAATATGGTACGAAAGAAAAAAAAAACAAAACACCAGCAAACACAAGGTCCTGCCAGTGTTTTTCAAGTGTAAAAGTGACCTGTTGTGTGTTCAGTTTGTCTCAGCAACCTTTGTATTGTTAATAAGCTTGTACAGATAAAAAGAAAATACAGGTTAAGAGATAAGTCTTTATATAAGTTCTGCCACAGGCTGAAGATAATAAATTCAGAAAAGCTGTTAGAGGGTGAAAGGTCTGATCTGGAAAAGAGAAAATCTTAGCTATCCTACTTTTTAAAGATTGGACCTTTTATGCGCTACACTAAAACGAGTGCCTTTTAATCTGGACAACATTGTTTCAGGAATGAACAATGGTGCATGGTTTCTGTGGATGTTGCTATGGTAATAATGGTAAAGATGCAGTAGCAGTGGATGGAGCATTATGGCTGCACTATCAACAAGAGTACTGTTTGGTGTGAATGGATATTATGAATCCTGTGCGCTCACCTTAGTCTGTATGAAAGAATCAGTTGTGCTTATGAGATAATAAAACCTTATAATCGAAGACCAGGAATGGATATTTTTTTCAGCTCCACTGGATATGCTTGTTGAATAATTTCACATTTTTGGCCACATGAATAGGAAAATTGGTAAGTTTACTACTTCCACAACTTGTAAAACAAGTCTTGGTAGAAATTTTTGTTGACTTTAGCCCCTTGCAAATCGTTGACCTGAAACTTTGCAGAAAGGCGGGCTGTTAAAAAGATAAAGGTCTTTTGAATTGGTTCAAATAGGAGTATGTTCAGTTAGTCAGTAGTGGCTTCTGTTGATCTTATGTTTCATGGTACTTTTTATCCATTTTAAAAGCCTCCTGCCATGTATCGAACCACTGCTACATGTAAAAGCAATAAAGACAGGCAGTGTTCCCTTCTGTGAGGGGGTGCTACATGGCCCTAGGCTTGAGCTAAAAATGTAAATCTGTTTTGTTTTTTTTCCCATTTGATTGAATCATTTCAGTAGGTCTTTAAGTCAGATACCTGTGTTCTTACAAATATTCAAGTTCAATGAAGAAGAAAAACTTAAAGGTTATATTGCTGTGTGCCATGTTGTTAACAGTTTGTATGGATTTCGGTTTCTTTGTGTGTGAACCGGCTGTGCCTGTCAGTTGGTCTGTGTCTGAAAACCAGGTTGTTGTACAGCTGCTGTGTCTCTCATCCTGCTTCTGCTGTGAATTTCCAATAAAACGTCAGTGTGCATGCTGGTATGGGCTGTGTCCGCTGTGTTTTTACTGGAGCAGGAGACTGAGGTGAGTCAAACAGGTGACTCCCTGAAAACACACTAGATGAAAACAAAGGAACTCAGCAGGTGAAGTTTCTAAAGTTAGAGAGAGGTTATTATTACATATTCAAGCCTTTCATGCATGAATTAGGAGAACCATAGTCAAGATTTTTCATCTTTAGGCATGAAAAAAAAAACCAATGCAATAGAATTTTTTTAATGAACCTATTTTTCATGGAGTTACAAAAATGTCGACTTAGCTGCACACCATGTGTTATGTGTCATTTTTGAAGCAAAGACAAGTGTATTAAAATGCAATATCAGAAAAGGATATACTGTGTGAAAACTATGAAATAATATTTTTAATGCAGCAGATCTGATGTTTTCTCACATTTGATCATGCCGTAATACTAGTTATTACTCACGTCATGGAGATAATAAATATATACAGGGTGGAGAAGCACAATTTACAACATTTTGAGGCAGGGATTGAAAGACAGTGTATGACCAATTAGTTTATTGAAAGTCATGAGAATTTATTTGCCACAAGAAAATTGACATAATAGAAAATGTTTTTATTCTATGTGTCCTCCTTCTTTCTCAATAACTGCCTTCACACGCTTCCTGAAACTTGCGCAAGTTTTCCTCAAATATTCGGGTGACAACTTCTCCCATTCTTCTTTAATAGTATCTTCCAGACTTTCTCGTAATAGTTTTGCTCATAGTCATTCTCTTCTTTACATTATAAACAGTCTTTATGGACACTCCAACTATTTTTGAAATCTCCTTTGGTGTGACGAGTGCATTCAGCAAATCACACACTCTTTGACGTTTGCTTTCCTGATTACTCATATGGGCAAAAGTTTCTGAAAAGGTATGGATAATAGTGTTAGGTATGATTATGACATCAATATATGTTTGGTTTCAAAACAATTGACGTAGTGCCTGCTGAGAAAAAACAACTAAATGTTCATTGTAAATTTTGCTGCCCCACCCTGTATAAAACCTTTTTGTTTAAGTAACCTGTTAATTACAGTCTAGTAACTGAAAATTGATTTACACTCAAACATGTTAGTGCAGATCAGGTTTATCAAGAACAGCAAAGTTACAGCAATGTTATGAATGTCAGTGTATTATGGGATGGTTCATAAGTGTCTACTGTGTTGGCTGACATGGAACAAAAACAAAATCTATGCAACATGATATCATGATTTTGTGTCAATATGCATGTCACTTTTGATGGTAAATTGACGTGTTATCTGTTCGACATTATAAGCTTTTCACGTGTATATTGACCCCTGAATATACAAGAGAACAGCTGTAGAATAACTGTCCACTGTAGTGACCACTATGCATGAAAAGGTTAATGTTTGTAAGATAAGTTTCTTTAAATCATTGGCAGAGCTTACCACTCCACTTTCTCAGTATAATACAGTTTCATATGAGAGAATCTTTAAAAATATCTTTTAAAAAATCTATATATTTTTCAGACTAAAAGTTAATTATCTCTGTAAATAATTCAAGTCACATTTTCATAATCATTAGCACTAAAACCAGAATGCAGTTCCAGTTTATTGGACTGGGACCAATTTGGAAAAGCTGAGAACATTTTATAATAACACATTGTTGCCCATTAAGTTTGAATAAAATAATTGTATCTCTTCTCATGAAATGATTGTAACAATGTGATTTATTCTTGATACATAAAGTGTAACTGGGACTCAGTATGGAATCATTGCACCTCATCGAAGGTGATTACTGATGTGTATAAATAGGAATAAAAAAGAGGAATGTGTCTGAAAAGAAAATTAAAAGAGAAATAAAATGAAAAAAGGAAGTAAAATTGCTGACAGGTCACAAAAAAAAATCTTCACATAAAATGAAGCACATGAATTAACTCTTAACAATAAAAAATTACAAACTAGCTCTTTGTATAAGCCAAATTACAATAAATCATATTTAGAGGTATCTGTTCTGGCAAAAAATTAAATAAAGTATTCCTGGAGGCCTAAGCTGACAACTTGCTGATCATAGGCTGAAGTCTGTCCTCTAAATCCTTCCTCTGGTTTACATAGTCTGAGACCGTGGGATGTTGAACATTCTGGATCCAGTCAGACGTATCAGACATCACACGTGTCCAGAGTTTCTAGATGAACAAACAACAGATGTATGTTTATGTTGCTCTGTACCATTAAAGACAAATGCAGGGCAGACTATGCAAGTCTAGAGTTGTACTAAAAATTAAAACTGTTGAAATGGCATTGAATTCTAGCTTTCTTCATTTTATTTGAGTCATTGACTTCACACAGTGTAGATGTTGATAAAATGACAATTCAACTTTAATATAAACAAATTATAATGCAATTTAAACATGATGATGTTGTGAACCTGTACACAAGGAAAAGTTCTCCGTCTGGACCTCCTTAAATCATAATTAACCCCTGGACAAAAGGAAAATGAATAATCCTCCACACTTGTATTGATTTTATGATGAACTGTTCTTTAATGCTCATGATTTCTGTAAAAATACCCAAACAGCAAAGATATGGAGGATGTAAGCCTTGTAATGATATGTAACATGACCATAGTGGCACAAGTAATATGTTTATGACTTAATCAACTTTTTTTTTTTTTTTGGGGGGGGGGGGGGGGGGGTCTATGATTTGATAGATATTCATGGGCTACATGTTGGTTATTGTTATATATACAAAGATAAATCCAATTTACGCAGAAAATTGCTCTGATTCTAATATAGGTCCTTGTTTTACTGTAGAGATCTTCAGCTAATGTGACAAAGGAATATCTAAAAATGGTTGGATCAGTGGACTTTAGAAACAGCTGTGGCTCAAAATGACTTGTTTTGTCTTTTTGATTTAAAACATTGCAGTATATTCCATAGTCTGTTAAACGGACCGACATCAGCTTTTATGAATGCTGTAGTTGCCTGCTATCAAAATAAACTGGGGGACTATAAACTGCCAATATTCATTTATTTAAAGATATATATTTAAAGTTGAAGGCAAAATAAACTAGGTGTTACCTTTTCCTCTTTTGTCAAGCTCTTCTCAGACCCAGAGATGAGGTCTTTAACATAGGTCAAATATGATACCAGGTCCCGCTCCACTTCTGTACAGGGACAAACACAGGTTAAGTGGTTCAAGTGTTATACATATTTTTTCGTCTCTGTGCTCTAAGACTATCTATGCCATACAGTAAATATGCTCACCTGCCATCATGAGACAATCTGCACAGTCTGTCTTGGAGTATTTCCTGGCCAGATCTACGGGGCGCTCCCCTCTGAAGGTCTTGGCCTGGAGGTCGGCTCCCAGCTTAAGCAGAGTCCTCACCGTCTCCAGGTGACCCCAGCAGGATGCCAGGTGCAGGGAGGAGTAACCTGGAAAACACATAAGAGGCTCACATGTCACTGTAATGACACCTGTGATTGAATCATAGGATCGTACACCCCAGACTGAAACAGCAGCATAAAATTTACAGATATGTGATGGTCCCCTCTAATATTGTAACAGCTACCTTAAAAAGGCCTGTATGTATATAGATAAAACACCATTCAAATATGTATTGTCAATGTACAGCAGGGAACAGCATCAAAAAGTTCCTAAAGTGCCAAAAGAATGAGTGCAGAATGCCAGTTTCTGACTCATCTACTGTATATCAAAATGCCTAATACATTGCATTCATGTTGTCTCATTTGAATTTCTGCGTATAGGGTTTCCTTTAGCATTGTACAGCTTACATTCAACACTCAAGTCATTTTGGGCACCACCTAAGCCATTATGGAAAATATCAAAACTAACTATATGCCTTTTCATAGATCTAATAGGGCTGGTCGCCGGTGAATTTTGGCCTTTAAGCTTTTTGTTGCCACAAAAAACTGCACTATTAGCCTCCAGAATATTGTGGAAGATGTGTGAAGTAGAAGAAAATGACCATAGTCCTTTCTCAGAACTGTACTATTATTCATTAGTATAATAGTATATGGTATCTAGGTTATAAAAGCCAAGTGGCCTGTGTGTGTGTGTGTGTGTGTGTGTGTGTGTCTGTGTGTGTGTGTGTGTGTGTGTGTGTGTGTGTGTGTGTCCGGGGTTTCACACAAAATCCGGAAAGAGCAGACTGCTGCAGTTTAGCATACTCATGTATTTTTGGTCAAGGAATACAGTAGCGAAAACGGTAAGTTGATAGGACCAATATTTAGGGAGATAATAGTCATTTTGGAATACTACCCAGCCAGCATGTCCATGCAGGCCCCAGAAGGGTTACAATTGGGTTGCATATAAGGGGCCCATATGGGTTTGTCCGCAGTTTCCATGGTGGCCCCACGTGTGTTTGCCCAGATCAGAATCAGAATCAAAATCAAAATCAGAATCAGAATCAGAATCAGAATCAGAATCTCTTTATTGTCATTGTACCAAGTACAATGAAACTGAGGTAAAGCTCACAGGTTCAGTGCAAGAATTTACAGACAGACCACAAATATCAGTAAAACAACAACAAATATCAGTAAAAGGCACAGTTATTTACATTAAAAAATAAAAAGTCTTGCAAACTAAGATATTTGTAAAACATGGAATTTAAGTCGTGCAAATAACATGAGAAGTAGAGCAAATGACATGAAAGATAAATATCGTGGGATAAATAGTGTGAAGAATAAATAATATGAGATGTTCAGATGTCTGATTCTGAATCTGATATGGGCAAACACATGTGGGGCCACCATGGAAACTGTGCCAAACCCAAACGGGACCCTTGTATGCAGCCCAAATGGAACCCCTCTGCGACCCACATGGACATGCTGGATGGGTAATAGCCTTACAGTCACGTTGATCTGGCCAGAGCGCTTTGGCGGTGACTACTGGACAAATGCAGTATAGCATGCAGGAACACATAACGGCACGAAAACTACCACATCTGGAACCCTGGATCCCCACGGGTCAACGTGTTCGTAATAGTACACTGCTCAAAAAAATTAGAGGAACACTTCGAAAACACATCAGATCTAAACAGGGGGAAAAATGATCTTGAATATCTTTCCTGATAATAAGTAGGTGATGTATTAGTAACAAAATGATGCCACATAATTTGACAGAAATGAAAATGATCACCCTATAGGGGGGGAAATCAAAGACGCCTCAAAAATGGAAGTGAAAAAATGATGCAGCAGACTGGTCCATTCTGCCAAAATGTCATTGTAGCAGCTCAAAATGATTCTCAGTAGTTTGTGTGGCCCCCACGTGCTTGTACGCATGCCTGACAACGTTGGGGCATGCTCCTAATGAGACGACGGATGGTGTCCTGGGGGATCTCCTCCCAGATCTGGACCAGGGTATCACTGAGCTCCTGGACAGTCTGAGGAGCAACCTGGCAGCGCCGGATGGACCTAAACATAATGTCCCAGAGGTGTTCTATTGGGTTTAGGTCAGGTGAACGTGGGGGCCAGTCAGTGGTATCAATTCCTTCATCCTCCAGGAACTGCCTGCATACTCTAGCCACATGAGGTCGGGCATTGTCGTGGACCAGGAGGAACCCAGGTCCCACTGCACCAGCGTAGGTTCTGACAATGGGTCCAAGGATTTCATCCCGATACCTAATAGCAGTCAGGGTGCCATTATCTAACCTGTAGAGGTCTGTGCGTCCTTCCAGGGATATGCCTCCCCAGACCATCACTGACCCACCACCAAACCGGTCATGCTGAATGATGTTGCAGGCAGCATAACGTTCTCCACGGCGTCCCCAGACCCTTTCACGTCTGTCGCATGTGCTCAGGTTGAACCTGCTCTCATCGGTGAAGAACACAGGGCGCCAGTGGCGTAGTTGCCAATTCTGGTGGTCTATGGCAAATGCCAATCGAGCTCTACGGTGCTGGGCAGTGAGCACAGGGCCCACTACAGGACGTCGGGCCCTCAGGCCACCCTCATGGAGCCTGTTTCTGATTGTTTGCTCAGAAACATTCACACCAGTGGCCTGCTGGAGGTCATTTTGTAGGGCTCTGGCAGTGCTCATCCTGTTCCTCCTTGCACAAAGGAGCAGATAGCGATCCTGCTCAGGGTTTAAGGACCTTCTACGGCCCTGTCCAGCTCTCCTGGAGTAACTACCTGTCTTCTGGAATCTCCTCCATGCTCTTGAGACTGTGCTGGGAGACACAGCAAACCTTCTTGCAACGGCACATATTGATGTGCCATCCTGGAGGAGTTGGACTACTTGTGCAACCTCTGTAGCGTCCAGGGACCGCACCATGCTAGCAACAGAGATGTTGATCCAAGCCAAATGAAAAACTACAGCAGTAGAAAGTCAGTCAGTAAAAAATCAGCCAAAAGAGATGAGGAGGGAAAAAAAATGTATCAGTGGCCTCAACCTGGAAAACCATTCCTGTTTTGGGGGCTGTTTCATTGTTGCCCCTCTGATGCACCTGTTGTTGATTTCATTAACAACAAAGCAGCTGAAACTGATTAACAACCCCCTCTGCTACTTAACTGACCAGATCAATATCCCAGAAGTTTGACTGATAGGTTGCTATACTCTGATTAAAAAGTGTCCCTCTAATTTTTTTGAGCAGTGTATATAGTGGTATTCCACACTGTATATTTTCTATTTGACTGAGCTGACTGTATTGTTTTTGCACATCAGCGTTTTTACATGTAACCAGTGAGTTCTCAGGGCGGACCTGACGTTTTGACAATAACATTTGGACTTATTTAACCTTCCGGTATCCCGTCCAGCAAGGCCTTTACTAAGCGCCAAGTGTGCCTATTTTGCACACCTGTGGAATAATGTCAAAAAAATTTTCATACAGTTTGTTTTTAATTTTTTTACACTTTTTTCTATTTCATCAGCTTGAGCCATAAATAAAAATACCAAATTCCCAATAATTGTCACATTTTTTAACCCTTTAAATGCCGTGTTTGTGATGTAAACAAATCATTTTTTGGATGCAAAAAACAAAAAATTATTATTTTTTCCAATATACTACATAAAAAGTGGATCACACATTATTTGAGTTTTGCAGCCTGGCATATGTCAATGATGAACTCCAACATTGGTTAATTTGCATTATTATTTTTGGCGCTAGGTCAAATGTTCAAAAATACTAGCATCTGTCACCAAGTGTGTGTAAAATGCACACCTATAAATCAAACTATTAAATATTATATACTGATTTATTTTTCTGCTCTAATTTGATTTTATTTTTGTAAATCAAGGTCAGCCCTAATCATACATATCAAATGGAAGAAATAGTGCGTTTTAGGCACACTTGGGAGACAGATGCTAGTCTTGTAATTTTCTTTTATTTACAATGTGCAAATTTTAGTTGGTGGCCAGAATTCTAAAGATCATGCAAAAATGAACAACTTTTGAATTCTAACCTTATTTAAATTGTGAAAAATAATATGAAGTTTTTTATAAACAAAGTGCGCCTAAAAAGCGTACCCGGATACCGGAGGGTTAACTGAGTACTGACATCCTGTTTAAAGTTCCTTGTACCCACGCTCAGCAGTCCACCCACCTCCAGCTGTCTGCTCGTTGACCTGGGCTCCGTGTCGGACCAGTTCTCTGACGGCTGCGCTCCTTCCCAACACACTGGCCGTCAACAGGGCGTTTCTTCCAACTTCATCCTTTACGGAAAAATTATTTTCTTGCGACTCTTCGGTTCCAGTCTCACTCTCAAAGTGCTGCCTCAGTGTTTCCAAGTCCCCAGACAACGCACATTTAAAGACTTCCTCCTGTATTGATGTCATTTTTCACACGATCTCCTTCCTCCTGAATGGAGTTTACTGTTTCCATGGTTACAACGCTACGGAAACAGCGTAAAGGCTTTTTAAACGTTTGATCATACGAAAAGAAAAAGTATGAAACAAGTACAGTAAAATTAAAAACAGTATGTGCTTACTTTATTAATATAAATACTTCTTTGTTAATGCCAGAACCATATGGGGTCCCTGATTGTGTTGGTGTTGTAGCTTTTATGCTTGCATATCGGTTCCATGGTGTAATGGTTAGCACTCTGGACTCTGAATCCAGCGATCCGAGTTCAAATCTCGGTGGGACCTTCTTTTAAGAAGGAAATTATTCGATAACGCAGATGCTGGCAGTGAAACTTTCACGTTAATTGACACTTCTGACTGAATTAACACATCATCTCATACTCTACGAAAATTTGCTATGTAAAATTCGAAAGCGTGTGCATGTTCTCAGCAGGCTGTAGATCTGTTAGATATCGTAGGTCAAGTTGTAAAAAAGTTTCATAATTATATATGCAGACTGATTGATTGCTTTATACCTCCTCAATTTTTTTTTACCTCTTTATTTTAATTCACTTTTACGTTTAGCCTCATGTTCATATACCCGGAAGTGAAACTTTACGTCAGGCGGAAGAGGAACAGTTAATCGATGTCAGAACGACAGCGTGTATTGAACTTTTAACCTTATAAAATTTGGCATTTTGTTCCTTTAATACAATCCAGCAAGGTTTCATCTCGACGGCAGACCTAATGATGTTCAACAGGCAGACAAGTTTATGGATGGGTGATGTATGTATGACCTGTTTAAATGCTATCTGTTTCGTCTTGCTAACGATAGCTGTTAGCTTAGCTTCTTTGCTAGCTCGTTTGTTTGATTGACATATCGTTAAACTAGCAATGCACCAAGGTATTTGGTTAGTAAAATATAGCAAAACTCATTAATCCCACCAGATCTGGTATTAGTATTGGGTATTGTAATGGTCCTCAAATATATCTGTAACAGTCTGTGAGACCTTGCTCGCTTTTTTTCCTCCATGTTAGCTAGAAATAACTGTGTCTATTTTGACAACTTAAAATCTTCAGGTGTCATATAGTGTCATCTAAGTGCTGTATTTATATGTTTAGTGAAGTGACAGAACTAATAATAAAGTAAGTTATAATTTGCTCAACTCAGTTTTGATGACAATTTGGCTTTTCGAGATCGGATAAAAGCTGAGTTGTAGCTAATACTTAGGGTTTCTGAAATGTTGGGAGACATTAGTGGCAAATTGAAACTTTTATTATTTTGTAATGTGTTAATGCTGGTGAATATATTTGTGAGCACGGATAAAAATAAAACTGACTGTCATGTCGAAGTCACTTGTTACCATTCTTAGGAGCCTTAGTAAACCAAGCCACAGTTTGTTCCTTCTATGCTGACTAGTATGGCTGGAATAAAAAATAGAATAGTCCAAGTATTATTAATAAAGTATTACTACCTTCCCAAGATTCCTACATTTGTAGCATTCTTGAACACTTTAGTTTATGGATGATGAGGGTTTTTTTTTTTGTTTGTTTGTTTGTTTGTTTGTTTTTTGTAATTTCCAAACAGTTGGCCACCATTATAACCATGTCCTTATGTTTAAAATCCACACTCCAGTTTCATTTAGTTGTGAGAAAATAATGAACTATGGTGTATCCCCAACAGTACATACCTTTGCGAAGGCCAAACGGTCATACAAATTAAACTTCGTCAATGTCTTGTTGTTTTTCCAAGTTTATCAAAATTGGGGTGAATGATTTTGAGTCATCCTACTGAGAGTAAAACTTATGCCAACATATTTTACTTAACATAAGTAACATTTTGTGACATGTGTATGTTTAACCAAGACTAAATTTAATGCATGTAAAATGTCTTTGTGTGTGTAGTTGGACCCATACATGGATGAAAATTTCATCAAGCAGGCCTTCAGTGCTATGGGAGAATCGCCATTTGGAGTGAAGATCATCACCCATCGGATAACAGGGTAAGATAACCAAAAGTCACTAGCCTTCAGTTATGTTCCTGTGCTGAGTTCCTGGCTTGAAATAGAAGTTTGGTGTTAGTCTATTGACTATTCTAGTACTACTTTTTATTCTTTAAGCTATGAAATACGTCTTTACCTCAGGTTTTACATAAATATTCTTACAGGTAGAACCAGAGAACAGTTATATCTGCTGCATTAATCATGTCAGTAAATAAATAGCATGCCTTAAAGGGTCAAATCTAACATGATTATGGAATTTTGTTTGTAAACTTTGTTGTTCTGTTTTCATTATTGTCTTAACTTGAGGGTTTTCTTTGTGTACAGTGGTTCAGCAGGATATTGCTTTGTGGAGCTGGCAGATGAAGCAAGCGTAGACCGCTGTGTCCAGCGTCTCAATGGAAAACTGGTCCCTGGATCAAACCCGGTCAGTTGTATTACATTATTACAAAATATTAACTTGACATTTCTCTGATGTTATCCTCAATGTATTATGATATGTTTCTACACTCATATAAATCCTACTGATTTAATACCACCTTCCTTCTTTCCAGTATTGGACAAAATGTATGATCTCAGAAATATTTGATTATTGTTCTGACTGTGGATAGAGGAGCTCAATTAGTCTTGGCCTTCCATTTTCAAGTGTAGCCTACCCTTTTAGTGCCAAATTATAACTCTGCTGTTGGTGTTGCTTTTGCTACTTTTATTTAGTGTCTCTCACAAAGCTTACACACATAAGAGTAAAAATGAATTACAAGTGAATCCACTGCTAGAAATCTTCTTGAGGGACTGGAGATATAAAACAACAGTGTGTGAAGTGGTGAGCTGTAGCTGCTTGCTGCTATTTGAAATGCTGTTGGCTCTGAGAGCTGCCAAGCCGCTGGGCTCCCCTGTCCACCAGCCTGTACCTGCTGCTGAAGGTGGCTAAGAGGCTGCTTGTACATGAATGTACTTTGTTTGAAGCTGGTGAATAGAGTCTCTGGTAGGAACTAACTGAGGAATGGGCTAAAGGCTGGTCTGGGTGGTAGAGGTATGTAAACCTAAATAACAACCATAATAACTTAACTCTCTATTTCCAGCAATATCAGTGCTATACTACACGGCTTTGGTTCTGTGAGATTGGCTCATTGTATGCGTTTTCTTCCTCTTTTTGTATAGCCCCGGAAGTTTAAACTAAACTATGCCACCTACGGCAAAAGACCAGAGGCAGGGTAAGTGATGATTTGCATTGTTTTTCATGTTAATATTAGAAGTGTCTGAGTGAATTCTAGAAATGCTATGTACGTTTGTACACTGTATTTTATGTAACATTTCTGCATTAACGTACCTAAAAAAACAACTATGAATGTTTTGTTAATATGTGCACATACACTACCTTGCATGAAATTTTTACACTGATGTTCAGATTCAGCGTAACAATCAATTACATTTGGTCATACAGTGTCACAGAATCAGACTTAAGTATTGCACCAAATATTTTCTGCCACTCTGTGCTATTTTTTCATGTCATTTTGCAACAGTGTAATCTAGTCGAGCACCAATTTTTGATATACCTAAAAATGAATCTTGCTCACCACCATTTGTCACTAGTTGTTTATGCACTATCATCATATGTATTGTAATGTTAAATGCTAAGTTGTCATTAGACAAGTTGACTCACCTGATAGTGACTTGGGTAATGGGGCTATTTCAGTAGAAAGAAATGATAATGTGTGAATATATTTCACTAGATGTAATGTGACTAAAACTTTATTACTTCACTTCTAAATATACTTTTTGCCTGAGACTTATTAGAGTTTCATTGATACCAGTGATGAAAACATCAAATTCCATAATCCCATGCTACTAGTGACAGACATCAAATACATTGATTTAATTTATTACATCTTTTTCTGTTTCCCATAAGTAATTTGTCATAAAGGTTATTTCTTCATGTTAAAATGCTTTCTAACACAAGGCAAAAACAATGCCCAGAACATTGAGCTTTGTACTCAGTCCCGACACTTTCCCTCCCTTCTCTCAACAATAAACAAAGCTACATAATAAAATGTCTTTTATTTAGTCACACAAGTTTAGACATTCATTGTGTTTTGTGCACGTATGCTATTTCTCAGGCCGGAGTTCTCAGTGTTTGTGGGTGACCTGGCCTCTGAGGTGGATGACTACCAACTGCACCAAGTCTTTAAGAAGTATCCCTCCTGCAAAGGAGCCAAAGTAGTAACCGACCAGTATGGATACTCCAGGTATGTCAGCTCATAGAGGCAGATAGAACAAAGCTAAAGGTACCTCTTTGAGCTATCTGATGTTTTTCTTCACTTGATAGGTTCTATACTGTGAATGAATATTTTTAAAGAAATGTACATTAATAGAGTAAAATGTGCTCTCTGTGGTGTAATATTTATCTGGATAGGGGTACTATGGACATTGACCACCAGTGCATCTTCATCTATTTTCGAAAAAGGCTGAAAAAATGTTTTCTTGCCGTCTTATGCTGAAACTATTGTTTTCCCCATATAGGCTAAGCAAGAGCAACTCACAATTCAAGTGATGCTACCTCATGTTAAAAGTAAAACAACAAGTTTCAGTTCTATCATAATAATACCCATTATATTCTGTTTCTCATTATAAGTGGCTTTTTACTACCAAGTATGGAGTGTGTACTTGAGAGAAGAGGAGGTCTGACTGTTGTCTGATTTGCAGAGGCTACGGTTTTGTCAAGTTTGGAGAGGAGAGCGAACAGAAGAAGGCCATCGAGGAATGCCAAGGCACGATGCTGGGGGGGAAGCCACTCAGACTCAGTATTGCTGTAGCAAAGAGGTGAGGGATGTGCATGATACACATTAGTCAAAGTATAAAGACAGCAGATAATCTAGGATTGTTGATTAAACACATTGTTTACAGACACATTACAGTTTCAGAAAAGGAAGATCTGTGTTGAATTTATGTAGGTAGCCTCATAAAACTGAATGTATTTTTTTCTCATGTTACAGCCAGAAGATGAGCAGTTACCATGGGAGCCAGGGCCAAAATTACCATAGCAGCTACAATCAGACCCAGTCAAGTTACTACGGCAACTACAGTGGCGGGGGGCAGGCTGGGTATTACTCGCAGTGGGGGGGTTATGACCAGTATGGCGGCTACAACAGTAGTGGCTACAGCACTGGGTATAACGGCGGGTACAACAGTGGGTACAATTATAACTATGGGCCCTATGGATACCCTCCACCTGGTCACATGATGCCGCCACCTCCCATGGGGATGCCACCCATGTCCGCTGACATGACAGGAGGTGTAGAGGTGAGTGAAGTGCCTTTACACCTAGCATACAAACCTTGGTCATGTTGGGATATGTGACTGTTAGAGTTGAGACAGGCTGCGTGTTTAGCCCAGTTTAGATAAAGTGTCAGAGGCGTGGCACACGGCTCTGTTTTGAGCTACATGCTATTATTAGTTTGTTAACATGCTTCCAGAGGGTCTGTCAGTGCCAGTGTTGTACAGTGGACTGTGGGACCCTCCACTGTTCTGAAGGCCATTACAAAGCAGTATTAGGAAGAGTGCAGATTTAGACTTCATGTGGGAATAGGGACATGGCCATTGATTCTGTTAGATATGTTTTCTTGAGATTGACTTCAGTCTTGTTTTGCTTTACTGTAGTTCCACCATTATCTACTTTTTTTTTTTTTTTTTTGGTAGAAAGTTAATGATTTATTAATCCAGTATTATATAAAAGCTAAACAAATGAACAGCTAAGTGCCCATTACATTTTGTCATGTGTTTGCATTTCTTACATTAGCCAATTATCATTAAAAACTAAGAACAGGTTAGGCTGAAGGACTTACTTAGAATAAATTGGACAAAATGAAGTGAATTTAAATAGAAACTGAAATAATCCAGATTAATACCCAGAATGTACAGCAATCTAATCCCAGAGGAGATGAGATCAAGATCATGGAAGATCACCAGACTCATTAGGATTAATCAGCCCAAATGAAAACTGATCATGGCAAACAAACAAATCAAAGCTGTGTGTATTACGAACAGAGGAGCACTGATGAAATGACCTTGAAAATGCTTTGACTATTCTAATACTGGATGGCTGGATATGAATGTGTCATTATACTTCATCTAATTTATTGTTTTCTGATGAAATAAATGAAGCACTTTTGAATTAATTGACTTGTTTAATGTGTTCAAACAGCAGACTCATGAAGAGACAGAGGATGCAGAGGAGGATAATGCAGAAGGTAAAACTCTCTTCATTCATTTTTTGTTTTTTGTTTCCATATGGTCTTCTGTTGCCCCGTAAGGACATGAATTCTTGGGCTTCACTCTTGGATACCTAGTCTTATAAATTACTGCTCTAGTTCCATATCCATATATTTTGATTGGTTAATGGACCCACAGCCTTACTAATTTTTTTCCCCTCATAAAGGCAACCATTTCCGTGACGTCCATCGCTGAGGGTCTGTTATATTTTAAACTCCAGTTGGCAGGTGGTAGTCGTGTGTCTGGTTTGGCTCTGATCTGAATTTTGACTCGGAAGAGAAGAGAGGGGTTTTGCTCTTCCATTTTCCGTTCAGCCTGACGCTGCAGATTTGCGCATTCTTTGAGGACAATGTGAAATTAATCATAAAACATTCAAACTGGGGACGGCGTGTTTGTAAAGTACTAGATTCTACATTCTTGTTCCAGAAATGTTATTCTTTATCCCTTTCAGACATATTAAAAGGGTCTTGTACGTCATTAAATTTGTACTTAAAATGAGCAGATGTAGTGTAGTTTAGATGTTACTGTTACTTGAGTTTCACATGTGGATTCATATCGCTGTGTTTTCCAGAACCCATCCCTGAATGTGACGTGGACCAGTGGAACAAAGACTTCATGCAGCGCAGCGAGGAGCTCTACGAAGCCATGATGAACTCGCACTGGGAACCCCTGGACTCCATCACCTCCCCCATCCCTTCCATGTTGTGATAACTCCACCGCGTGATCCTTTCACTCCTTTAAATCTTAGCCTTTTTTAAATACACCCTATAATCCACCCCAGTTTGAAGCCACACGGACACCTTAAAGAGGCAGCTTCACTTAGAGTTTAGGTTCTCCACTGGGCTGATGAAGTTGCCTTCTTCTGTAGCATTGTTAACTGGTTTTCTCAGAACCTTTCATGCTTTGTGTTGAAATGTTCACACCAGGAAAAGCTATTTTCTCATCAAATATGCCCCAAGTTCTCTGAAGACTGAAGGTCAGTCCAGTCTCTGCCTTTATTTTAATTTTCCATGCACTGTTAATCACAGTGATCAGTAGATGTACTTGTATATAAAGATGTCAGTTTTGTCTTTTAAATGAAGGAATGTTTGATGAAATATCCTTCTGTTTTTTTTTTATTTCTGCTGGTAAAGATTTACTGGGTAGAATTTGCAGTATAGGGAAGGATATCCCACAAAACAGCCACAAGTCTAAAGTGTTACTGTTCTCTATAAAAAATCAGTTTTTTCTATTTAATAGATAAATGGTACACTCTCCATATACATAGAGCTGGATGCAGTGACTGAGAGGCTGACAGCCTATCAGATGTGAAAGCAGCATTTATCCGCTGCTGTCTGATATTTTGTACATATTTTCTTTCTGGAGATGTTTTATCAATAAAACGAATTTCAGAGCAAAATGGTCTTTTGTCTGTCATTCTGAGAAAAAAGTGTTTTCAGACAGTTTTAGTTTTATACTTTATTAAAACATTCATCTATTTTAAAATGAACTGTTGTAACTTCAATTTGAGTAAATGAATACAAAAAAAGCTACTGTAACTGCTTTTCCTTTTTTCCTGTTTTACAGTGGTAGATACTAGCCATGTCTTAGTTTCCAAGTTAAGGCATGTGTATATAAAGTTAACAAATCCCATGAAAACACCAAAACACAAAGCTTGTCTGTACGAATTATACATTATGTGGTGTTCCTGAGTTTACAGTGTCATTATAAAACATGGATTAAAGTGTCATTCATTACCATTTTTACCTAATATTATTTGAACTGTTGGAAACTGCTTTTACAGGTGCTATTTTCAACTGCAATTTACATTTAATTTACTCTTTGTAGTGGCTGCATGGGTTGTGCAGGTTTGAGCTGAAATAAACGTGTCCTGCATTTGAGAAGTGTTTAGATTTGTCATTGAAATAAATCTGAAGTAAGCCCAGTGGTCATGCATATGGGTTTGTTTTATAATTTTGTCATTGGATGATTATGATGAGTAAGCAAGAATTTCATGATATTTCATAATTGTTTTTTTAATTCATAAAGACCCAGTGCTGCTTTTGCGGCAGTTCCCAAATTAATTTTTCTCTATTTTTAACCTTTCTTAAGTGATTTATCACCATTTACTCTAATATCATGCTCTGTATTTTGCATTTTTAAGTGAAAATCAGGTATTTTCCTATATTTAATTTACTAATTATGTAGATGTTCATTAAAGCTCAGACTGAAGTTGTGGGTTATTATATCCAAAACAGAGAAAACTGAAGAATTTTTTTTTTTTTTTTAATGCAAAATATATTGTTAAACTAAACACAAAATAAGTGTCTCCATCCACTGTCATTGATCCAACTCCATGGGTTTTACTGGTGAATCAATGTTGTAGAAGATGACGAGTTTTCCACATTCACTACAGAGCCTCTGAACATCCAAATAGGTCATATCTGATGAACATGAAAAGATGACAAACTGCATTTTACACTAATTATTTATATGTACTGATAGGATTAGTGGATCAAGAGGTATTAAACATTTTATACCCGTGAATGATTTTGGTCAGCAGTGGATGTTTGGGTTTTTATGTATCAAACCATCTTTTTTTTAAATAACGATCAATGAGTGTGTGAAACGTGAGAATGCTACTTATATTGTGCATTTGATAACTGTTAAATGGACAAATGCAGTTCTTACTGTTAACTGCCATTCTGCACACTCATAGGACAGATCAGTTTGTTGATGCAGTTAACATAACTGCTGGTTTTGGTCCTTTCATGTGGTTAGCTGGACAAAAAGATCAACAATAATAACAAGTACAATCGTGGAAAAAATTATTAGACCACCCTTGTTTTCTTCAGTTTCTTGTTCACTTTAATGCCTGGTACAACTAAAGGTACATTTATTTGGACAAATATAGTAATCACTCATGAGAGTTTAATTTCAGAGCTGATATCTAGCCATTTTCCATGGTTTTCTTGATAATATCCAAAATCACTTCAGTTCTTATATCAATATCTATGACATTCTACTGCCAAAAACAGTGCTTTTAGGCATTCCATGTTTTCTTTTCTGTCTGTTTTAGTCACATGACACACACAGGAGTTAGTACTTGACTGCATAACCACTGTTTTTGATGACTTTTCATGGTCTAATAATTTTTTCCACGACTGTATATTGATGAGGATCTTCACTAGCAGATCTCATCCAGAAGAGATGGTTGGTTTCTGACTGTATTTTTCATTTTCAGAGACTGTCAGCTAGATTTATTTTTATAAGAGAAGAAGCACTGTCATTCTGGGATTATGAATATTCAACAATTGTTCAGATATTGGCTTATGCAATTCCTAAAACATGTTTGGTGATGTATTTTGGATGTATTATTGGTAATAATGTAAGAAAAAATGATAGATATTTGTTTAAAATACTGTTTGCAGCCTGTAAAAAGGCTATTACCAAAAAATGGTGCAGATTAGAACCACCTACAACTAACGACTGGATACAAACTGTGAATGGGATATTTGAGGTGGAGATTCTGGCCCATAGACTGAGGACTGAAGAAGAACAGTGTCATGATAAATGGAAGAAATGGACAATTTTCATTTCAACGTCACACTACTAAAAACAATTGTTAGTCACAAGGTTTATTGTAGTCAATGTATCCCATATGTCCCCTATGTTTGCCTTGTTTTGTAATGTACATAAAATAAACAATAAAAATAAAGTTTAAAATAAAAAAAAAAAAAAGAGAAGAAGCACTGTGATAAAGCGTTAAGACATTATGAGACTGTTAATGTTTTAATGTCAGGTTAATGATCCGATCAGAACAAACTGAAGTGGACACAAATCTGCAAACATCCACCCTGAGCTCACAGTGATACAACCAGTTTAATGGTCTTTGTCTTTGACTTCATTACAGTGGTCTTGGTTCACTTGTTTGTTCTCTGGTTCAGGGCTGGAGCAGGTCTTGGTGTTGAGTAGTCCCAGTCCTGGTCTCCCGGGGCAGTACCAGCTGGGCCCCAGACGGTACCAGCCCTGGTACAGGACTCTCCAGCTCAGACACCCCAGTGCTCCTCCTATCAGCTGGGTGGGGAACTGGGGGAAGTAAGCCAAGAGACAGAGCAGCAGGAAGATCCAGAGTCCGAGCAGGAGAACGCAGAACATGAAGAGGATCCTCAGAGGAGCATCTGAGACCCCGCCAAGGGTTAAATATGGGCCAAACACAGCTGTTTCCTCCACTAAGAGCATGCAGCAGAGACAGAGGAGGAAGACGTCCTCTGAAACTTCATACCCCCTCCACAGCATCCCAGCCCTTAGACACTCTGCCTTACTCTCTCCCTCTCTCAACACCAGGAGGGGCCCGTTGGTGACGTCTGGACCAGAGACCAAAGGCTCATAGCAGCTTCCGGTGGCGTTCTCCAGCAGGTCCAGGAGTTTGCAGAAACCGAGCCACAGTCCTCCTGCCAACACGAGGCGGGTGAGGTGACGGATGGACAGAGAGATGGAGCGACGGATGGAGAAGGAGAGGAGGAAGACGAAGGAGCCAACGAAGATGCAAGTCCAGCCCCAGCCAGAGCGCAAGAACACCCTGGAAGAAGAAAAAGGAGGGACATGACAGCTGATACAGTGGAAGAGAAGATGGAAAAACATTCACTGACCCCAAAGGAATTATGTTCATATGTGTACTGCAGAGAGTCAGTGAAACCATCAAAGACCCTCACACCCTGGACACCCCCTCCCCCCTCTGGAAGAAGATTCAGGACACTCAGGAACAAAATAAGCAGACTCTGCACAGTTTCCTAAATTATCTGTATATATCATTATTTGTTGTACATATTTGTCATCTGTAGTATAGACTTAGCTTTTTGTATGTATCAACAGTTTGTAGTATTTTAGGGTCTGATCCAGTGGTAACATGTGGACACATTTTGTATTCAACAGTCTCTGTCATGTAAGCAGAGTAACTTATATGCATGTATTATACCAGTGCTTTTCAACCTTTGGGTCGGGACCCCATATGGGGTCGCCTGGAATTCAAATGGGGTCACCTGAAATTTGTAGTACCTGACAAAAAAAAAAAATACTAATAAAAAATATATGGTGAGGTGAGACAGATAATCACATACCTAGAAGACATGACAAACTGTGAGTGTGAAACTGAAGCACTGTGGTACTGTTTATCTTTCAAATATTCATTGTGGTCAGTTTCAGATGCTGCAGCTCTTTCATAATTCATAGTTTGAGTTCTTGTTTGTTCAGTATTAATTGTCAGCCTTGTAAATCCAAGCTGGACTGACTGTACATATCCTGACCAAGGAAAATCAAATTCTCACTTTGTGCAGTAATCTACACCTGGCTTTTCTGCCTCCGTCCATAGTAATATACATTATATAGACTAAATGTCATCTAAAATTAACGTTTATTCGCAATATAGTATAGTAAACTATTACATGATCAAAAACAAACTAATTTTAGCAAAAAAAAAAAGTCTCTGTTTTGAATGTCTGGGGTCGCCAGAAATTTGTGATGTTAAAATGGGGTCATGAGCCAAAAAAGGTTGGGAACCACGGTATTATACATATTTGAGTAGGTATTTATAAGCACTTTATCATTATATATAACAAAATTTGGTGAGATAAAATTTCTAGGTGAAAAATGTCAAATTACTGCGGTAACACGTGGACTTGAAATGAACCTTAATTTTTTAAGCTTTACGGAAATATTCAAAACATGCGGTTCTTGGCAGAAATTGATATCAAGTAGGACAAAACCTTTTAGATATTATGTTCAACTATGCTGAAAATAAATTTTGGCATAAAATATTGAAAAGTCTCTGTTTTATTGACATGAAAATGTGGTAACATGTGGACAGGTTGCCATAGTGGACAACTCTTTACCATTGTATGCATCACCCAAAATATTGACTTATTTTGTAAAACAACCAGCCAAATATAATCCCTATGCTTTATTTAATGTATCTAATACTAACACAGTGTTATTTACTACTTGTGGTGGTCCATACTGATATAGGTAAATTACAAATAAAGAGTCATTTCTCAGTAACAGTTCACAGATGGTCTTTTTAAATGTGACAGATTGAATACATTTTCAAATTTTTTGAATTTAACTTGTAGCATCAAATTTGAGCTATATTTTTACGTCTGAGGCATGACTATGGTGTAAAAAGTATAATCGATAAAATCGGTTGAAACTTTTTTCTACAGGTGGAATTTTCAAAAGGATAACATAACAGTTCCATAAAATAGAGATCTTTAGCTAAAAAATGAGCCCACCTGATAAATGTTGTGTGCAAACTTACTTTTCATGTTGACGTTCACGTTCACTTGATCGGACCCTTTAGTAGCATATGTATATTTAATATTTTATCTTGTAGCTTTCGTATATTGCTTACATTTTTCAGTATTTTGTCTGATATTTTATACAGTCCTTTTTTTGCACTAATTGTTTTTGCTGCTAAATAGAACAGAGCTGCTAGACACATTTTTACTGTTCCTGTGACAGTGACAATAAAGATCTATTCTATTCTATTCTATTCTATTCTATTCTATTCTATTCTATTCTATTCTATTCTGAAAGACTATAAACACTATTCTTCTGTTTCATGTGAGCCTGATTTGGACTTTTTAATCAAAATGCTAAATACAAACCCACCGTTTATCACTTTTTGCAGCATTTACAAAGACCTGGATCTCAGTGTCATCAAACACAAACAATTACTCAAATCTCTATGAAATAAATACTAAATTATTCATACAAAAAATCAGACAGATTGAAGAGACATGGATCAGTTATCAGTTCTGAATATAGAGGAAGAGGAAGATGAAAGAGAGGCATAGTTCCTGATTAGACTCATATAACCATAACTGATCATGTTCTTTTCCATCACATGTCAATAACAGAAGCTGGAGTGTTAACAAGTCTGAACACTTCACATTAGAATCACACTCAAAACTGTATTTAATATTAATCTGTAAAATCTGAATCATTTTTATTTGCCAAGTAAATAAAACACATACAAAAAATTCTTTGCTGCTAGATGTTGTGTCTCTAGTTAATTATAAATCGTTAGCCTCATAGCATAATTGCCAAAGTCATATTTTTGGCCAAATTGTGATATCTGTGTTATTTCACTCTACTTCATTTTTTGCAAATATCACAATCTAGCCAAAAAATATGACTTTGGCAATTACGCTATGAAGCTAACAAAATACAAGATATATTTATAATTAACTTGCATTGTTTTTATTACATTGTTAGGTAAACTACAGTTTTATTTCTCTTGCTTTGCACTAGATCAACTGCTTGAATTTTTATGAACATTCCCAGGTCTTGGTAAAACTGCTTTCTCCAGCTGCAGATCACTTAAATCAAAAAGTTAATTTTTATACTGTTATGAAAGAAATATAGTGCTGCTTTACACAAGCTCTGTAGAGGGCTGTGAGTTATGGATATCACTGGTGTGGAATATACTTCTCTTTAATTTTTTTTTTTTTTTTTTTTTTTTTTGAGAATTTTGTTGCTGCAATTTTGACCAGAAAGAAGAGTTCATGTATCTTAGTGGACCCTTCAAGGCTAAATAAAGGATAAATAAAAAGTAACAGAAAATAATGTGGATCATAATAACTTGACATGTTGCTGTGCTGTGTGTACTGGTTTGGGTTCTCACTGTCTGTGATGTGATGAGAATCTGAAACTAAATCCAGACCAGAAACAGGATGTTGACAGAATAAAAGTGGACTGTTTCTTTATATACAGACTGTTTATCCTTCTAGTTTATATTGGTAAATTCAGTGAAAGTTAGTTACATATTTTACTGTACATGTATTTCCCCTCATCTATCCACCATCATTTATTGTAGTAATGTGTTATTACTGTCATGTTATGAATTGACCCCATCATTGTATAGTGATTATTGAGTAATTTGTGTTTGAGTTCCAGTATTTAATGGCATCTGTGTGAAGTTTGATGGCAGAGTTCAGTTTTTTATGTCGGATCATGTAGTTTTTAGTTTGGATTTGACATGAAGGTTTGATGTTCCTGAAGATTAGTGTGTTTAGAGTTTGGAAAATGGAGCATAAATTTCAGGAAATGTGTCTTAGTAATTGTGAAGATTGTATTTTAATCTACATTTATCACTAGTGAACACATGTAAGAGCATTTTAATATGGAACTTCATTAATGTGAAGCCAAACTAGGATAGTTTGTATGTTATTTATAGATTTGAAGAATCTTAACTTTTAAGAATTGCATACGTTTTTGGGTAACTTATATTCCACCAGTGCAAACACAGTTTACTATGCAGGTTAGTACATGATGCATACTTAATAATGGGATTACATCATGTGTATCTGGGATACATCTAAGGTAGGATCAAATCTGCAGCAGTGTCACTTTGGCAAAAAGATCTGATTTAACCCTGTCATGCATGAATTATGAGAACCTTAATCAAGATTTGTTTTTTTTCCTGAGTGTTTTTATTCCTCTTTAGGCATTAAAAAAACCCAATGTGACTGAAAAAATATTTATGAAGCTATTTGTCATGGAGTTGGAAAAATGTCCACTAAGCTGGACACCATGCGTTTAATTATTGAATCAAAGACACATGTATTTACTGATATACTATGTGAAAACTATGAAATCAAAACATTTTAATGCTGCTAATCTGATATTTTCTCACATTTTAACATTCTCTAATGCTAGTTATTTCTCACTTCATAATATGCAAAAAAAACAAAAAAAACAACACACATTGTTGTTAATTACAGTCTAATAACAATAACAAGCAATGGATTTACATTCAAACATGTTAGATCAGGTTTATCAAGAACAGCACAGTTACAGTAATATTGTAAATTGCAGTGTATGGGATGATGCATAAGTGTCCAATGTGTTGGCTGATATGAGACTAAAACAACAAAATCCATGACTATATAAGAGTACAGCTGTAGAATAGCTGTCCACTGTAGTAACCACCATGCATGAAAGGGTTAATTTATCCATCACAAACCAAATAAATGTGTCTTTTGTTATATTCACAACATTCACACCATTGCTTCATGTCATTTGCTGAGACACAGGCAGGCAGGTATTATGTATGAACACATGTGACTAAATATATGACAAAGTCAACCAGTGTGCATGAAAACAGGAAGTGGCCTCACCTGTAGAGAAAGTGTGTTCTCTTTGCAAAGATGCTGTGAGGGGAGACCCAGAGACTCAGTACAGGACCAAACACAACCACCCCTGACAGCCACAGATGGAAGTGCTGCCGGACCAAGGTGTTACCAAGGAAATGGGCCGCTAGGTCCGACAGGACCACGAGAATTGTGTTGAGGAACATCTGGACCCAGAACCGCTCCTTTAACTGGATCTCAACTTGTTGAAGATCAGCTGCTGCAAGCGTTAGATGCAGCAGTGTGTTTGTGTAGATTTTCCACTTCACCTGCTAAAAGCATGCAGGGTTTATGTCATAAGGCTGTAATCCTCAGCAGAATGCTCTTGACACACCAAGGATTACCTCTAATGCAAACAGGAAAAATTCTGCATCTTATACAATGTAAACACATATACTGACCAGAGGAATGTTGGACTCTACATGAACTAAATCATGTCAGATCCACTGATGGAAGACGTGTTCAGATCCTGCAGAAATCCAAAGCTTGAATAGTAAAAATAGTTGGAAGTCCGCTGCTGTAATTCAGTTAGTTGCTGGTACAGAGAAGAAGTAAGAGTGTGTAGTGTTTAACATGAATGAGGTGACAGCTGGTGTCTAACATTCCACAGACTGCAAATGTGTGCACACTGTGAAATCCATCTGGGAAAGTCTTCCTTCAGTCCTGAGTCAGTGCAGTGTTCAAGGCGCTTCAGTCCAGTCCACTTGTTTTCCACAGGTGTTCCATGCTCCAAACTGCACCACAGCTGATTGTTTGTAGAGTTTATTCAGCTGTAAAAAAAAAAAAAAAAAAAAAAAAAAGTGCATTGACTTTCTTGCCCTGTGACGTTATGCAGCAGGTTTCAGTTGTCGTCCACTGTCTCTGTGTTGCTTCTGTATAAGTCCATACTCCATCCAGCATTGCCTGCCGCTGTGTGATCCTGACCGACTCCAGTCAAAGACTTTTACCCTTCTCTGTCTGAACTGTCTGTCGCTGACACTGACACCCCCCCTTTAACTCACACACATAAAAATACAGAGTGTGTTCTTGCCTTGTCATATGTCCACCAGGCCGGGAGGTGTCAAATTGCTCCTACTGAGGTGGCTAAAGGATAAGGAAAGGTTGAACTAATGACTATCAGATTGGAGTATACATGACATTGACTTTATCTGGTGCGACTCCCAGCAGGCCACACTGCTGAGCTGAGAGTAAGACAAGCAGTCACACAGAAAAGACATAAATTAAATGTGTCAATAATGAAATGATATGAGAAGCACTGTGCTGCATTATGTGTGTATTAATAGCAGTAACCTTTGTACTGTATCTGGGCTGAGCCTCAGCTGTTGCAAAGGTTGGCTCTGTCAATCAGTGGACGCAGCAGACACACAGTCAGCTGGGAATTCACTCTAAGGACATGGACAAAGACCACTGCGCTAAAATTTATCATTTTATTTAGTTGTTGCAGCATTGATTGATTGATTGATTGATTGATTGATTGATTGATTGATGTATTTATTTTGAATATGAATGTCAAAACAGAAGAAAATAAATAAAAACACTTAAGCATAAGACATATAATACATATTCGACAAGGAGTGAGAAGAAGTACAACTTATAAACTCCCAGCCCTTGTCCTTATGTAATTAATAACAATAATAACCTTCCTAGTCTAAGCATATTTATACTATATACCATAACATGACTGATACTTACTATTAAATAATTTGGTTATATTATTATGAACAAATATTATATGATTTACATAAACACACAATACAATAACACATACATGTAAATACATATTCATACACAGATCTATACACCCACACATATACACATACATATATGTACACACACACACACATACACACCTATACATACACATACCACATACTTGTACATCTTTCTAACACCCAGTGATCCCCAACACCTCTCTCATCCCTGTACCTCTGAAAATTGTGTCTTTGTACCTCCTTTTAAATTCTTTCATGCTTGGACATTGCTTTAACTCATCTTTCACCTATCTTGTTCATAATATCATTCAATCAAAAATGTGTCACTTCATTACAGTAAGACATTTCCAAGGATATAGTGGAAAGGATTTGTCCAAGCCTGAAGCATGTTGACATGTGTATCAGACACTGTGTGCCGCTGTGACAGTCGGAAAATAGAGAATATTTGGGAGTTGATAGGCCAAGCATAAATTTGTCAAATTTTTCATCATTGTTAGAAAATTAGAGGATTGCATTATGATTTTAAAACCAACTTATCGCTACTCTATTCATATGTGAAACTTAAACTCCTACACAATCTAAAATGGTGCAGTGATTTAACCCTTTCATGCATGAATTATGAGAACCTTAATCAAGATTTTTTTTTCCCTGAGTGTTTTTATTCCTCTTAAGGCATGAAAAGAAAAAAAAGTCAATTGATTTTTTTATGAACCTATTTTTCATGAAGTTACAAAAATGTCCACTCAGCTGGACACCATGTGTTCAACTTTAGAAGCAAAGAAACATGTCTTTACTGACATACCGTGTGAAAAAATATGAAATAGAAACATTTTAATGCTGCTAAGATGATGTTTTCTCTCATTTTAATTTACCTGCATGGAAATAATATGCAAACCCCCCCAATTTTTTGTTTAAAAACAAAACTGTTAATTACAGTCTAATAACATTTAGCAAAATTTTTTTACACTCAGACATGTTACTACAGATCAGGTTTATCTAGAACAGCAAAGTTACAGTAATGGTATGAATTGCAGTGTATGGGATGAGCGTCCACTGCGTTGGCTGATATGGAACTAAAACAACTAAATCCATAAATATACAAGAGAACACCTTTGAACAGCTGACCACTGTAGTGACCACTATGCATGAAAGGGTTAAATAAAATTCTTTGCTCATAATTAAGCAATACCCTTCACTAAGATGCATCCACATATTGATCATTGCTAACATTTTAAGTATTTTAACTCCTTTTAAACTTTTCCATTTAACTAAATTTTTAATGTTATGTTAGAAAATGAATGAAACAGTATCTCAAAGTGCAAGACAGATGTAACAAACGATGACAAAAAATCTGAGAAATGAAGTAAACTGTCGGAGGGACTCTGTGAAAGCACAATTAAATGTTAAAACAGATATTAAATCCTGTTGTTTATAACCATACACAATTTAAAAATATGAGAAACACCAGACAGGAAGGACAGATGCTGAGGAGTACTGAGTTATGCACACCTCCATAAGTGTATGTGTGTTGAAAGCTCCAAAAGTTGTGTCTCCAGTTGGCATCATTAATACAGTGACTGTAAATTTACTCACTGATTTTCATCAAATGCAAACACTGTGTTACTACAAACCAAAGGGCACACCAAAAACTATAGTAAACTGTACGGAGGCAAAGGCAGATATGGTGGATGGGTCGGTCTGTTGTTACATACATTGACAACAAAACACTGACTTTCATTTTAGTTTGTAATTATATCAAAATTAAAGTTGATTTTACTGCCACCAGCTCTGCTCTCCTTGCAGCTCAATGTCAGACAACTGACATTACTGTGACATGTTCAAGTCCTGTTACTAATACATGACTAATTACTGCCACCATGTGGATCAGCTGTGACACTACAGCTCTGACGTCCAGCGTTCATCTGGTTCATACTGTCAGATAATGACCAAAACTGAGCTTAGTAGTGGTGGATCTGTTTTTGTTTTTGTTTTTTTCTTTCTAATTATTATTTGTGGCCTATGTTGTTTAAGTAATTAGAAAAGCAGATAAAAAGTTAACAATAGTGTGTTGGTGTGTAAATAATCTATACATAAACATATATTTTAATAGACCTGTTCTCTGCACACATCTACCCAGTTATTCATATTTATATTAGCTATTCTTAACCCATTGTTGTCCTTGTTTCTAGTCAAATGTTTGCTTATATTAGGTCTATGTTTAAGTGTGTTTGGGTTTATGTTGAAATTGTACATCGTGAGCAAAGAAAAAAAGAAGCCAAATTCCTTGTATGTGTCCACATACTTGGCCAATAAACCTGATTCTGATTCTGATTTCCTAAATGACTAAACCATAACATAATTTTGCTAAACCTAATTCTACTCGTATCCTTGTGCTTGACTGTATTTAGTGATTTTTCATCCTGAAATTCAACATTTTATTTCCCGCAAAGTTGAGTTCGAAGCCCACAGACACAGAAAAATATGGCGGCACATAATGCTTATACAACATCCTTAAATACTAACATTATCATCACTATTGAGGTCCGAACACCAGGTTGTGGCTTATTATATCCTTAATTAAATAAATTACACAAGCAATAGGCATAATAAACAAAGAAATGAAAATGAAAAGTGAAAAGAAACTACAAAAATAAAAAATAAAAATATGAGTACTTATTAACAATAGGCTTAATTTGTTGATGCTTTATTTATTGTTCATTATATTAAACCAGATTTCAGACATTTGCTCAAAGGGCTCCATTTTTTCCAAAACAAGTCCTGACATCATAAGAGTCTGAATCAAACATGTTCATAATGAAATAATAATATCAGTCCAGTTTTATATTCTTTTCCATTGTCCAACAATAATTCTCAAAATGATGATTCCCAAAATACATAGTGCTGCATTTTTAGAAAATAAATTACTTTATAATTCACTGGGATATTAGTACTAGTGTTGTTCTGAAACTGTTTGCAACCATTTGTCAAAAAAATTGCCATAGCTAATTAGCAGGTGGTAATATTTCCATATTGTGCTCAAAGAAGCAAAGTTGCAGATTTATGTTTCTTTAAAATACACAGAAGCAGCACTTAAATGGATATATTGATTGGAGATGATATAGTCCGAGAAAAACTCATATGACATGTTCACATTAACTCATAAAGACCCAAACAGCTACTGGTGACCAAAAGCATCTACTCACCTATAATGTTTAATAACTGTTGAACCACTAATCCTATTAAAACATGAACATAATTGGTGTAAAATCCCAGTTTTTGTGTTTTCACGGTCTTCAGATATGACCCATTTGGATGTTCAAATGCTCTGTAGTTACTGTGGAAACACTGTCATCTTCTACAACATTGATTCACCAGTAAAACCCATGGAGTTGGATCAATGACAATGGATGGAGACACTGGGTTTATGTTCACTTATTGAGATCATTGCTGAAAAAGTCACTTTTTCTTCAGTTTTCTCTGTTTTTGATATAATAACTCTCAACTTTAATATGAGCTTTTATGAACATCTACATGATCAGGAAACTGAATATAGGAAAACTCATTATTTACACAAAAAAAACAACACAAAATATAGAGGACAATATTACAATAAATGGTGATAAATTACTTAAGAATGGTTAAAGAAGGAGAAAAAAATTATTTTGAAAGTACCAAAAAAGTAGCACTGGGTCTTTATGGGGTAAATCAAAATACAAGCTATGTCTTATACATCAAGATTCAAGATTTATTTGCTATTTACAGGAATAGTAATGATAATGAGGTACAAGGGAGCAGCTACAGATATGACACAAAAACTGTATTCCATATATGTTAAAATATCATCATATTTCAGTACATCCTCAAATTATCCCATAACAGAAATAACAATGGATAAGACATGACAAAGATGACAAAGGTATGTAGGAAATAATAATAATAATAATAATAATAATAATAATAATAATAATAATAATAATAATAATAATAATAATAATAATAATAATAATAATAATAATTTTACTCTGGTTTTTTTGCTACCTTCTGAAATTGCGGTGGTCTAGATGTTAATAGAGTCATCTTTAATAACTAACTGCCTGTCATTATCAGTCACTGCCAATTACTTTTACTGCCTGACAAACCTTCATCAGTGGGGTCTGGGCATTGGATGAAAAGCCGTTCATGGCCCCCTGGTCAGATCCCACCTCAGGAACACTCTAGGGCTGGACACCACGCTCCACGCTGCACTTCTTCAGATGGGAGGAGACAATCTGCTGATGCACACAATGTCCAAAACAACACAAAGCACCGGGGAGGGGGGTTTCCCACAGAGTTTAGACTGGTCACTGTGGAGGGAGGTGGGGTGGGCAGGGCAGGGTCCACAGGACAAAGGGTAGAGGTCATCTGAAACTCAGCACCCGGGGCTAAGATTCAAAACAACAGGTTTGATCTGACGACGTAAAAACTACTTCAGACCAGGCTGCTGTGTGACAAGTTTTACACAAAAGAATCATGTATTTAAAAAATGAAAAGCATAAATCTGTTTTTACCACAAAAATCAGACTTACTTATTTTTATTCTTCCATAAATACAGTAAGAATTTACAAGTAAAGATCCTCCTCCATATAAATACAAATAATAATTTTACACCAAACATTAAGACCATTAAAACATTTCACAAGTTATGTTGCACTACAATAAAGTCCATAAAGCAGACTAATTAGAGACCCTGTCAGATGCTTTTTCAATAAGTCTAATTTATATAGTTATAGTTGTAGTACTATAACTACATAACTGTTTGTTTGTTTATTAATTTTGAATATAACATTAAAACCAAACCACATAAAGATTTATATAAAAAGAAAGAAAAACATTCAAAAAGGAGCAGGATGAAGTTTAACTTATAATTTCCCGCCCTCTTACCCCATCCTTTTCCCTTTCCTAAATTCCTGTGTCAGATCCCATAAGTAACTCAAAAGTCCTGCACATGTCAGACTAAATTCTGACTAAATACAAAACACAAAAATGCTATGCATGTCAAGGATAGACTCTGTCCACTTTACAACAGCATTTCACATCAAAATAAACTCTGTCCCTTTCGTAGCAGTAATAATACACATATCAAAACCAAAAATAAACTGTCCATTTCATGACAATAATACACATATTACAAACAAACAAAAAAACTCTGTCCATGCCACACAGAGTTTAGATCAGTCGCTGTGGAGGGAAGTGGGGAGGGCACGTGATATGTAAATATAGTAGTTACATAACAACTACTATAACTACTACTATACTACAATAATTTGTTAACATAAGAATTAGAGTTATGATGGTGGTTGATTATTCTTTGGAGATGGTCCTTTTCCTTTGTATTTCAGTAAATATTTATTAAGGGAACACTGACACTACAGAATATTAAAGTTCTTGAATTTGCTATTAAAAAATACTGAATGTTTTATTCCATAATTTTATATTTGAAGAATTCTGCTATGCAAGTAGTTACACATAAATACAAACATCTGGTATATGTGCATATTAAAAGTTGATCAGTTTGATTGTTTTTTTTATGAGAAACTCATGAGTAACACCTGTAATCATCACTACTGTGTACGTATTTCCTGCATATTTCTCAGAAATATTAACACACAGCTGTTACAACCAAGCAAAAACAACAAAGCTAAAGGCTGCCTGAGACCTTTGTGCATGTGACAGCCCAAAGAGATGATGAAGGGATAATGAAGCTGTAAGAAAAAGTCAAAATAAAGCCATGTAAATTTTTCATTAGCTGTGACAGAATGAGTTTTATATTACAAACTTAAACTATTCAGTTGATGCATGTGAGTATTTGGCAGTATTTAGGGCATTATCTTTTCTATATTTCTAATTCTTGATCATTTTTATAGTAAATGATAGTATGTTCATTTGAAACTATCCAGAAATAAATGTTAGCGCCTCATAAACCAACGGACCATTGCTTTCTGTTTTTAGTGTCTTTGTTTTTTTCCATATTCATGTAAATACCTCCAGTCAGCCGTGAAACGATGGCTGCTATTCTTCAGGCAGGTGTCTATTAGTTCCTCTCTCTCAGCCTATGAGATGCTGACAAACATCTTCCATGATACGATGACCTAAACATCTCAAGAACACAAATAGGGCATTTTGTGCACTCAAAATGTGAGCCTTTCTTACAAACAAGGGTCAGCGTTCACCCCTCAGTGCACCCAGACCCCCAGGCGAAGGCTAAATTGGCGATGCCGACCAAATTAAGAACAGCTGACCTGATGTGGATGTTAAGTGGACGGGGAGATGTCACCAGAATGGTAATCTTTTGGCATACCGGTGCACTGCCCTTTGTCTTGTTCGGCCCTTTTGGAGGATAACAAGAGGCTATAAGCTCCTTATCATCACATTACAATTACTGAGGATGAATCAGGAACTATGACCCTCTGGACCCTGCTCTTATACAGCTATCCTCGTTTTGTTTCCAGCTCAGATGGAGAGGTTTTATTATGGATGCATGCAGCCCTTCATTGTATATTACCAAAACTCAGTGTTATGATGCAAAACAATGAGCGTACCTCCCACACTCACACCACCAGCAGAAGAAGAAGTTTCTGAAGTGGTCTTTGTTCAGCAACAGAAAGACCTGAGTGTGTCTAAATATGATTAAATACAAATATCTGTGTGAAATTTTAGAAACAAGCAGAACAACCTTTAAGCTAAAGATATTTATTAAAAGGATAATATATTAGACATCTCATTTTAAAGAAGCTTTTATAATTACTTTTAGCATATATACACTTTATTATCTTTCATTGCATTTTTATATTAAGAAACTGTTCTTTCAGATCCAGTTAACCTCCTAAGATCCAGCTATGGGTTTTCTGTCCACATTTGTAGATAAGAGTTTCATAACTTTATACAAAAAAAAGAAAAGAGAAGAAAACTGTCCACCACAAAGGACATTCCATAAAAATTTTAAAAACTACATCTAAAAAAACTGTTGCATTATGATGTTTCCAATATAGGCACTTATTTAATTAAAAAAAAAAAAAAAAAGCTTGTACTTTGCTGATATTTCCTGGGTCTCAGGAGGTTAAGGTCATTATAAATATACAAATATCTAAACAAAAGCATATAATAACAAAAAACTATTTCCACATCCAGAGGCAAGATCAGAAATGTTTAAAGTAAGTGAAAAGAGAGGTCCTTAAATAATAAAAGGAGGTAATAGAGCTTGTTCTAGTCAGACGGAGCTCAAGAAGTTTGAGGAACATAGAAAGTACGAGGCTCCTTATGCCTTAGGCTGCAAAATGGAAAATGTATTTAAAGATAAAATGCAATCCCTTCAAATACAAATAAAGTTGTAAATATTTATAATTTATTTATATATTTTTGCTGGACTCTACTAATGTGTTTGATACTGAAGACAGAGAGAAGAGACTCAATTAGATGGATCTTCATAATGTGACAATGTTTTTTTTATCCCTAAAAAACATCAATAAGAGGCTTTAAATGTTATGTAAAGCTAGAAACCTCTGAAGGATGATTCCACTCATTACATTTTTGAGCACATTTTTTCTTGTTATGGCCTGATTTAGCATTTTTCTGATAATATTCCTCACATTATTATCCTGCAAATGTGTCAAAAATAAACCGAAATATATTTGATTTGCCGCCTTGGTTACATCTGGCTGTCCTCTTGTCTCCTCTCTACCAAAATACAGATTAAAATAAATATGCACATTTTTAAAAACATTGAACAGTTGATTCCACATGTATATTTCTGCTGCATTGCAAAAGCCTGACGATTGTTTCAAGGAGTATCATCCAGTCACAGATACAATGTCATAAAAAAAAGTTTTGTCCTTGAACAGCATCTTCATTCTACTTCTGCTGGTGTTGTTATTCCAAATGTTGAGTCAGTGACAAATATACCCATTTATACTTTATATACTTAATTGGCTTTTTAAATGTACCAGTAGGTGTTTCCTCTTCTGTATTTTCTGATTATATGGTTACGGGTGAACGACAATTTGCCCCTCGAGGACCATAATGACCCTTAATCATGGAGCCTTCATCTGTGAATTAACTTGCTCCAGCCTGTTAAAATTGTGGAAAATGCCTGTGTCTTACATCCAATTTATTTTTTGCAAGGCCTCAAATATTCTTAACCCTTTCATGCATGGTGGTCACTACAGTGGACAGCTACTCTACTGCTGTTCTCTTGTATGTTCATGGATTTGTTGTTTTAGTTCCATTTCAGCCAACACAGCGGACGCTTATGTATCATCTCATACACTGACATTCATACCATTACTGTAACTTCACTGTTCTCGATAAACCTGATCTGCAGTAAGATGTTTGAGTGTAAAAAAAAAAAAAAAAAAAGTTAAGTGTAATTAACAGTTTTGTTTTGTTTTTAAATATTTTTTTCATATTATCTCCATGTAGGTATGTTAAAATGTGAGAAAACATCACATTAGCAACGTTAAAAATATTTTTATTTCGTAGTTTTCTCACTGTATATCAGCAAATACATGTTTCTTTGCTTCTAAAATTAAATACATGGTGTCCAGCTGAGTGGATATTTTTGTAACTACATGAAAAATAGGTTCATAAAAAAATCAATTGCATTGTTTTTTTTCATGCCTAAAGAGGAATAAAACAGGAATTAAAAAAAAGGAATAAAAAAATCTTGATTAAGGTTCTCAAAATTCATGCATGAAAGGGTTAATTTACTTGATAACTAATACATGATTATTTTGGAGAAAATAACTCAAACTATAATGAATCACATATATGTCAGTATTGGTTTGACTCAACTTTAGGTTTAATAATAACAACTTTACGCTGTCGCTGAATGAAGAGATCAGTGTTTTTGACGGGACACCTGCAGTGAAAGAGTATCTTTCTGCTTGTCCTCATAAGCCTTCATGGGCATATGGCCAAGAAATACCAGAATCCAGTGAAAACAACCCCCCCCCCCTCCCCAGCATTCAACACAACATCCTCTTTGAAGACGTGATGACTCGTGATGTAGTACCAGTGTTACTTTGTTTTAATGGCTGCTCTATTACCACTCTGTGTGGGTCCGTAGTAATAAATTTTCCGCTTCCAGTGTTATCCCGTCACACTGACACTAAATTTACCCCCGGAAGCTACACTTCCACTAGAATGTTGTTCAGTTTTTGAAAAACAAGCAGCTAAATCAAAAAGGGATGAATTGGAGAAAAGAGACAAAAGCATTGTCCATTCACCATTGATATGAGTGCATAATCTATTCATTAGCCTTGATGTGAACCATCGTTGACTACCTCGGCCCCCATCGAGGACCATAACAACCCTAACACACCAGTGCCCCCCCAGAGGCTTCCGGTGTGTGTCAGAGGGACATCTTCTCCACTAGAAGGGAGGCTAGAACTGGGCTTTAGGAGAGAAGGCCATCAATCATGGAGAACAGAGAAGAGGAGGGGCTTAGCCAGCATCATGTTTACCATCCAGTTTGGGAAAACACTGACGCAAACTGGGGTTTGAATCAGGGAGGAGCTGAGAGAGGAAGAGAAACAATCAGACAAAAGAGGGAGTGAGTGGATCAACACCAGCAAACACAGTCATTTTCAGCAAGAACGGCAGGTTTTAAGTGTAACCACACACATACTAAGTTCATCTTTTTGTGTATTTGAGTTATTTTTCTGACAGCATTTTACTTTCACTACATTTTAACACAAATACCTGTACTTTCTACTCCTTAAATGTTCAAAATAAACCTGTTTTAATGCAACTAATGAAAATTATTATGTTAAGTTTGCAGCTCTGCTTCTCTTTCCAGCAGCAATTTAAGGTGTATTTGATGTTACATGTCTTCTTTCTTTCTTTCTTTCTTTCTTTCTACAAACATAAGAACATGAAGACAGAATCGTTATGACAGACTGGTTCAGTGGAAACTTATCTGTGCATTAGAGGGAGTGTTCATTATGTTCAGGATACTGTTTTTTATTACTTTGTTTGAAGTTACCCTGGACTACACTTCAACATGCATCAATTGACTTTGCACAGATTTTGCATTAACTTTTATACTCTGCATTTCTCATTTTCACTTTTACTTGAATAAATCGGTTTGATCCATTCTGCTTTGATCTGTCTTTTTTTACAGAGTGTCTTGACTAATAAATGTATGCTCTTCTGGACCTCTGAAGGATCAGCTGCTCTGTCCAAAACTGCTCCTTGATCATCACATATCAGCGTTGATGGGAGTCAGCACTCCACGGCTCCTCTTATCTGAAGAGCACAGCCTGTCCTGAAGAGTTCTCCAAAGCCTTTAGTACCAGGACCTTTGGGAACGGCCGACAATAAGCCTTCTTTAGCATGGTGAAAGTGACAGCATGGTCTTCCCCCCTCCCAGCCATTAAACCTCTTCCTGGATAAACAAGGGGAAGGCCCTTTATAAAGATGGAGAGGGTCACAAAGAGAGGAGCCATTGAGCCACTAAGGGGCCCGTCTTTGTTTTTGTCTTTCGGGGAGTCTTCTCAAAAGATACCCTGATAGGAGGGGGAGCTCTATTTTGTCTTTTAGTTCTCATTACTGCCAGTCTTGCCTCACTGTGCCAAAACAGAGATGTAAACTTAATTGACTATAACATTCAGACAAAGTGAAGAGTTTTAAATGCTTCTAAGTGATAGATAGCTGCTCCTCACACAATAACCTTCACTTTCATTTGGAATAAGATGTATTTTCTTTTCAAGTTTCACTGCATAGTAACTGAGTCTTGAAAATGTGCGTCTGTTGCTAATTTCTTTGCAGAAACACATTAAAACATAGCTGTAGCTTTATGATTCCATTCCATAAATTCCATGAATATGATATCAGGAACAGCCAAATGGTCATGGTTTGTGTGGTTGCGTTTGTCTCTGGAGGTGCCACTGTTTGATGCTGTCAAAGGGAGGCCCTGTCTTCTGGTGATGGACTGCCAGGTCTGTTGATGGTTTGCCAGATTTAGGGCAACATGCTGTTGGAGCTGCGTTGTGTGGGAAGTGTGAATGAGGGGCACCTGTGACCTCTGGTCACGCTCTGCTTGTGGCTTGCTGTGTGAGCACCATGCTCAGGACGCACGCTGGGGCCGTCAACTGTCCACTAAATGGACAACGATATGACTGACAGTGGTGGGAGACACATTCACAGCCTTTACTTTTGTAAAAGCAGTAATCCCACACTGTGAAAATACTCCACCACAAGTAAAAGTTCTCAATCTAAAAATGTAATGTAAGGTTGAAAAGTAGAGCTGTCACTGAGCTGTAAAGTCATTATTATATTTTATGTTTTTGGATTAATTTTACTGCTACATTAATGTGAATATGTTGCGGTTTAATGCTGTAGATGTTTAAGTTGGAGCTAATTTCATCTACTTTTTTCATCTATTTTTGTTGTTTTTGTTGATGGATTAACCTACAGCTATGCGTCATATTCAATAGGGTCTTCATTTGTTTGAGGTGTTAATGTCTTTTGAGAACTTCATATCTCTAAAAAGTCAACTATTCATGAACTCTGAAAAAAGAGACTATTTTCACCAATATTTTCTCCAGTGAATTTATGACGGTTTATTTAGTTTAAGGAGAAGAATTATCTCAGTCCATAAGGAAACCCTTCAGTTTATCACCATCATGTGAAGTTGTAATCTGAAAAGTAAGGTGTAAGTGAAACTCAGGAGCACAACATAAGTCTTAAAATGTGAATGCTCAATTAAAGTGCAAGTACATCATATGGCTACTTAATTCCATTCCACTACTAATGACCAAGGACTGAAGTAAAATTTAGTCTGGTTTGTTAAAAGTCCTAATAATGATCCCATCTTTCTGTTTTCCACAGATACAAAGTGTACTCAGTGATGTCCGTATATCTAGTGCAGACTTTGTGGAACCCCTCAGCTGATTCATGATCATGTACGTGTCCGTGTCAGCAGTTCCCATCTGGCACTGGGGCAGGCCTACGCGTGTCTAGAGACCTGTCGTGCCCCCTCGCCCTGCGCTGGCAGCACGCCCCTCAGAGCTCTGTACGACCTCTCAGGTTCCTTACCTCACGCAGGAGGTATTTATTTCCAGCCTGACACACTGTAAAAGGGCTGAAGTGTGGGAAAGGCCCACAGATGGAGGGGCGTATTTAAACAGCTGTAGTACAAGACATAGACATGGTTAAGTGAAGAGATTTTCCACAGCTCTTAGATATGCCACATCAGCTGAATGGATATCGTCTAGATTTATCTGTGTCTAAATGAAAGAACATGAATGAGCGTGTGAAATAACAGGACTCATTTTAGAAACATTTTATTAATCTCACAGTGTACAGTTCTTTTTAAGAGCTTTACAAAAACAAACCATGCCATAGAAAAACATAGAAAAACATAGTATACAAGAATATCTTCTACAAAAACTCTCAAGTAGGATCTCAATAACATTTACAAAATGTACAAAAATATGTTTTAATAGTCCTTTTTAACTTTAGTAGTGCTACCACGGTCTCCACACAGAGTCTGAGGTGACTGGGGGTGCGGCAGGTGACATGTACTGGCTGTTCTGTGGACCCAAAGGTGTGAGAGCTGCACTGGGAACTAGAAAAGCAAACTGTCCGTCGGGCGTAGGCACAACCTGAAATCCACCGTACAGCTTCATCACTTCTGGGGGGATGTGCATCTGACTTTTACAAGCCATCTGTGAGGCAGAAGCAGCTGTAATTTGTGTGGTTGTTTGTCCAAGTGGGTGAGGTCCGTGGAAGTTCATGGCATTGATCTGGGTCACGCAGGCGGCCAGGTGGCTGAGGAGGCGAGTCCTCACCTCGGTGTTCACCCCCTCACATGTGGACAGGAAACGGGTCACCTCTCCGATGCACTCACTGAACCCGGCTCTGTATTTACCCAAGATGGATGGGTCTGTGTTTACAGCAGCTACAGGAAAACATAGGCAAAAATATTAGAAACACGATAGATAGATAGATAGATAGATAGATAGATAGATAGATAGATAGATAGATAGATAGATAGATAGATAGATAGATAGATAGATAGATAGATAGATAGATAGATAGATAGATAGATAGATAGATAGATAGATAGATAGAAACATAACACTGGACTGCATTATTGAGTCTTGAGAGCACCAACTGTGAGTGGGTAATAAATCTTAGAGGGCATGAGAACGTGTTTACCATCTAAAGTTAGTCATCTGACATATTAGCACGGGGCATCTAAAAATGGGATTGACTTTTACTACAATTTTACATGCATGTATATGACCTAAATGTAAAAAAAAAAAAAATAATAATAATGGTGTGCTGCCTTGGCCAGGTCTCCGTCCAAAAAGAGATTTTAATCTCAAGGGATTTTCCTAGTTAAATAAAGTTTAAATAACAATAAATAAAATAAAATATTTCCATTTAATGTGAGTGTTCATCTCAGAGACAAGTATACTTTTTACCACACTTTTGTCTGACAACTGTAATTACTTTTTGGATGAATTTTTCATCTTTGCTCTCCAGTGAAAACCACACATGCCTAAATGTTTTTTTTTTTTGTTTTTTTTAGAATATTTATTATGAAATTAAAGGATTAAATTCATTTATGGGTTGAGAAATGTTTTTTTTTCTTCATAAGGTTAAAATAAAATCTTTAAAATTCCTCCTGGATTAGTTGGAAAATACTTTGTCACCAAGCTGAAAACTGGTCTGATTTTCTGCGTTCATGGAAAGCTGATCATTTAGAGATATTTGTTTTCAGAGAACAACACAACAAAATGATCTTATAGAATATGATGCTTTTTTCTAGATTAAATTGTGCAAAAACAAGTGAAATCTTAAATATAGTAAAGTGAAACATATAATGAATGCATCAACTTTAACTTCAGTAATATTTACCTCCGCCAAGGAGGTTATGTTTTTGCCAGGGTTTGTTTGTTTGTTTGTTTGTCTGTTTGTTTGTCTGTCCGTTAGTGTGCAACATAACTCAAAAAGTTATGGACAGATTTTGATGAAATTTTCAGGGTTTGTTGGAAATGGGATAAGGAAGAAATGATTAAATTTTGGTGGTGATCGGGGGTGGGGGGGCCCACGGGGGGGGCCACTGATCAGCCTTGGCGGAGGTCTGCGCTCTCCGAGTGCTTCTAGTCTTTTCTAATACTAACACTAGTCCAGGTACATACCGGTCATCTGAATTCTCTGCAGGTTCCTGAGGTGTTTCACAGTCATCTCCAGGATGTCCGCCTTCTCCAGTTTCGAGTGTCTTGAGCTCTAAAGGTGACAATTCAAAGTTTATTTAGCTAACTTATGGGCAAAACATAACTTAAATAAAAGTGATTTGCTTTTCGAAAATAATGCGTAAAATCCTCCTTACGTCTTTTTTCAGTGCGTCCAGGATGAGGGTCTTCAGCTGACCCAGACTCTCATTGATGCGCGCGCGTCTCCGCTTCTCCATGATTGGTTTTGAGGACTGAAATATGAAAACAAACTCTTTCCGGTTAGATATTATAATAATGTAATAATAATTCAGTTGAATATGAGCACAGTTCAGACAGCCTACCTTTCTGTTTTCGGTCGGAGTGTGGGGTTTTTCGGGTGCGGGCTCCCCGGTTGCCGGGCTGGCGGAAACAGCGGACGGGGCAGTTCTGTCTAAAGTACCGGCTGGCATCTTCAGCTTCAGCTTCAGCTTCACAGCAGCAGAATACAGACTCAGAGAAGCCGCAGCAGTCTAGTGAACCTCCGCACACAGTCCCGCCTTCCCCTGGCAGACAGCCTCAGAGCAGTTAACCGATGACAAATGTCGGCAGTGACTCCTGTCTCCTGTCCAAAGCGGATCTCCGGTGCACTCCTGTTTCCAGATACTCACGTGGTATTTATAGAGGGCCGCCGCTGCACGCGAACGGCTCGTGTGGATGCTCCCCGGGTTCCGTCAGACCGTCCAATGGGCGCGCGAGACACGGGCCCGGGGAGGCGGTGGGCTCGTGCAGGACGCAGGACAGGACGCTCCCATTGGCTACCTGACAGGATGCCGCGAGGTTCTCCTGAAAACAACACTTGAACAGAGGAGGAAAAGTATCAATACAAACTAATGTGGGCAGAGGTTTGATTACACTGGTCTGTTTACAATAGGCCTCTACCTGTGGAATAAAAGTAGTGGAAGTTTACAAGTCTGAATCATTAATACAGAAATATTGACCCTTTCATGCATGAATTGTGAGAATCTTAGTCAAGATTTTTTTCTTCAGTGTTTTTATTCCTCCTTAGGCATGAAAAAAACAATGGATCGAGTTTTTTTTTTTCCTATGGAGTTACAAAAATATCCATGCATTTAATTTTTGAAGTAAAGAAACATATGTTTAAAACCCAATATCAGAAAGTGATATGAAAACAATGAAATGACATTTTTAATGCTGCCAATCTGATGTCTTCTCACATTTTAACATATTCTAATGCCAGTAATTACTCACTTCATGGAGATAATATGCAAAAAAAAAAAAAAAAAAAACTTCTTGTCTAACAAATAATTGATTTACACTTAAACATGTTACTGCAGATCAGGTTTATCTAGAACAGAAAAGTTACAGTAATGGTCTAAATGTCAGTGTATGGGATGATGCTTAAGTGTCCACTGTGTTGGCTGATATGGAACTAAAACATCAAAACCCATTAATATACAAGTTAACAGCTGGAGAAGAACTGTCCACTGTAGTGACCACTATGCATGAAAGGGTTAAGTCAAAAATGCTGGTTGGCTGTAGTTTTGGGTCCAAATGTGAAAATCTGAGAATTAATAAGAGAATGGGTTTAACTCAAAAGGAATGTTTGTCTCAGAGCTACCAGATCTACTTCAAAACACTGTCAGCACATTGCAACACATAAACTTTACAGGTTCTTTCTAACATCTGTTGTAGAAATGTACATTAAATTAAATTAACCAACATGTGTAATAATATTTTATGATAGGCTTATACATTGAAAACATCAGCTAATCAGTACTTTTGTTTTTTGTTTTCCAATTCATCTCACTAAAACAGGGGTGTCAAACTCCCTTTAGTTCAGGGTAAATAATAGTCCAGTAAAATAATAACATAATAATATATAAATAATGTCAACTCCAAACTTTCCTCTATGCTTAAGAGCAAAAAAAAAAAAAAAGTTAATTTACATTATGAACAGGTTTTCATCTACAAACTATCCTTTCAAAAGATGTGAATACCATGAACAAACTGAAAAAATAAGTGTAATGTTATCAGTTTTATGCCTCAGTTTATCATTTACACATGTACATTATAACTTACAGATCACAGTGGATCTACAAATACACAAAACATTTAATAACAGGCAGAATATTGTTAAAATTGTACTTACTTCTCTTAAGACATTTCAGGTTATTCACATTTTTTGCAAAATTATACTTTGTTTTAGTGTAAATACATGAAAATATTTACATTTACAAAGAGAAAATTTGGAGTTGTCATTACTTATATGTTATTATGATAGTATTTTACTGGTCTGACCCACTTGAGATTGAATTGGTCTGAATGCGGAACCTGAACTAAAAACACTGTTAATAACTTAGTGTAATTTTTGCATTTCACAAATTTGTCCCAAGGGCTGGACTGGACCCTTTGGCGGGCCGGATTTGGCCCCCAGGCCGCATGTTTGACGCCTGTGCACTAAAGTATGTAAGATTTAGCACATATAATCTTAGAAGAATATAATTTAAAAAAAAAAAAAAAAAAGAAAGAAAGAAAGAAAACCTGCTGCATAAATGCACCTGTTTATTCTACTGCTGTAGATTTTCAGTTTATCACAAACACTCCAAATCAAATTTGGAGATGTGCTCTTTATTGAGTTGGAGGAGGATGCAAAAGTTGTAATAAGAAATATAACTAAAGCAATATTGGGCTCTGAGATCATGGAGCGTATCAGATGAATAAAGCTGCATGAAATAGAAATGCAAAATACAAGTGCCTGCCGTAGGTGATTAGTGTGATGAAAACACAGTGATGATTTTACAGACTTTTGCAGCCTCTGCAACAATAAATTGACTATCAAACAACAACAATAATAATAATCTGTTCTGTTTTAATGTGAGTACTCGTTCTTTCATGTCTTTCTCTACAAACACATTTTCAAAGGGTCATCGAGTGCTTCAGAGCCGTGGTGAAGACCTCATCCTCTGACACACTCCAGACCCGACGTCCAGTGAAGAAGAAAATCTCTGACACACTCAATGTCTTCTCTCTGTTTTAACCTTTGACACGTGTCTGTTTTCACAAATAAGGGCAGAAAACTAAGCCCAGGAGTAACACAGAACCATTTAAGGACCAAGCATTTTAATCTGTTACATTCTTGAATGATAACTTTAGCTTCTGATATTCATGTGCAGCCTCCTTACTATTTGGAGAGGCAACATATATTGTTTAAATATATTTATTCATTAATAAATGCATACACATAAACATCAAAAACATCTATTCAATCATTAATGAACATTTACTCTTTTCATTACATCAACAAGTTCAATTCAGTTCAGTGTTCAGAAACTGTTAAATATATAAATGACTGATTTCTTTCATTCACCTCAACATTACACATCTTTTGGCAAGATACACACAACACATACCTTTAAAAAAACAAACTTTTCTGGACTTATTTTTTATATATGGGAAAGTGACTATAAATCATATATTTTTTTAATTGATTTTTATTTTTTCATGTGTGTCCACTCTCTATCACAGTTTCAAATATGAACTTCATTATAAAGTGATCTGACTGTGATGTCACCACTCATTGTCATGTAATAAATACTCCAAAAGTGCTCAAAACACATAAATTGTTACAAATTAGAAATCTTCCTACTCACTTCTGCATCATATTTTATCATATTAAATAATTAACCTACTTGTTGCATGCTGTAGCCCAGATGATATATTTCTATTTCTATTCCACAATAGTTACAATACTGCTTGGGAAATTATTTTAAGACAGATTGCATCATAAATATTTGTGGACTGATGAAAATAGGGTGTAGATGGATTGCACACTGATATTTGGGGGGTTAAAGTTTACCATAATGTTATTTACAAAAATAATTTCTGTTGGGAATGGTGATGAGTCATGTATGTATTAATTGTTTGTTAAAATTCTATTCTAAATTAGCTACAAAAGTCTGAATCTGCATTTATTTTACACATAAACTCATGTATTTGTTGACAGACAACTCTGTTGATCGTGAAACGCCTCATTCCTCACTGATAGACTTCAAACACTCTCTGTAAAGCTTCTAAATCCTCAGAGGTGAAATGACCCCAAAAGTCAGGTCAGGGTTTGCATCCATGGTTTCCTCTCGGTGCAAAACAACTTCAAGCATGACTGACTTTTTGACCTGAACCAATATTAAATTAAGACAAGGGAAATTAAACCTTTTTCCAAATCAGTTATGATCACAGAATAAGAAACATATCCACCAGTTTTATATTTCCTAGTGAATCTGTAGAGGAATACTTGTATGTTTCTTACATATTCAGTTCACTCGCTCATAGAGGCCACCTAAACCCCTTAGTGACTCTCTTGGGATCACATAAAGTCATCCGTTCATCTTCTAATTGGATGTTTTAACAAGATGCTCCTTTAACATCGTGGCGGTTCTGTACACAGCAGATGAGAGAGAAGGGGCCCAATGACAATAAATTATGACCCATCAGTTCTGTTTTCACTAATCCTGCTGCTCTGCCACAATCAAGCCTTTATTGTCAGGATGGGGATCTGGACTTGAGGTTTATAGCACAATCCAGATCTGTATCAGTGTGGGAACCCTGGAGTGGGAAGCTCCACAGAGAGAGGATGGTTCAGACAGATATCATGACAGAACGAAGGCATTATTTGTCATGGATTAGATTCTAGGATAAAATCTGTGGATTATTTTAGATCATGTAGGTTTAACTTTGATGCATCACTTTAAAAAGGTGATAAAAGGCACAAAAAAAAAAAAATCACAAAAATCTGTCTCAAAAATGGTAGATAATGGATTTTGTTTGTCAAATCTTTTATTCCACATCAGTCTTGATCATCGATATCAAATATTCATACTTTTTCAGATTTTTTTATATGGCAGGGTTTTTTTTTTTACATGATGCCACTATCTTTCCCTCTTACTGCTCATACACACAGATCTTGATATGAGAACATCATTTTTGTTGCAAATGTTGACCTGCACATGAACAATCATCTAATCAGAGAGACAGCATGTGAAATAAAAAAAAAAAAAAAGAAAAAATAGCAAGTTCATATTTTGAAGACAGTACTCTCATTGAATGCCTGGTAAAATGAGTATATTATTTTATACTCTAATAGGTGTAAGATGAATCAGAAATTGCAGTTTTAAAGGTTCAGAGTGTTTTTGCTGGCATCCAGTGATGACGTTTAACTGAAAATCCATTACCCTCTGAAACAGTCCCAACAAAAAACTGTTAAAGCTCCCATTTGTTTTGTCACTTGTAGTCTTTTTTAGTTAAGATAATATTAACACAGTCAAACATAGTTGGTGACAGTAATGTACCTTAACAGTGAATGATAGGTTATAAAACTCTATAAAGAAGAAAAAGATGACATCTATTCTATAAAAAGATGCCAGTACAAGATGGATTCTAAGGACATGACCACTTCTTTATTGATGAATAGCTCATTTTAAGGTAATGAAAATGCAAAGATTTTTTTTTTTTTACATTTTTAGTTGATTATTCACTAATGAAAACATAGTAATGACAGGTAGATTCCAAACACGATGACTCTTTAAATGGATATTTTTTTATCCATAAGGCTGCTGGGTGTTTGCTTTTCGGAGAATCAGCGTTCAGTTTCTATGCTCTGTATATCTGGAACAAACTACCAGAAAATATCAGGTCTGCTGAGAGTCTGGGTTCTTTTAAGTCAAGGTTAAAGGCTCACCTGTTCACCGCTGCCTTTGACTAAAAGGCTTTTTACTTTTTAAATTTTATATTCTCCTTCAAAACTCTGCACTGCAACTCTTACTTTAATATGTGTGTGTTTTTATGTTTTGGGGTTTTATATGTTGTTTTCTTACTTGCTGTTTTTAATCACCTTTTACATGTTTCTTTTATAATGTTTTAAATGTGTTTCTTTTTCCCTTGTCGTTATATTTCAATGTCCTGTGTGAAGCACCTTGTTGCTGAAATGTGCTACACAAATAAACATGCCTTGCCTTTTCCGCTACTATAATTACTAGGTGTATTAGTCAAAATGATGTAGAAATCAAAAAATAAACAGCAAAAATGTCCCTGGTTGGGCTCAAGGATTGAACTGACGGATGCTCAAATGATCTGGGATACATTTTGATTGCATTTTGTGAACTATCAGCCACTTGTCTCCACACAACGCTCCACGTTCACCTGGTCAGACAGCTGAAGGCCCTGCTTTATCCCCCACCCCCACCACAGTGGGCAGTGAAATGACCATCCTCATCATCAAATGCAGCGATGGTTCCCTTTCAACTGTTGGTATGAAAACATCTCAGGCCAGGAGGGGAGGGCACAGACACAGCGGATCACTTAAACATCTCATCCAGCGCTCCGCTCGCTCCTCGTCCCTCCTTCTCCCTTTGAATCCCCCCTTAAAGAGGGAAGGGGGGCCTCCCTTAGCAACTCCCAGCCCTGGGTCTGCCCACCTTTTGTCCCCCTCCCCAACAGTAGTTTCTGCTCCAGAAGCCTTAGACAAGGCCTCCATTAATTGCGGGCCTGTGTGGAATACACATGGGACAATGGGCCCAACAGAGTGTCCGGCCCCCAGACAAGGCTGGAAACAAGTGGTACAGGAATCCGGCAGAATAGATTCGTCCTGGCTGATGTCACTGAATACATTTACCTACCTCAGAGCGCATTCACTCCGCGCTTTGTTTTATTTGGACAAAAAAAGAAGGGGTAGGGGGGAGGCAGCAGTATCAATGGAGAAGAGGAGCCGGAGGGGGGCTCAGGGATGGGAAATAACTGGTTGTCATGGGAACACGCTGAATCAAAAAATATGGTTGAATTTAGTGAAGCCAGAGATGTAAAAAGGGTAGAGGGCATTAGATTAAACCCTGTGTGAGATAAGAGAAGGCTGAAAACAGAGGTTCAGTTTCTTTAGCTCATTCAGCCCTGTTTATACGGCAATAAAGAACGGATAAAGGAGCTGGAGATTAGGAGACTCATCTAGGCTCATGTTTGTCAACAACAACCTGAGCAGTTTCAAGTCACTTTATTCCAAGTCAGTACACCAGCAGAGAGGATGCTTAGCCATCACCGGAGAAGCTGCGGAGGAAAAGGGGATCATAGCAACTGGTATTTCTGTGGGCGTATAGCGGCATAACAACCTGCCATCTGTCACCTAACGTTAGCTCTTTCTTAAAAAGCCAGCGTTTAGATCTTCAACATGGAGGCAAAGGCAATGAGACTGAAGTCTTATTGAACTCTGGGTCTCTCCTTTGAAAAGGAAACCCAGTCATCGCCTTATCCCTCATCAAATTGAAAACGCTTTTAGAGACTCTAAGAGAGGCCTCACATTTAATTTTTAAAACCCAGACATGAAAGTGTTGCTAAACCACATTCAACAGTAGAAAGTCTTTAAAGGACTAGTTAGCATGTAGATTATATGCATTTGAGTGCATTGTCAAAGTATCTAAGTGTATTTACATGTTAATATGTTCAGGGATACTATCGTCTTGAAAAGGTGTTGGGGGAGGCTGGTTAACTGTGCATTTTCTCTCTCTGAACCATGGGAATGTGATTTCTTTGTGCCATCCAGGTTCAAACACATTCCTGTAAAGCCATGGATATTATGGTCACTACAAAACAAACTCTAAACCTGTTGAACCTAGTCAATATATCTAGAATTCTGAAAAAAAAAAAAAAAAAAAAAACAACCCAAAACTCTAGACAAGAGGAAATTCATATTCAATAAGTCCAAAAAAACTGATTCTCCTTAAAACTTGATATATTTTCAAAACATTTTTTATTATTTTCTTCTTCTGGCCAAACTACACACCAGCGTCAACATGCATTTTCTGTATGAATGAAATGAGTCTACATATGACACAAAAAAACACCACAACAGTGAATTTTAGAGGTAGAAGCATCATTTTATCTGTCAGAAACCATGTGATTGAAGGAAAAATGAATGAAGCCATGTACTGAGCAAGGTTATTATTGTTAACGAAAACTAACGAAATGACGAAAACTGGAATTGAAAAAACATTTTCGCTAACTGAAATAAATAAAAACTAGAATTAAAAGAAAAAAGTGATAACTAACTGAAACTGTGTTGTGTGTTTACAAAATTAACTAAAACAAATAAAAATTATGGATAAAATTCCCCTCGTTTTCGTCTTTGTCAATGTCGGATTGACATGAAATTGGTTTATTTCCCTCAAGCAATTTTAGCTGGTGGCACCATATGATATTTAACGGTTTGTCACTTGTGGTCACTTGTCATTTAGGCGCCTTCTGGTCCCCACTCTACCTGGAAACATGGAGACTAAAGTTGGGAGAAAGCTGCAGAGTCCTGTCTGGGATTTATATGAATATGACGGTGAAGAAGAGTAAGGATTTAAAGGAACTAAAACTAAACTAAAACTAAGCATTTAGAAAATAACGAAAACTAATAAAAACTAGCAAACTTGCTCTAAAAATGAATTAAAACTAACTGAATTAGAGAAAAAAAAAGTCAAAACTTAATAAAACTAAACTATAATGAAAAATCCTAAACTATTATAACCTTGGTACTGAGAATTTCCTGCGATAAATGTGTTTGGTGATGAGGTGTAACTATGCAGAACACACTGAAAAGAATATTTGCAGTTGGTTCCAGAGAAAGAAGATGTCATGAAGAAGTCACTGGAAGTGGAAGGAACTGAAGATGAACATTCACAAGAAGTCTCTGAATCTTAAACTTCAAGGTGATTAGTTTCATCGTGGAGAATCATCTTGAAAGCATCTCCAAAATATGCGAAATTTTATGTGAAATGCTACATGGGAATTGTGTAATATTAAGTAAAGAAGTTGACTTGATAAATATTTATTTTAGATGCATGCTGCTGTTTTAGGGCCACATTATGTACAATTTTAAACACTTTTGAGGGGTAGAATGGTGGTGGTGTTTCAAGAAAAAATACAAAATGGTCAAGTTTTTTGTCTTTTAAATACATGACGATAATCTCAGAGAACATTTGATTTTTCTCATAAATCTACCACTTTGTTCTCCATGAATATAAGTTGTTTTCTTGGAAATTCATGCATCTTGAATAGTTTCTTTTTCAGGTGTCACCTCTTCACATAAACTCACCCTAATACACTGTCATAACAGAAATATATCACCTAAGAAAAAGTGAGACAGAATTTTGTCATCATAAGAGAAGTTAAACCTTGTCATAAATCACCATCAGTACATGGAACCTCTTTTAAAAGAATGATTGATCTATCCTTAAAAATATCATCATCAGTATGAACTATTAAAATTCGAGATAATTAATCGATAAAGACCCAAACATCCACCGGCGACAAAAATCCTCTGTTGATATAAACTATTTAATACCTGTTAATCCACTTATCCTATTAATCCATGTAAATAATTGGTGTAAAATACAGTTTGTCATCTTTTCATGGTCATCAGATATGACCCATTTGGACGTTCAGAAGCTCCGTAGTCAACGTGGAAACACCGTCATCTTCTACAACATTGATTCACCAGTAAAACCCATGGAGTTGGATCAATAACAGTGGATGGACACACTTGCTTTTGTGTTCTGTTATTGATGTCTTTGCTGAAAAAGTCACTTTTTCTTGAGTTTTCTCTCTTTCTGATATAATAACCCTCAACTTTAATCTGAGACGTACAAACATCTACATGATCATTCAGTTAAATATAGGAAAATACACGATTTTCACTTTTTAAAAAAATGCAAAAGACAGAGGATAATATTATAAATAATGGAGATAAATCACTTAAGAAAGGTTAAATCTACAGGAAAACTCATTCGGCACTGGGTCTTTATGTAATTCAGTCATGACACTGAAAATGGAAAAGATTACAGTTACATTAAGTATGTAGCTTAAGTAAATTAATTAATGTGTAATTAATGTACTAGACATTGTTAAGACACTAGAGTAATAAGATGCATCCCTTTTTGATTTTACAGTATCTTCCACTTTATATCATATGGGGAAAAAATTCACAATTATTTTTTCACAATAGCTTCCATGATGCGTGGAGATGATTTATAAATAAGTTTAGTATTGTGATCATATAATTCTGAGATATTTCCCCACAATTACGACATCAGGTGTTTACAAATCTAATGCATTTCCGTACTTACATCCCCCACTGTATATCCCATTATGTTTGTACTGCTTCTGATAGTTTGTGTTTTTCTGTCTGACGGATAAAGAGAGACTTAGAGCGGCTACAGGCCAAAAGACTTCCCTCGACAAGAGCCCTGCTGATGCCATTCTGTGCTTATCCTTATCCTCACTTAGTCCATATCCATGAGTGTGTTTGTGTTGGGATTTATGAATGTGAAGATGGTCCATTCTTGCCACTCAAGATGACTCACAAGACCAGCATTTTGGCCACTTACGCTGTGAAAGCAGCCTGGGGGATGCCCTTTCAGCACTCGAGGACCTCTGGCTGAGTCCCCTTCACATGGGAGATCAGCCTCACTTGGGAAAAAGTCCCTGCTCTTTTTCGGGGAGCTGTCCAGAGGGATGGTGCTCTACTTGTCCCAGGGCCTCCCTCCTTCACCTGCCGGCTTAGCGCTCATCACTTATGCACATAATCCCTGGTTAGTGCATGTGATCCACCAGCCTGGGCCCGAGCCCCCGGCCCCCGAGCCTCCCCTGCTCACATGCTTGCCGGGTGGTTCCTGGGTGGCCATGGCAACTCTCATCTTCTCATGACAGTTAGGCTTCAGTCATGGCGCTAAGTCCCTCCTCAGTCTCTGTGTATCTTTTTCTATCCGCTGCTTTCTGTCCGCTAAAACCCTCCGCTGCTTCTGTCTTGCTCTATCTATGGATCTTTTTTCTCCAGCTTCGGTTGTTCCCAAGCTTTGGCTGATCTTAGCCTGAGAAACCGACTTTAACTTAGCAACACTGTGGTTTCTTCACGGGCCACAAAAGTGAATCTATACCGTCCATTTGCAAAGACAGGGTCGTGACCCACAGGTGGATCGCTGGAGATTTTATTCTGGTTGACAAATAAACTTACATATCTTGAAACTTTAAATGAAAACCATGTTTTTGATTGTAATGAATGTGTTCTAATACTTGCGTATATAATATTCAATCTAATCTGACAGGATGAACATGTTTTCTTAGTTTTATTGATCAGAGTTTGCATTTATTTTGTCTCATTTATAAAGAAGAATTGTGCAATATGCAACAGTTGTGCATGCTTGTATAATTATGTGAGGTTTATATTGGAGTGTTTATTTGTGCTGGGAGCTGGCTGTTGGTCAGCTTAAGGTAACCAGTGTTGCAAACTAGTATTCTGCAACTGAGAAAGTTGGGGAAGTTTTATCATCAACTTCTTTCCGTGAACCCTGAGCTAGAGTTGTAGTGAGAGTTAGGATTAAATAGTAGAACTGCATTTCCAGTACGTGTATATATATAATATATCTATATATAATACAGACTTCATTTGAAAGGGAACATCCTATAGTTGTTGTGTCCTCTTTATTTAACATTTAACTGAAACATAATTCAATTCAATTCAGTTTTATTTGTAGAGCTCTATATCACAACAAGGTTGCCTCACAGGGTTTTACAGAATTAGCTGGATATGAAAACAAACAGCAGTCAAATAAACAGTAGATGAAGGAAATGTCTAGAATCAAAAATAAAATATTTTAAACTACATCAGTTTAAACACTCAAATGAAACCATAAACCCAACCCAAAATAGGTCACAGACAACCTGATGGATGTTTCCCAAAATGTGAATAAAACAGTGATAAATACATGTCAGTTTCTTTACATATGTTAAGTATTGAACTTCTAAACATGTGGTATTTTCAACAACACATGTATAAAACAAAGCTGTAATTTGTCAAATCTGTGTCTCTTGGTAATTGCTGCTTTATCCACTCAAGAAAATAGATGTGTGAATTTTCACTGGTCTCGCAGTTAAGATTTACCTACAACACTGTATCACTGACTGTTAATTCATCTCAAGTAACAGAAGTAGAAATAGATCACTAATATGAACAGGTGTGTCTTTTCAGAACTAATGTCTGAGACACAACATTTTAATAAAACATATTAATCTTTCGGCGGTATGGTGAGGATATTCACAAGCCCCAAGATTCAATAATGATGAATTAAGTTTAATGTGTGCTTGAAATAAGAAATTTCCCCAAGGTAGAATTATGGTGATGTAGACATGACAGCAAAAAACATCTATGAAAAACATTCTCAAAATTTATTCTATTGTGAGCTGGGATGTGATGGTTCGTCATGTGTAAAAAGAGTACTTTAAGTTTAAATTATTCAGAAATATTGAATTGAGATGGTAGATGTGTTTTTGTGTTTGATTTTTTAATTTTTTTTATTATTATTATGATGTGAATGCTCGATGCTGTACACATTTAAGTTGATGTAAGCTACTAATACGTTGACAAGGATAGGCAAAAAAATAAGCTTTTGCTTCTAGCCTATTCCTTTTTTGGTTTTTATGTTTATTACGATTGATCTTCTGAGTACAACGATTAATGTAAAACCAAAAATAAATTCATTCATTCATTCATTCATTCATAAAAGGTGGAAGCCCACAATAGGAGTTTGAGAACATGCATCTGTACAACTCTAACACTAAATTTAAAGGCAGAGGACACATCTTTTTATATAGTTGACCAAATGAAGGCCTGACCTCGTTTCATTGTGAGTCTAATCTGTAAAGTGAGATGTAAGATACACTTGTGAGCTTCTTTTCAGTGTGGTCACTCCAGGCCTCTGACTGAGTGGAGATCGTGTTTCTGCAGTGCAACCCTGCAGCCGAAACCATTAGTTTGTTTAAAGTGCTGAATATCCCACAGGCCCTCAGGGAGAGCGTGAGAGGAAACCCTGCGATGTTGTGTGGCCCCACACTAACAAGTGTCACAGTGATCCGAGCCGGTCCTCCCCCTGTGTGAATGCCATGTGAGAGGCGGCTCCATCCATGCCCCTGCCACCTCTGCACAAGGCCCTCCATTGACTTCTAACCTGTTGAGGGACCACGGAGGACAAAGAGCCGCGGGGCGGGGCCCGTCCCTCCGACAAGCCTGTGAACAAACGTTAACACGGCTGCAACTGTCCACCCCCTGAATCACTGAATTTATTGACCAACCACAGAGCCCATTCAGGGCTGCAAAGACTGATAAAGGAAGGGGACAGAGACACCATGAAGGCCAGGGGAAGGAGACCATGCTTAGGGGACCAGAGGGAGGAGAAGGGCATTGTGACCGTCTGGTGGGTCACAGACCTTTTACCAGTTGCTGGTGCCTTTGTGTCATCTGTAAAATGAGGCCAACCGTAAGTGAGCATCAGGTTTGCCTTGTGTCCTGACTATCAATCAAGTGGAATCTGTCAGGAGCATCCGAGAACCTTTAGAGAAGCTGGAGCAGACTGACATACGCCTGTAAACTCTGGGAAGAATGAGGATCGTAGTTGAAGAAATAAGATAGATGTGTAAACCTGGACTCTGTTCTGCAATCCATACCCAGTGATTTGTAACCTCAGAGAGGAACAGACACAGATTTTAACTCAAAATGAAAAAATAAAGCATAATAAAACAATATGAATGTTGTTAAAACTATAAATGATATATCTTTATAGTTGTAACCAAGGTAGACAATGAGCTTCATATGAATTTTCATCAAAATAAGCTTTGATTTGGACAAATAACATCGATATGTTTGGGCTGAAGTGCTTATGTTTCTTGTACTTGTTTTGGATGTATGAGCTCTTTTGGTTTTATAATTCTTGCTGCTTATCACATTCTATTTACTTGTTCATTTCCAGAGTTAGTAGAGCGCTGACAGGTTTCATTGACTCCCACTTCTGAGTGAGTTCTTTACAGTGGTATTTGCTTAAACTGTTAGATAGATAGATAGATAGATAGATAGATAGATAGATAGATAGATAGATAGATAGATAGATAGATAGATAGATAGATAGATAGATAGATAGATAGATAGATAGATAGATAGATAGATAGATAGATAGATAGATAGATAGATAGATAGATAGATAGATAGATAGATAGATAGATAGATAGATAGATACATACATACATACATACATACATACATACATACATACATACATACATTGATACATTGATAGATAGATGTGCTTTATTTATCCCACACTGGAAAATTACAGATCTATCTATCTAAACACGTGGACTTTTGTGATTTTGATGTATGCTTCACACTGAAGATACTTAAACTAGTTTTGTGTACGGTTTTAAATGCGGCTGGTTGTGAGATCAGTGTGCATCATGGACCAAAACCAAGTAGTGTATATAGTGTTATTATTCATATTACAATAATATTTAATAGTTTCAGCAAAATTCACCAAAAACACTTCACTGCACTGGTTGTTGGTTTAAAACAATTTGCTTGGAAATATACTGGAAAAAATACTGTCTGTTAACTCACTTTTATACAATGTATCATCCACATAATACTGGTTATACTAGGGAAATAAAATAAACAAGAATGGTCTCAGATTGTTTCTTTTCAGTGTCCTATCGTTATTGTCTAGCTCCTTTCATTGAAAATCAGGTTGCAGTTTGTCATCTACAGCTGCAGAGCTGTCTTTCCTGTTTTCACACATTTATGTTTTTTGTTCCAGAAGTTAGAATTTTACCCCAAACTTGCAAATTCATGAGCACAGATTAATCTGAAAGCATGTTTTTTTTTTTTTTTTTTTTTTTTTTTACCAAAAGAACAGATTTGCCTTTTTTTCTCTCTGTTTAGTAATGTAGAGTAATAACAGCTGCATTTTCATGAAACATTTCTCTGCAGAAAAGTGCTTTAAAGTGTGGGAATGTGTGATTATGCTCAAGAGTTGTAGCTCAAACAATAGATTTATGCATAAAAGAGAAAAGAGAAAGTCCAATATGTTCAAAATAACACACGTCTGAGGGCAAGCTGGAGAAAATCTTTTTCACTGAGTAGAAGCTGTGAGGAAGAAAAGCTGTGTGTTTTAGCTTCTTTATGTCTTTCTACTAGTCTCCATCTGTTGCTCTACCAGTACAAAAGGAATACAGCAGAGAGTACACAAAAACCCATATTGCTTTGTGAAGTAGCAACACTATCCACAAAACTACATCGCAAACACCGAGGCAAAGCAGGACATCCAGGCTCTGTACACACCGGTGTTTACCAAAAAGATGATCCTTGCAAGTCGGAGACACACATGAATTCATGATGCCTCCTCATCTTCATCATGAATATTCCCAAAAAGGCTCTTCCCTGATCTGTGGGAGATTCTTTTCTTTTGGTACAACTAAAGAACCCCTTCTCTCATTCACAGTCCACCCTAAATCCACCCATTCACTGCCTATAGGCCCTGATCTCCACATGAAATGATACTCCTCTTTCTCCTCCACTCTCGCGCCTTTAAGCGCCCATATGCCAGGCAGCGAGGAGGCTGGGAAAGCCCATAATTGATCAGTAAGTCTTGGCTGAAAACGTGTGACCAAGGTCAGCCCCCCACGAAGCACGCAAGAGTGGCTTAATATACAGATTTATTAGGAAATGTAATGGGACTTCTACAAAGAAAACACAGTGACAGTAGTCGACAGCCAATGAAACAGATAAATAATAAAAACAAATTCTGTGTCTCAATTTTCCAAAAGCACAAAACATCCTTTTGTTTGTATAAAACACAATTTTTGGGCTAATCTTCACATTTCATTTATTTTTCTTACTTTAACTACAAAAATATGTATACATCAGCTGTAAACAAGGTTAAAAAAAAATCTAATAAAATTACGTTATAGCATTTCTGAAAGCAGCATTTATCTCAATGATTTGATTTGATTAACTTCAACACTAACAGTTATTCAGTACAGAGCCAGAGTGTTTAGTGGTGTATTTTTTTTCTCTCAAATATTCATTTCAGGATTACAACAGCATATTGGGACCAAACTGAGGGAGAAAAAATATATTTAGAGAGAAAACAATAATAATTTTTACTGAATGAAGTTGTTTTATTACACGGATAAAATCTTAATTTTCCTTTTAGACAAAAGTTATTATTATAACAAAAAACTTAACTTTATGACAATTCCTTTTATTTCTTTATAAAGAAATCATGTAATGTTGATATTAAAACAATAAGCAAAACTTACTTATCAAATACAAACAGCAAACTGCTGCATTTAGTGCAGCTGGTAATTCTGATAACTCACATAATATTAAGCATTTCAAATATTATTTATTTACTCTCCTAATATTTTTACCTCTTTATCCAAGTATTATCTCGTTATTCGTGATTTATCTCATTTTGAGTCCTCAGTGTGCACCCAATACTTGTTTGTACAAAACATTCATTTTCAGAGAAGAGCTTCAAAATTTCATGATTCCACCAATTGACAATAAAATGGTTTGTTTTTGAAAAGTAAACCCTGTGTGAAACAAACATATCTCACACAAACACACAGTGACACTGGAGTTACTTTGTACTTCCACAGGAAGAATTTCAACCCGATAAGAAAGAAATAATCACAGTAGTGGACGGTTTTCTGTCATAGAAAAACAGGGGTACCAGTCATGTTAAAAAATGCAAACACGCACAAGTCTCATTTATATCTGGACAAATGTGACCTGTTACTGTTTACAAATGTTGTCTCTTAGTAGCAGCTAATGACTGAGTGGAAAACTGAGTGTTTACATTCACAGTGAAGTAGAAAAATGTATCCAGTGCTTTTAGGTTTTAACCATAAACAGCAGCTAAATCATGATTGAATGATTGTATGTTAAATATAAGCATCTTTGCTTCCTCTTTTTTTTTTATTATGTTACGTGTTTTGACAATAAAGTATTATCCTCATGTTCTGTAAAATGTATCTGACTTCTTTAATTGAGTTTTATGTCAGATAAATACACTTCAGTTTGTCCATATATTATTATTTAGAGTAAAAACTAGTAAAAATTCACACTGATGGGAAACACTGTCTGTTCATTACAGATGTCTGGCTCAGTAATACGCTGTGTCAGATTAGCTCAGCTGCAGTTGGATGGTGTTTGGTCATTTAAAGTTGATGTGAATGAAAATAGAACACTTGAACATTAGTCGAACCTTAAGGCCTCATCTTTATAAAGCTCATGGCTTGTTTGCTGCTCCAAACGCTACATTTCCACCAGTCCTGTCTCTCAGCTCAGGACGCGTTCAGAGAAAGTCTGTGCCGATTGGTTTGGCGTCATGTCGGTGTCAGAGGGAGGCGGAGATGTGTGATGGAGGAGTGCTGGCGTAGGTGACAGTGGAAGGTCTGGGGGGCCAGTCGGCGTCGTCCTGCAGCTCTAAGGCTAAATGCATGTACCGGGCCCTTGGGGGTTTGTTCCTCCTACAGAACAGCCAGGACAAGAAGGCCGGGCCCCAGCGGTCATTGGCCGTCTGGGAACATGTACATAATGGGAGAAGACACAGAAAACCAGTTAGAACAGATATATTTACTTTACATCTGCTGAATACATGAGAATCAGCTGCTCCAGGATCCTCCTTGTGGCTTTGGCAGGAAGTGGCAACTCAGCAGCACATCACCAAGTTATATTCACCGTCTCTATAAATGTACAAAAATGGTCACAATGTGTATCTATGTTTACACTCCAATTATATAATCAATTTAATTATAAAGGGATCAGTCCAATGACAATGTATGCTTGTGTGTAAGTGATGGGTGTCTGCTTTTTTTTTTAAATATTCATTTTGCTGCTTTTATTTGTATTGGAATTTTTATAGTAGGTTTTATATGACGCACAGATTGTATTTTACTTTTAATTTCTATTCTATTCTATTCTATTCTATTCTATTCTATTCTATTCTATTCTATTCTATTCTATTCTATATTATTCTGTTCTATTCTATTCTATATTATTCTATTCTATTCAGAGAGCATCTGTTCCAAAATGTAAAAACATAACGTGCGCACACTTGAAAACCCTCGGCCTTAAGCTGTGAGAAAGTGAAAGTAAGCTCACCTTATCACTGACTATGACTATCTGCCCCCCCCCCCCCCCCCCCCCCCCCCCTGTTGAGAACCACTGGTGCATGACAAAGTATTTGCACATACAGATGGACGACGAACTGATGACAATACCCTGCGGTGGGAGCTGAGGGTAACAAAAAGGTACAAGAACAGGTTTTTTTTTCCCCAGCAGCCCTTAATTTTATAAATAAAAGAACTGAGCACTGCTGACAGCAATTAACCAGGCATTTTAATACATGTTTTATTTTAATGTATTAGTATTTATTTGTTTGTAGTATATGATTGGATGCTTTTCTTCTGTACTGCCAAATCAATTTACCTACAGGTACTAATGAAGAAACTTGAACCTGATCCTAACAGTATTTGTGTATTTCTTCAGATTCTTTATAATTCACTCTGCTGTGCATTTTTAATCTCATAGCAGGATGACGACGAAAATGTCCATCCATCCATTTCCTTCTACTTAACCTGGGTCTTAGGGACCACAGGCTGAGTAGACCTCAATCTCTGGAAACATGTCACCAGAAACCTAAACCACCAGCGACTCTACTCTGGGATCGTCCCAGATGATGAACTCATCTGATCTCTAAGGTGGAGCCCAGACGCTTCTCATTTCAAGTCACATACCCACAGTATATGACCATAGGTGAAGGTAGGAATGGTGGACCTGTTCTGTTTAGTTCTGTTCTATTTGTTACATGCTGCTGCGTCTCAACGCTGCTCTTTTAACACACTGCTGTTTTCTTTATTTTTAACAATCATTTCAGTTACTTGATTCTAGTTTATCGCCTTGTACAGGTATTTATTACTCATGTATAGTTATATTTATGTAAGTTTTTAATGTCAGTTATTATAGGATTTTTTTGGTCTAATATATCCTTCTGGTCCTGAGGACAAATCTTGCTCATCAGTGAAATTTGATGACAATTTGATGAAATTCAGAGTTTGCAGTGATGTGGACCTCCGGCTGTATCCTTTCCTCATCAGTGAACAAGAACCGGGACACTGATCCAGTTGAGCAACCAACTCAATCATAACTGCGGGGGGGGGGGGGGGGGGGCTTGACCCTACTCTAATAGGGTCGAGACTAATATTATAATAAAAACATTTAACATCAAAAATATAAGGCATCGTCCCAACAACGTCCATTCATACTGTCTCTCTTATTTATATATTTATCATTTTCATTTATCATTTTCAGTGTCATTATGATGAAGACATGAAGGCTAAAATTCCACATATGTATTTCAGCTACAGTTGTTGATCTCTCATGAAAACAAACCTGGAAACATTTATTTCATTTGAATAAGGATTTTTTTGGTTCTGTTTTTATTTTTAATAGAGTGTCTGTATTTTGATTTTCTTTCTGCACATTCTACACTTGACAACCATAACATGAGATTTGTTAAAGAATTCAACCAGTCAACTCTGTCCTTTTTATCTCAATGAGGTGTCATTATGCACCTTGGCCACTAGGAGGATCCTGACCTTAAGGGGATTTTCTGTATAATTCATTTAGATTTGTTTTTTCCAAACTGATAGAAATGTGAAGACTTTTGTGACATAAATTCAATAATTTAACTGTACAAACAAATAAACATAATCAGGGACTGTCACAAACATGCAATATGTGACTGATCAAACACAATGTACCTATGTTGCATATAGATAAACTACAGCCTACGTATGTAACAAGTGAGAGGAAAATAAAAAGCAATAGAAATAGAAAGTGAAGCTGCATAACTATCTAAAGCAGCCAGAAACAACATTAAGTGCATTGAAAAGCGTCCAAACCTGAGGTGCGTCAGCTGAGCGGGACTCGGTGCCTCGATTTATGTGATGATTGTCTCTGAAAACTAGTCTCCATAAGATGATGTCAAGGATCAAAGTCTATGGAAGATTTCATTGGGAACTCAGCATGAAATAGTAAAGCAATGCACAGGAAGTGGATTTGAAAGCAGGAAAAAGTGTTGCACAATTAGGGTTATTAAAGTGAACTAAAACTAGAAGGAAAAACATCTTTAAATGAAATAAACTAAAAATACAAACGCAAAATATATCCTACGATGAACTGAAAAGAAACAGAATGGCAGGTAAAACCAGCTTTTTTTCCACAAATGTTAATTGTTGAAGACAAATTATAGTAACATGGCTTCATTCAAGCAGGATCTTGAATAAACAATGGATTTATAAATAGTTTTTATTACTGTGTTATCATTCCTCATCCTATCATCTCATAACACTCATACTAACACTAAAATGCTAACGTCACAATCTGAGATCTCGCACACATACAAATGGACAGACATGAGTTCACCGTGTCTTTTGACCTTTGACCTTTGGCTACCAGTAATTTTTCTGTTCATCCTTACATTCAGGTGAATGTTTCTGTCAAATTTGAAGAAAAAATCATTCCCAAAATATCGCAGTTGAAATGTGGAATGACACATTTAAAGACCTTCTAATTAAGGTTGTTAGAAAATATCAGTTCTGCAATATATCATGATATTTCACAATACTGTATCGATATTAAAAAGTACTGTATTGATATTTTTAGGCATTTATTCAAATGCAGATATGGTGGAGGTTCATTTTTGTTTTTTGTTTTTCTTTATTGTTTATATTTTATTTATTATTATTTAACACTATTTTATTAAATAATGGTTATTTGAAACATCCTAAAAGCACTTTTTACTGTCTGAGAGAGGCAGATGTTAATTCCTTTGTTGGGATTGCACAAAAATAATATTATGATGTTAGTTATGAACTAATAGAATATGAAGATTTGAGCAGGATCTTAAACTGTAATGTCTGTAAAACATAATTTAAGTTTTAACACAGGAACATTTTGTGATATAGCATTAGATCCTGTTGTGATCAAATAAAAATGTGTTTAGTATTTGTGCATATTTCTGCTGTAATTCAATTCTTCCAGGAAATAATCCTTTTTAAAAAAGACACAAACAAAAAATGGCCTTTTTAACAGTATCATGATATATTATGATATATTGTATCGTGATCCTAGAATTGTGATTTGTATCGTATCGCCAGATTCTTGCCAATACACACCCCACCTTCTAATAGAGATGCACCTTGTATCTGAAACTAAACTACATCAATCAAAAAGTCAGTTCCACAAAATATAAAATAAAAAATAAAGCTACTGATGCACAGATCAAATCAAAAATAAAAACTGATGAACTCTGCACTTGGCTTTCTCTTTGACAGTAGATGTGCAACACTTTTTCCCCACTCACATTAGGAAACTGAAAGTCAGTTGATTCCACATCATAGATTAGGTTACAGCCATAAAAACATAAATAAATCAAACATGGATTTTTAACAGAGATTCAGTGATTTGATTCATTAGGCAGTGAAGAGTTAATGATGCAGCAGAAAAACACATCACCACAAAAAATGCTTTTAAACCAGAAAAACAAAGAGATTATGGTGTGATATGCTGAAGTCGTACCTCGAGTGTGAACGACACCACTGCATTGACTATGATAATAACCACCAGTGTGACACGCCAGTCGTGGGGAACACACACGATCTGATGGGAATCAGATGAGAAAGATGAACACTGAATGGAATACAGTATGTAGGTTTTTTTATTAAAAAGCACAGATTTACCTCCAGGAAGCTGTCGATGGCAGGAAGAGGAAACAACATGATGAGGAAGAGGAAGGTGTACAGACCAACACAGGCCAGCATGAACGGCCCTAGTGAAACAAAAATACTCATGTTCAAATAGGTGACTTCAGATTATAAGAAAATATGATTGTAGGATGCAAAAGTCTGAAGGTAATCTTACAGTTTTTGTAGCTCGGCTGTCGGAAAGGCTTTCCCTTGGAAAAGATGATGGCTACGGCCAAATACTGGAAAGAGGACACGTAGAAGAGCGTGGTGTTCTCATAGTTCCTGATGTTTTTATAGTCATGAGGATGGGTTACATTGAGGCTGTGAGGAAGACTGAAGCTGGTCACATTACAGGCACTAAAGAGAGAGGAATAAATACAGTTAACGGTTTAGTCCAGAGGTGTCAAACTCAGTTTAGTTCAGGGGCCACATATAAGTGGGACCAGTAAAACAATAACATAATAACAGATAAATAATAACTCAATAACTCAATAACTAAATGTGAATAACCTGAAATAATGAAGTTATTTCCAAGCATTTTTTAGCCTGTGTGGAAGTCTATGAAAGAGTTCCTTTCTACTTGTAACAGAGTCCCACATTGCTGCTGTAAAGTGTTACATAGTGTTGGAAAGCTCAGGATCTCAGCTTTCCATTGCCATTTGAATTTTGATGATAGTGTAAACCACAGGTGTCAAACATGCGGCCCGGGGGCCAAAACCGGCCCACCAAAGTTTCCAATCTGGCCCACGGGATGAATTTGCGAAGTGCAAGTTAGGGCATCAAACTCTAAAATAATATCATAGTAACCTATAAATAATGACAACACCAAATTTTTCTCTTTGATTTAGTGCAAAAACATTAAATTATGAAAATATTTACATTAAGAAACTATCCTTTAACAATAAAATGTGAATAACCTGAACAAATATGAACAACCTGAAATGTCTAAAGAAAATTAAATGCAATTTAAACAATATTCTGCCTGTTACTAAATGTTTTGTGCCTCTGTAGATCTGATCTGTAATACACATGTATAAATGATAAGTCGAGGCATAATAATGATAAAATTGTCCTTATATTTCTTAACAAATTTCATTTTTCAGGTTATTCACATCCTTTTTGTTTGGATACTTTGTAAATGTAAATAGTGGCATCACTGAATGTTATTTTTTTTGCACTAAAACAATTTGGAGTTGTCATTATTTATTGGCTATCATGCTATTATTTTATTGGTCTGGCCCACTTCAGATTAAATTGAGCTGAATGTGGCCCCTGGAAGAATATGAGTTTGACACCCCTGGTATAAACTGTTCAGGAGTTACAATAATTTGAATGCTGTAAAGTGCAAAATGCAGTGCCGGTAAGATTGCCGTCGTGAAAGGGTTAAGAGCCCAGAATTCTGCAGATACTTTAAATGAATGTGTGGTGATTTTAATACACCTCTGAAAAATGTGCTGCTTTGTGTAGAATCTCACAACACAAAAGGTGAAAAACTAAAAAAAAAAAAAAAATGACAAGACCACAGCCTTCCTGCTATTTACTCCTACTCCTACTCCTTCATTCATTTACTTTTCGGTGTTTGTGTCTGTTTTATTGACGGTACTCACTCCGACTGAGGTGTCCATTTCTCGTACCAACTCTGCTGTCGCACTAAAAGAAAAGCCAGGACCTGGAACACCAATGAGGTGAGGATCTGCGTCAGAACCGAAAAGAGCAGTGGCCCGGAAATGAGGCTGGACGGAGGGCGGCGCCACACCAGCTCCTTCCACGCCGGGTTCAGACTCACTGAAAACACACACAAAGTCCAGCCAGAAAAAACAAACACACTAACTAGAAGAATTTTGTCACTTTTCTTTTTTCTACTCACTTGTAAAAGCAATTATGAGAATGATGGCGATGTCAATGAAGAGAAACTGGAAGTCTCCCAAATTACTGGGAATCTACAAAGGAGATAAATATTCAAAATGTATCAAAACAGCTTTTGGTCGACTCGATCTACAATCTGGGTCACAGAGGAATTTTACTGATAGCTTTCACTCAGACTTTTCTCATGAACAAAACATCTCACATGTCACTTTGTGGTCACTGCTTTTGTTTGACAGCCAATAGATGGAGAATTCCCACATCTTTTTAAACCCTGCCCTGGTTCTACTTGCTCCTCACGTTCATCCTGCATCGACCCAAAGCTCTGCATGTGGGAACTACAGATGGTGACGGATGAAAGGAAAAACCTGATGGGAATCACTCCTCCAGGATGACAAGAATCTATCCCTAATGCACAACAGATCACTGTGAGGGATATGCTATGGGAACTATGGGATATTTTAGACAATGCTCTCCAACACTATCATCAAAACAAGGGGTTAGGATATTTGATATTATCGTTATCGTTTTTTTAGACCAAATAATTCCTAAACATCAGGACTAACAGATTATTCAAACATCATGTGAAAAGAAAATGCATCTGTTTGCTACTTCTATGTGAAAACATTTACTGTTGATTTCCACTAAAGTCGGAGCATTTTCTAAATAGTGATTTTTAATTCACATCTTTAATTATCTCAAGAAAAGAAAGACAAAAAAGATGTTTTCATGTTCAGTGTTTTTACTGATAAACTTACTGATAAAAATATGAGGAAGTTTAGATTTTCATGCTTGCGATAAACACAAACGTTGGGACAGAAGCGAAATCAAGCTGAAAATTTCATAGAAACTACAAGTAACACTGTTATATCCGATTCCATTGTCATCAGGTTTAACCCATAAAGACCCAGCGTTACTTTTATGTCAGCTCCCAAATGAATTGTTTTCTCTATTTAACCTTTTGTAAGGGATTAATCACTGTTTATTATTATAATATCCTCTGTATTTTGCATTTTTCACTGTAAATCATGTATTTTCTTGGATTTAATTTCCTACATTTAATTCAGATGTTCATGAAAACTCACAGTAAATTCAAAGGTTATTACATTAAAACTGAGAAAAGAGAAGAAAGAGTGACTTTTTCGGCAAATCTCTCATTAACTGAACATAAACCGAGCATCTCCATCCACTGTCATTGATCAAATTCCATGGATTTTACTGGTGAATCAATGTTGTAGAAGATGATGGTGTATCCACGTTCACTATCGAGACTCTGAACATCCAAATGGGTCATATCTGCTGACCTTGAAAAGATGACAAACTATATTTTACACCAATTATTTACATGTTTTTTTTTTAATAGGATTAGTGGATCAATAGGTATTGAACATTTTAGCTCAGGAGATGCTTTTGGTAGCCACTGGTGGTTTGGGTCTTTATGGGTTAAACGGTAGCAGGTGAAGGGATTATAACAGGGCATAAATGGACACTAAATAAAAGGTATAGTCTCCATAGCTAAAAGTTTTATAAGATAACACTGAGATTTTCATTTCTCCTGTAAATGCACAGGGTGGGTGAAAAGTAACTAGGCATTAGAAAATGCTTACAGAATTTTTAGTATCACTGAAGTTATGACGAAAACATTTTTTAAACAGACAACACTAATGGAGATTTCTTATTTTCTTATTGTCTTATTTCTTATTCACAGATTCAGGAGGTTCTCAGTGATATCCCAGATGACGTCCTTCAGAAGGTTGTTCATTCCATTTCTGGCTGTTTAAGGAAACCGGTTGACACCACCAGTGCTTATGTTAAAATATGAAGATTTACTTTCATAATCCCATGCAATAAAGAACATGTAACATTTGTTTAAATAAATTTGTAATAGAAATATGGATTGTATTACCAATTTTTACTGCCTAGATACTTTTCACCCACTTTGTATATTAGTTCTTAGTCTGCTCAATAACAAATAATCAGTAAAATCAGTAAAAACAAACAAACAACCAAAAAAAATTTATGAATCAAGCCCTAAACACAACAATAAATGACTGATAATCTTTTGGTTAAAGGTGTTCATCTCTGCAGTAAAATGAATGCCTAAAGAGCAGTGAAACAGTTCTGGAGACGTGATATGTCATGTAGAAAATGTTTTTTCCCTTAATCTGTCACTTGTATCTGTAACTGTCAGTGTCTCTAATCAATGACTTTGACTGTGTGAGCTTCAGGTAGGTAAAACTGAAAACAGCCCAATATGAGTTACATTCATGTACAGTTAAAATACCTTTACTATGAATGTTCCAAAAGACTTGTATATTTCTTACTGAGTACAGCAGACAGACACTGAGGTACTGGATGATGCTGTAAAGAGCCATGAACTTGAAAACACAGAATGATGTAATGAGAGCAGCTCGACCCTCCCTGTGAACGACAAAACACAACAAAAAAGAAAACACAGAATGTTTTTTATAATGTTTAACCTCAGACCTAAAAAAGAAATCTCAGTAAAAGTCATTACTGATTACACATGAATCTGCAGATAATTCAGCAACAAATACAGACCATGTAGAGTTTGTACCTGATGAGGTTGGGGACACAAGAGATGTTTGAGGTGGAGGAGGTGAAAGGTGAAGCTACAGAAGCCTCCAGTTCAGACAGAGAGATCCCACTATGAGCTCTCTTCAGGGCCTGAGGTAAAAAAAATAATAATAATAATAATAATAATAATAATAATAATAATAATAATAATAATAATAATAATACATTTTATTTGTATAGTGCTTTTCATGGAACTCAAAGACACTTTAAAATACAGCAGATAAAAAACAGAACTCAAACACATTAAAAACAGATAAAAGCAGGTGCAGAAAGCAGGTGTATAAATATAGAACAGTTAAACATTAAAAGCAATCTTAAATAAATGAGTTTTTAAAAGGGATTTGAAGGTGTTGGGGTCGGAGCAATGTTGGATAATAGGTGGGAGAGAGTTCCAGAGGGTTGGGGCAGCAATAGAGAAAGAAGAAAGAAAGAAAGAAAGAAGAAAGAAAGAAAGAAAGAAAGAAAGAAAGAAAGAAAGAAAGAAAGAAAGAAAGAAAGAAAGAAAGAAAGAAAGAAAGAAAGAAAGAAAATGGCTTAAGGATATCTTTCTCAAAGTTTGGACTGTTTTTATTGGGCGGATAAATGGCATAAAAATGCTAAGATATAGGTGTGAAACGGCAACAAAGAAAATATGACCCTGGCTTTTCTCCCTCCAAACTGACAACAGAAAGAATCAATATAGTAAATAAATATAAAATTAACTTTAAAACAGTATGTTCTACTTCTGTAAATATAATTTACAATGTAATATTCTATGGATGTTTGGATGAATCTGTACAAACACAGATACACCCTGCATTATATAAGTGGGCCTTTACTTTACAAATAATTAAACAGTATTGATATTTTCCTTAACTTATAATTGAATTCATTTTATGACTGTGTACATTTAGTTTATTTGCACGGACAAAGCATCCATGTACCTGAAATGAGCAAAAAACTGAAAAGTGTCTCGATAATAGAATCTATCTGTGCAAATAGATGTTCAATATCTGAACTAAAACAATTAAAAATGGTATTTTTTCAATAGGATAGTAAATTTACAAGCCAAATATACATACTTTTGTCAGATTAATCTAATAAATATCATTGAAATAAACTTCATGATAAAAAACATGCAAGTTAAAGAGAAATAATTTCCAAATGTGCATTGAAAAACTGAAGTTAAAAGAAAAACTTGTGTATCTTGGATAAGCTATACATCTATCAGTGTGTATTTCAACATTTCTTGGCAGCTCTACTACACTCAATAGTTTGACTGGCTGGTAATAATTCTGCAAAAGCATATAAAGATGATCTACAGATAAACACAGAGTCATGGTTTGTGCGTATTTGTTTATGTTTCATACTTACTCCGCAGTCATTTGCACCGTCACCACACATGCCAACGGTGTAACTGTGAAAAAAGCAAAGAGGCTGACAGTTGTAAATGAACATGTGATGATAATGTATAAACAAAAATAAACCAGAGCTCATCAAACAGACAACTAAAACAAAAGAGACTCACTTGATGCTCTGCAGAACCTCCACCAGCTGAGTCTTCTGGTCTGGAGCCATACGGGCGAACACTGTGGCTCCCAGAATAAGCTACAGCGCCCCCATGTGGACAACACACCAACAGGCAGTCAATGTCAGTAGGACTGAAACTCTGAAGTGTAGGAGTGTGAATGTGAACATGTGTGGAGTCCAGAACTGATCTCACCTTTGGAACCAGTTGAGGGAAGTGTTCCATGATCACAGCGAAGGCTCTGCCGCTCACAGCGAAGTGATAACTCTGACCATGAGGAGGATGGTGTGTCACGCCTCCATCTTCCTCCAGAGTAATTTCCACAGACTGGAACACAGAGGAGAGGTTAATACACTTTTTACTCCAGACTTAAGTTGTTACCTGATTTGCTGTAAAAGTATTAATACATTGTGAAACAAGGTTATAATAATTTTGGATTTTTCATTATAGTTTAGTTTTATTTAGTTTTGACTTTTTTTTTTCTCTAATTCAGTTAGTTTTAATTAGTTTTTAGAGCAGGTTTGCTAGTTTTTATTAGTTTTTCTTTTCTTCTAAATGCTTAGTTTTAGTTTAGTTTTAGTTTTTTTTATATCTTTTCTCTTCTTCCCCATCATATTCAAATAAATCCCAGACAGGACTCTGCTGCTTTCTCCCAACTTTAGTCTCCATGTTTCCAGGTAGAGTGGGGACCAGAAGACGACTGTAAACCACAAGTGACCACACATGACGGACCATTAAACATATTTGGTGCCACTAGCTAAAATTGCTTGAGAGAAATAAATCGATTTCATATCAATCCGACATTGACAAAAGATGAAAACGAAGGGAATTTTATCCATATTTTTTTTATCCGTTTTAGTTAGTTTTGTAAGAACACAATACAGTTTCAGTTAGTTATCGTTTTTTCTTTCAATTACAGTTTTTATTTATTTCAGTTAACGAATATGTTTTTACAATTTTAGTTTTCGTCATTTCATTAGTTTTTGTTAACGATAATAACCTTGTCGTGAAAATACTCCACTATAAATAAAGATTCTGCATTCAAAACAGAATAAAGTAGAGTCGTAGCTGAAAGTTTTGGGAACGACACAAATTAATTGTTCGCTTAAGTGTGATTTGTCATTTATTTTCTTTGAAGCCTATATAATGCTTCTAATTATTCTTCAGTATACCTCAGGAACATGTGGAAATTAACCCTGTGAAGCCTGAACCATTAAATCATTGACAGAAAATCCCAGTTCTTTGAAACTGGAGCCTTTATTGATCCTTCTGAACAACTCAAAAAATGTTTTTCAAATATCAATTTCCATGTATGAGTTTCAGTTTTGCATATTTGATACATCGGATCTCAACGCTCAAATATTATTATTTTTGAACAACAAAAACATAATATTACACAAACATGTTTAACAAATTATTAATTCTTTTTCAAAACTGGCAAAGTTCTGCCATCTGATAATTTTGCAGTGTCACTGGAAAGGCATCTAGTGAACAAATTCCTCCCCTCTGGAGGATTATCTGTCTATTGCATGTATCTAATTGTATACATCAGGTATTTCACGAAAAAAAATATCATACTGATCACGTAGAGGGCTTCAAAACTCTTGTATCAAATATGATATGTTCTGCATTATAGGGTTAAAAAAAGAACTTCAGCAGCAAGTTTTGCAAACAACAAAACTTGTCCTTCACAACTTTTGACTGTATGTATTGTGTTTACACTGCCAAAAAAATTATATTTATTTACTTAATTGTACTCATGTTGTAATGTTGGAAATTTTTATTATATATTAATATTAAGATTTCTGAACTGTTATGCAAACAAACTTGTCTTCAGGCTTCCTTTTAAGACTTTTTAAGACCTTTTTAAGACTACTTAGAACAGAATTTAACGCCAATTTCACAGCCATACTGGCAAAAATGTGCAACTCCTAGAATTTAGGGTAATGTATTTATTTACTCCAATGCCTTCATTCCCATCATTCAGAGTTGAATTGATATCATAGTACATAGTTACATTCCACAAAAACGCTACAATAAAAAAATTATGAAAAAAATTAGTCAAGTATTTTCAATGAACAAATTTGCATCTTAGATGCATCGTAAGATGAGATACTTTATTGTCATTAAACAGAATGTACAATGAAATTTAGGTGCATTATCAGGATATGGACTCATAAACAGTAATAGTAATAAATAGTAATAATAACTATAAAATATATAATAAAAACAAAATATGCATCACTCACATATCAACATCCATACATTCATTCCCTCACACATCCACCTCCTTCTTTATCACACAGCAATACGTCACACACACATCCCGTCAGTACAAGTGTATACAGTGCAGTGTAAAAAATAGTGCAATTAAAAAATGTCTATGCTTTAGTGGCTGAGTTCATTGTTCAGTGTAGTTATGGCTGTGGAGTAAAAACTGCACCAGAATCATGTGGTGTGTGTTTTTATGGATCTGTATCTCTTGCCAGATGAAGATGCCTTTCAGGGCAGGTGGTTGGGAGTTGGTGATGTTCTGTGCAGCAGTGTAACAGTTTAAATATATCCATATTCTGGGTTTTTAAATTTTCTCTCTTACCTGGTTGTTCTTTGCGGTCTGTGCTGGGTTTTCGGTGTAATGCCATGTGATCGTAGCCGGATGACAGTCTTTAGGTGACACAGCATCTGCAATAATGACCTTCTCATGTGGACGGATCATCCCACAGTCTCGAGCCACTGATATGGCCGTCAACATGTTGTCTCCTGAAGCACAGTCCAGGCCCAGGAATGAATGAATGATTTAATTTAAAGAAATATATCATTGGTTCCAGCACTGATAACATCCAGAAAGATAGAAATAAGTGAGTGTGGGGTTACCTGTAACCATTAAAGTGCGGATGTTGGCTTGGTGTAAATCTCGTAACACCCCGGCAGTCTCCTGTTTTATTTTATTCTGCATTATGATCAAACCAAGAAACTCCATGTTGTTCTCTATCAGGTCTCTAAAAGAAACATATCATCATCATCATCTCAACACTGTTTTCTCACCAACACTGCAGGAAACTAAAATGACAGATTTTGGAAGAAATTATTTATCTATAAATAAAAAATGCTTAAATTACGGCAGATATATTTACAAAAAATACACAAAAAGTACAGGGTGGGGAAGCAAAATTTACAATGAACATGTAGTTGTTTTTTCTCAGCAGGCACTACATCAATTGTTTTGAAACCAAACATATATTGATGTTATAATCATACCTAACACTATTATCCATACCTTTTCAGAAACTTTTGCCCATATGAGTAATCAGGAAAGCAAACGTCAAAGAGTGTGTGATTTGCTGAATGCACTCGTCACACCAAAGGAGATTTCAAAAATAGTTGGAGTGTCCATAAAGACTGTTTATAATGTAAAGAAGAGAATGACTATGAGCAAAACTATTACGAGAAAGTCTGGAAGATACTATTAAAGAAGAAGGTGAGAAGTTGTCACCTGAATATTTGAGGAACACTTGCGCAAGTTTCAGGAAGCATGTGAAGGCAGTTATTGAGAAAGAAGGAGGACACATAGAATAAAAACATTTTCTATTATGTAAATTTTCTTGTGGCAAATAAATTCTCATGACTTTCAATAAACTAATTGGTCATACACTGTCTTTCAATCCCTGCCTCAAAATACTGTAGATTTTGCTTCCCCACCCTGTAGATGTAGAAGATTTTTTTTTTAATCAGTTTTGCTGTTATATATCTTTAGTTGTTTTTACCTTGTCCTGTCATTTTTGCCTTACAGTATCTTTTCAATGTTGTTGTCTCTTTTCCATTAGTTTTATCTTATACAAAATGCACTGCTAATCACCTGTATTATTTGCATGGATGTAAAGTAATATTCATATACTGCTGTACCTTCTATGCAAATAAGCCTTGTGGTAAAAACTGTCAATCTCAGCATGGAAAATGGATACCCACAGTTTTACTTGCCCTATAAAAACTTGCTGAAAGTTGGTGTTACCTGTATGTAAACTCACCTTAAACTCACAGTCTGTTTCTGTATCTCTCAGTCTCTACAAACCTTTAAGTATGAGGCTTGAATGACATTGAATTCATTTGTAATTATACAAAACATTAAATTATCAGTCAGAAATTAGGGGGATCAGGCCAATATTTGTGTCATTTGACCCACTTTATTCTCTGCATATTTGGCCCGTAGTGTTTTTTACATTAGGTTTGTTTGCTTTTTATTATTTATAGCTATCCTACTTCACACTTACTTGTGTATAGCTATACTTTCATTTCAATAGTTAAACAATAAACTGTTTAGGCCTGTGATGGTTAACCTGACATATGTTTATGTTCTAGATACCAGGTATGTTTTCTGCTCCTAACCTCTGTTGAAGTGGATATTGCAGAAATGAGAAAACACCTACATGAGCAGAAATATTTTTTTACAGTGTGTCGGGGTGGGATGTGTCGCTGCCACTCAGTATGTGAACTGTGGACAGAGTTATCTGTGCAGAGGGAGTTGTACCTGCTGAGGGTCTGGACTTTGTGCCAGGAGAGTTTGGACTCCAGTTGTCGATGCGCCAGGGCGATAACCCTGAAGCCCTGCCTGGTGTAGACCTCCAGAGTCTCTGTGAAACTCTGTGGGACTGACGAGTGGAAAACCAGAACATGTCAGCTGTTTGTTCAATCACTGCAACTTCACTTTTAACTTTAAAACCTTCTAACGGTACATTATGTAAAACCAAACCCAAAAACTAGTGCATTTCCACTTTTTTACCTAGTAACACCCACATTTTGCAATTAAAAACAACCAAAAATACTAACCCCTATAGGCAATAGAATTCTCTGTATTCTGTTAGAAATTATTACATATCATTGTTGTTACTAGAAAACATGGGAGTTTCAGCCTTAGCAGCTCCAGTAGGTTTTTGAGGAGCACCATCACTTAAAATGAACATGTAAACGAGTTTTTTCAGTTTGGCTTTAAATAAAATAAAGATACAACAATTGTACAGATGAATAGATGTACACTGACTAGTAAATGATGCTTGGAATAATGACATTTTCATCATTAAAAGGTGCAATTTCTACATTTGTACATTCCCTGCACTTTATAATAAACTGGCAAAAATACCACACAATATTCCAAAACCATACGTGATGAAATGTGTTATATTTTGTTGAGCTATTACATACGGTTTTAAAAGAGGTAAAACAATAGTGGATTTTTAAATACTGATATATTGACAGTAAAAACTAGAATCTGATGAGCTCATGAATCAGCTAATATCTACAGAAGAGGATTAGGGCCACTGGGAAAAAATTTTTAAATTAACGTCCAATATACTTTTTATCATTATTATTCTGAGAAAAAAGTCAGAATTCTGAGTTTAAAGTCAGAATTCTGAGAAAAAAAAGTCAGAATTCTGAGAAAAAAACTGACTTTTTTCTCAGAATAATAATAATAATAAAAAATTTGACCTTAATTTTTTTTTTTCCAGTGGCCCTAATCCTCTTCGGTAAATATCATCCCCACATCTCCCCCTGAATATTTTGATGCTGAAAAAGTTTAATCATGTCTGAACTTTATTACCAACCTAATAATTACTGAGAATCCAAAGACATAAATACCTCAAGGAATTAATCAATAAATAACTAGATCAGGAACTGAACAAACAGACTGTCCAAAATGAAAGTGAATTTTTTCATTTTCTTAGCTAATATTTCCCCTCAAAGTTTGTAATTTCAGTCGAGGAACCTTGAATCAGACAGTGGATGTTATCAAAGCAAACTCCTTCTGATACCAACTGTTTGTTAAAAGTCCACCACATCTATCTCTAATTTTTACAGAATGTCTTATTACAAACCCTTCATATACAGACATTTATCTCACCTGTGTGCTCTTTGCAGAGACTGGCCACGACCTCAGGCGCCCCCTTCATGAAGGCGTTCATGTGTTTTTCCCCCAACCTGCGGACCACCACACTCATCCTCTGCAGACCCGAGGAGAACGGGAACTGACGGACAATACCGATCTCACACGACTGAACAGCAAAACACACATCATCGTACTCATGGTTAGTGACAAAAATATTTAAACACAAACCTTACAGATACTTTAGACCACAGGTGTCAAACATGTGGCCAAAGGATCCAATCCAGCCTGTGGGATGAATTTGTGAAATATAAAAATTACACTAAAGGTTTTAACAATTATTTTAGTTCAGGTTCCACATACAAACAAATATGATCTCAAGTGGCTCAGACCAGTAAAATAATAACATAATAATCTATAACAAATATTTCTTTGTTTTAGTTTTTAAAAAAAAGTCAAATGTTTATATGTTTTATGAATACTTTTTATTGAGTCGGTTTTAACTTTTTCTTTTATCTGCTGGTTTGGTTTACTCAACATAAAAACTAAAAACAGACTCCAGGGTATTGTAAAGGTGTGCAGCAGAATTGCAGAAGTGACCTTGAATGACCTGACACACCTGCATAAGGTCAGAACTCTGAATAAGGTCTGATCGGTCCTGAATGACCCCAGCCACCCTATATGGTCTGAGGTCAGGCTGCTTCAGTCTGGTCACACATACGCCTTACCATGTAGCAGGACCAACAGGCACAAGAACTCTTTTATTCCTGCTGCTATCAAGCTCCTGAATAGTGAATAGTGTGTGATTTGTCTTTTTGTATCTGTCATTTGTTTTTGATGTACAGGGTTATTCAAAAAAAAATGAACCAATTTCATGACAGAAACTGTATTAAACAAAGGACTAAATGTTTCCTTATTGTGAAAGCAGGAAGGTACTTGACAGTATGGTTTTATAGGACAGTGAAATGCGTTGATAAGGACATGGACAAACACTGTACCGGGTTCTCAGTCAGTGGATCGTTCTGGTTGGTTTCAGGGATGACCTGGTTCGGTGGTCGCACAACTGTGGGCATTATGGGATTGTGCAGAGCAGTCTCTTCCTCTGTGGGCTCCTCTAACACCTACAAATAATCAACTTACGGGTTAATATCTAAATAATAATTATAATCTCATTTACACACAGCAGTGACAGAAACAGAGCCTTTTCTGTTTAAAAAGGAAAAGGCACTGGTCCTTTCAGGAGTATCCATGGTGCAGACTTAAACCATGTTACCTAGGAGGAACTCTGTCTGCCAGACCAACAAGCGTGGCGTTGCATTATTCATGTACAGAGCGGTATCCACGCTACTGGAGGGGTCTGTGACTAAGCATGCGTGGTGTTAACATGGATTCGGTCCTTACCCAGCCTGTAGCGCTGAACATCTTCAGGTCTAAAGGGTCGCCAGAGAGTTCTCCTTCGATCTTGGTCAGTGAGTGGCAGGAGGCCATGCAGGCTACAAACGCAGAGTTCACCAGACTCTCATTACAGGCCTCGGACTCCGGAGGGGAAAAGCTGTAAAAGAGAGGAGGGTCTGATTCAACATGGAGCTGTTTGTAACTACAACTACCTACAAGTATGATGCTGTATATGCATTATATGACCAGAACAGTGCTCCTGTGTTAAATAATGATATCATGACATGATTTTTTCAGATATCTCCAACTCTGTGATTACTTTGTAAAGGAAATAAAATGTTCTATGACAGAGACTCCTTCTCACTTAATTCAAATACAGGGTGGGGAAGCAAAATTTACAGTGAACATTTAGTTGTTTTTTCTCAGCAGGCACTATGTCAATTGTTTTGAAACCGAACATATATTGATGTCATAATCATACCTAACACTATTATCCATACCTTTTCAGAAACTTCTGCCCATATGAGTAAACAGGAAAGCAAACGTCAAAAAGTGTGTGATTTGCTGAATGCACTCGTCACACCAAAGGAGATTTCAAAAATAGTTGGAGTGTCCATAAAGACTGTTTATAATGGAAAGAAGAGAATGACTATGAGCAAAACTATTACAAGAAAGTCTGGAAGATACTATTAAAGAAGAATGGGAGAAGTTGTCACCCGAATATTTGAGGAACACTTGCGCAAGTTTCAGGAAGCGTGTGAAGGCAGTTATTGAGAAAGAAGGAGGACACATAGAATAAAAACATTTTCTATTATGTATATTTTCTTGTGGCAAATAAATTCTCATGACTTTCAATAAACTAATTGGTCATACACTGTCTTTCAATCCCTGCCTCAAAATATTGTACATTTTGCTTTCCCACCCTGTACTGGTGGACGCCTATAAAGGTTCCAGTAACAAAAACATCACTGGTAAAATGTATACAGCTTTGAATTCAAAAGACAATGAGATATATTTTCATGCAAAAAATCAACGGGAGAGGGACCTGCAAGGGGAAATACCAAATGAGATATGGTCAGAGGGATGGAAATCTCAAAACTGTACTACAAACTCACTATCATGGAGGGATTTTTGTTGGAAATGTCTGGCCCATTTCTTTATTACACCTGCACAAAAATCACATTTTTCTGGAGTTCATTTTTCCTGCTGGAGGGAGTACGGTTCACTGGAGGCAGATCAAGCACATGTATTCTGCTCCTGTCCTGGTATTGTTGGCTTTTGGGGAGAGATGATTAAATTGATGTATTCAGTTTTGGGTGTTCATTTTGATATGTCATTGGCTACTTTGTTTTTTAGCATTCCCCCAGAGGAATTATGGGAAAGTGACATATATTTATTTAGAATACTGCTTGCCGCAGGCAAAAAAGCCATCACCAAATATTGGCTTAAAAAGAACCCTCCCTCAATTTCCTTGGTGATAAAAATTGTCAACCAAATCCATTAAATGGAAATGATGATATACAATCTCTACCTACAACAGCACAAGGGTGTAAAGCACTGGAAAAAATGGGACTTTTTCATTCAATCTGTGGACAGAAAACAGTATGCAAATGTCTGAATGTACCTGTGACCTGTGACTGTGTTTCTGTTTGTTTTGTATCTTATATTAAAACAATAAAAAATAAAGTAAAAAACATAAATAAAATAATGACGTCATGACAAAACATTAAATCATTGTCCTGATGGAAAAGAAGAGTAAAAATTCACCATCTTGTGGGAAACAGCAACATAATTTTTACAGAATAAAGACAGATTAAATGCTCAAAAGTAGCCACAAAGACTAAAGGGATGGGGAAGGGTGGCCTTGGTAGAGCAGGTCATCCAATAACTGAAGGGTTGGCGGTTCGAATCCCACTCTGTCCTAGTCATGTGTCCTCTAGCTACTCACACTGGTGTATGAATGCATATGAATGTTCGATGGTGGTCGGAGGGGCCGTAAGCACCAAGGTTATAATAGTTTTGGATTTTTCATTATAGTTTCGTTTTATTTAATTTTTACTTTTTTTCTCTAATTCAGTTAGTTTTAATTTGTTTTTAGAGCAGGTTTGCTAGTTTTTGTTAGTTTTTATTTTTTTCTAAATGCTTTGTTTTAGTTTAGTTTTAGTTTTTTCATATCTTTTATCTTTCTCACCTTCATATTCACATAAATCCTGTACAGAACCCTGCTGCTTTCTCCCAACTTTAGTTTCCATGTTGCCAGGTAGAGTGGGGACCAGAAGACGACTCTAAACGTCAAGTGATGAGAAGTGTCGGCACGAAGTGTCGTATGGTGCCGCTAGCTAAAATTGCTTGAGTGAAATAAATCAATTTCGTATCATTCCAACATTGAGAATAATCCATAATTTTTATATGTTTTAGTTAGTTTTGTAAACATACAATACAGTTTCAGTTAGTTATTGTTTTTTTCTTTTAATTATAGTTTTTATTTATTTCAGTTAACGAAAATGTTTTTTCAATTCTAGTTTTCGTCATTTCGTTAGTTTTCGTTAACAATAATAACCTTGGTAGGCACGAATTGACAGCCACGCTTCCATCAGCCTGCCCCAGGGCAGCTGTGGGTACATATGTAGTTTACCACCACCAGAATGTGAATGTGTGAGTGAATGAATAATGGATCCACTGTATGTGCTTTGAGTATGCCTTCATAGAAAAGCGCAATATAAATCTAATCCATCATTATTATGTGTTCATTTTCCCATAGTAAAATCTTTCAAAAAATACATATATTCAGTCAAAAGTCAGTTCTGACAAAATATATGGGGTCACTACATGGTTCATTGTTTAACACTTACTATTATTCAACAGACAAACTGAGTGACACCACTTTTTTAGTATAACTTGTTGAATTTATTGGAGTTTTTCTAGATCTGAGGGAATCTGGGGGTAGTTTTTGTAACCTCTCTTGTGAGGATGTTGTTAAATTCTGTTTGTTCCAACTTAAGTTAAAGTAAAATTATTCTTGTCATTTGCTGATCATTAACCCATAAAGACTCAAACATCCATCACTGACCAAAAGCATCTCCTGATCTAAACTGTTTAATACCTGCTGATCCACTAATTCTACCAATGCATGTAAATAATTGGTGTAAAATACAGTTTGTCATCTTTTCATGGTCATCAGATATGACCCATTTGGACACTCAGAGGCTCTGTAGTTACCGTGGAAACACCATCATCTTCTACAATATTGATTCGCCAGTAAAACTCATGGAGTTTGATGAACAACAGTGGAAGGAAATGGTTGGTTTAATTTCAGTTAATTATTGGTTTTACTGAAAAAGTCACTTTTCACCCAGTTTTCTCTGCTTTTGATATGATAACCCTCAACTTTAATCTGAGCTTTTATGAACATCTTCATGATCAGTACATTAAATGTAGGAAAATACCTGATTTATACTGATAAAATAGAAAATACAGGGGACAATATTATAAATAAATTGTGATAAATCACTTAAGAAAGGTTAGATATAGAGAAAATTTCATTTGAGAACTGACATTAAAGTAGTGCTGGGTCTTTATGGGTTAACCTTTGTGGATGCTTTTATTTATTCCAGTGCATCGTCATAAGGTAAAACACATGTTACTGATATAGAATAAAAATGTCAACATCTGTTGACTGATTAGTTATTGTGTTGATTTTATAATTGTATTATTTATTTTATAGCCTTAAATTAATACTTTAGTTATTCAGATTTGAGTTATATCTAGTCTTATCTCTTAGCTTTACTGACAGGTAATTAACAGTTATGTTTGTGAAAGGCAGCAAATTCCCATCTAATAAGAGGCCTCCTACCTGCCATGTTCAGCTCTCTGAAAACCCCACAAGTCCAACCCGTCCTCAGTCAGAGTCCCAGTCTGAAACACACGGGTCACAATGAACACATGAATGAACCAACTGATGTATTTGTACACAGAAACAGACTGTGGACCTTTTAATAATTACTGATATGATGTTAAACAAAAGTTTGATTCTCTTTTCTTAGTGTCTTTTCATTCCTTCACCTCCACTGCTCATGCGCTTTAGTTTCATACACACATCTGCCTATAAAAATACGAGTATATTCTAATACAAACTCTTTCATGGTTTAATTGATGAAAAAAATGAGGACAATGATCGTCGTCTTTGTGTGTGATTATTTCATGATTACTGGTGAAGATAAATGAGTAGAAATGTAGTAAAGTCTTTCATATGTAACCAGGTGACTTGTAATTCTGTTAATGTTAAACAAAATCAGTTAAAGTTAGAGTAAAGGTTATTTGTTTTTACACAACTGTGAGACCTTCATTTGAGTTCAATCCATTAACCATCTTTTATTACCCTGCCCCCTGTAGGGGAGGCAAGGGGTATTGTCTTTGGATCGGTTTGTTTGTTTGTTTGTTTAATACTCTAGCAGCAAAACAATTGGTTGAATTCATACCAAATTTGGTTAGATCGCCAGTGACCCAGAATAGATCTCATTACATTTTGGGAAAAGTAGGTCAAAGTTACAATTTTTTATGAATTTTTAAAATCTCTTTTTTTTTTACTTTTACTTTTAATGGGTGAGATTTCACGTCTATAAAAACATCCATTTCATTTCAACTTACTTCAGACTTGGCACATATATAGAGGCAACTGATATGCTAACATCAACACACACATAGACATGATGACATCACCTGGATCGATGCCAAAAATAAGCTACAATATGTGCAAGGGGCGGGGTTTGTTGTGCCTAGCATCACTTGTTTAAAATTTAACCCTTTCATGCACGAATTATGAGAACCTTAATCAAGATTTTTTTTTTCCTGAGTGTTTTTATTCCTCTTTAGGCATGAAAAAAAAATGCGATTGAAAATTTTCTTATGAAAAATAAATAAAACTAAAAAAAGGTTAAAAAAAATTAATTAAAAAAAAAATAGTAATCGTAATAAAAAAAAAATAAAAATCTTATGAACCTGTTTTTCATGAAGTTGCAAAAATGTCCACTCAGCTGGACACCATGCATTTAATTTCTGAAGCAAAGAAACATAAAACTATAACTATTACACTCAGGGGAGAGCTACACAATGTTACCAATTCATGTCAGAAAACATATGTAATGTGTTAAAACTTTAATAAAGATATGTGCAAAAAAACAAAACAACAAAATCCATGACTATACAAGAGAACAGCTGTAGAACAGTTGTCCTTGGTAGTGACCAGTATACATGAAAGGGTTAATTCATGATTAAATGAATCTGAAATGATTACTGTGTGTGAAATAAAAGTGGGTTTGGATGCGTAATAACTCAGCTCCATGACCTCTCTCTCTTTTAGGATGTTCGTAGATGTTATTTATAGGCATGTGAAGTGGATTTCCAGTGGACCACATGTAGACTACCTTGTCAAAGCAGACCAGGTTGAGCTGTCCACACATGTTGATCCTCTGGGGGCTGATGCAGAAGATGCCGACGCGCTTCAGACGTCGCTGTGCGTAGACGATACCGGCTGTCATGGCCGCAGGTAAAGCTGGGGGAACAGTGATGGTGATGATGTCCAGAGACTTTAAGGCGATGAGCTTAGCTGGAACCTGGAAGGAACCAACAATGAACTCATCAGCTGAACAACAACTACTGAATGAGCATCCATTTGGGATCTGGGTACCTTATTCATGATGCTGAGGACGATAGTGTAGATGAAGCCGATCCCCGCCACACCCACCAGACAAAGCAGGAACAGATAGGCATCGCGGTACAGTTTAAAGTCTGTGGGTTTAGGGTAGAGGATGGAGTGGACCAGCTGGCCTTTCTCTGTACTGAAACCTGCAGGAACATGGGTCACTGTGTTCTGTCAAAAAATAAAGGAGCCACCAGACCTGTCTAAGTATTCCTACATGTCATGTGCTACCTGTGCGGACCACAACGGCCTTCACCAATTCTCCAGCGTAGAACCGGGTTTGGATAACGTGGGTTCCACAGAACAGAGTGTGTCTCTTGTGTTCCTCCATGTTGTAGATCATCGACCCGTCATCGCCTGAACTCGGCAGACCCGTCTTTGTAACAGGAACACTCTCTCCTGACGATGAAGAAAGAAAAAACACATTTATACAGAACTAACTGAACTAACCCTTAGGCCAGGGGTGTCAAACTCATTTTAGTTCAGGGGCCACATTTGATCTGAAGTGGGCCAAACCAGTAAAATAATAACATAACATATAAATAATGTCAACTCCAAACTTTTCTCTATATTTTACAGTGAAAAACGTAAAATTAAACCATGAAAATGTTTACATCTACAAACTGTCCTTTCAAACAATGTGAATAACTTGAACAAACTGAAAAAATAAGTGTAATTTTTATTTCAATTTTCTGTCTCAGTTTATCATTTACACATGTTCATTATAGCATACAAATACAGTGGATCTACAAATACACAAAACATTTAGTATCGGGCAGAATATTGTTAAAATTGCACTTATGTTTCTTAAGACATTTCAGGTTGTTCATATTTGTTCAGATTATTCACATTTTTTATGAAATTATACTTTGTTTTAGTGTAAATACATGAAAATATTTACATTGACAAAGAGAAAAATTTGGAGTTGTGAGTATTTATAGAGTATTATGATAAAATGTTACTGGTCTGACCCACTGGAGATTGAATTGGTCTGCATGTAGAACCTAAACTAAAATGATTGTTAATTTCTTAATATCTATTTTTGCATTTCATAAATTCATCCCAAGGGCCAGACTGGACCCTTTGGCGGGCTGGATTTGGCCCCCGGGCCGTGTGTTTGACACCTGTGCCTTAGGCCCTCCTCTGTACATTCTTGTACATTTTTCTCTTTTTTTGTTTTTAATTTGTTGATCATTTTGGCTGTGTTGCAGCTGTTGGCATGAAATTTGGCAGAAATGTTTATTTTTAGTTCTATTTTTTAAATCCAGTGTCTTTTACTCTTAGATATGTTTTATTTTCCCATGATGCATTTTGCACCCTCTGGTCACCCTCATGGACACACATGAAAAAACTGTAAAAAAAAAATCATCATACACCAATATTTTTCCTTGTTTTTTTTTTTTTTTTTTAAGAAATCCCTTAAACAACTTCCCCCCTGCTCAAAACTAATAAACATTCAACAGTTTTCAGGATTTTAACCCTTTAAATGCCAGTTTAATCATTTGAATTGTGAGTGACTTATTACAAAACAAAAAACACAAAAAATGTAATATTTTTCATAAAATAAATAGTAGGTGGATGAAACATTGGTGGTTATTAGAGTCTTGCATATGTCAAAGATTAGCCACAAAATTGATTTAATTGCATGAGTATTTTTTTCTGTAGAGGTAAATACTCCCTCTGGTCACCCTCCAAAAATGTACAGACACAAAAAAACTACTTTAAAATCATCATACGTCAACATTTTTTCTTGCTTTTTTTTTTTTAAATCATCCTCATACCATCAAATCATCATACGTCAACATATTTTCTGTTGACGTATGATGATTTTATGTCGTTTCCATGTGTGTATATTTTTGTCCATGAAAGTCACCAGAGAATAGTAAATTTGAGGAGGCCATAAGGGTTAAAACATATATACAGGTCTGCAATATGGTCTGCACTCGAAGTAACACTGGGTCTTTATGGGTTAATGAAGTAGTATCAATGTGAATGCACTAGGTTATGGGACTAATGATGACTTCGATGTAATGAAATGTTCACAAAACAATTCTCTTTGTGTTTTTTCGAAGCATTCTTTAAACATGGAAAAGAACCTGTCATAGGAGGTTCTGGGTGGAACCTTTCATCCACTGTTCTTGGTAGAACCCTTAATGTTAGGTCGACCCAGGAACTAAAAAGTGTTCTATGAAGCTAAGCTAAAGAACCCTAAATGGTTCTAATTAACACCTTTATTTCTTTAAATGTAATTTATTAACAAAGATCTGACTGGTGTTACATTTATATTTATTTTGCATTTATATGATTCTAAAATACAGGAAACTATGAACAATGCAGGACTTTGCAGGTGGAGCAGCTGATGGACTGCAGACACACAATGCAAGTATTAAAGTATTAAAGCAATAAAGACAGATTACTGATGTGTTTTATATGACTTTTCTTGGAGAGACTGAGTGAAATCTAACCTGTCAACATGCTCTCATTTACGATGCAGGTGCCATGGATCAGCGCGGCGTCGCAGGGCATGATCATCCCATTGGCTGGAATGATGATGACATCACCAGGCACCAGCTCTGTCGACATGGCCTGTTCAATATCTGAGCAACAAGAGTTAAACACATTATTCTGATGTGTAATAATAGGTTTATGCTACTTATTCTGCACATCCAGTGGCAATTTAACATCAACATATTAACGTTTCCATTATTTGCATGAAAAAGGCTAATTCATACCAAAGCTCCCACATTTCATATTATTTGATTAAGTTCTCAAGGCCTTGAAAAATCCTACATATCTGCTCCAAATATCTTTTAATTGTGGACCGGTTTCATTCCTCAAAAATACATTTGATCATTCATAAGCAAGGTCTAAACTTCTGCTTATTTCTCATTGTTAAAGTTTGCACTGAATATCCAAGAAACCCTAAGGTTGATTTGCAGCCTGTTAATTAAAAGACAAATAACATGTAAGTTGAATGAAAAATGTTTCAACACTATTTTTCAATATCTTTCAAACAAATTTTGACACACATTTTGATATATTAATGTAGTTTAATCACATAGTCCTGCATTAAAAAATGGTTAACTGACAAAAGGGGGGAAAGGAGAGGACTCAACTGCATGGTGCTGAAGGTAAAAAAATGAATTTATTAACATAAATAACAACGGAAACATAGTAACGTGGAATAAACAAAAACCTGAGTCAAGAGTCCTGAGTGAGAAAATGTCCTGGTTATGGAACGGCTGGAGAAGATGCAATGGACCAGTGTCGCACGGCTGCAGCACCAAGCCTTAAATAGGCTAAATGATGATGTGCTGCAGCCGCACGGCGCTCAGCAGGTGGTTCTTGATCAAAGATAATGCGGAGAGGGAGGAGCCGGCGGTCAACATCGGCGCAGACCGTAACAGTTAACATTAGCTTTTCAACTCACAATACTACTGTGTCTTTGGCAAAGAAGGGTTAACTTTTATATGAGAAATTGTTAATAGTAATTGTAGATGCATAAATGAATGCATATGTAAAGTAATAATGACTGATTTCAGAAGGAAGCCTTCTCCTCTCCCCCCTGACCTTATCCATGGCCAGCCTGTGGAAGCTGAGGAAAATTACAAATACATGGGGACAATTCTTGACACCAAGCTAACATCTGATGCCCGCATTGATGCTGACCAGCGGATGCACTTTTATCAGGAGCTCCAAAGTTTTAATGTTGACTCTGTTTTTATGAAAATGTTTTATTCTTATTTTGTTGAGTCTGATTTAACGTTTTCCTTTATCTGCTGGTTTGGATCGCTGACTTTTAAAAATGCCATCAGGACGCAGATACAGTCTAAACAGGTGCAGGACAAACAGACTGAAGAACTCATTCATGTTTCCATTGGCCTTTTTAATAGTATTACATAACACTCTGTCCCTCAATGTTTTTTTGTTTTTTTTTTAAATTAGTGTGTGTGTGTGTGTGTGTGCGTGCGTGCGTGCGTGCGTGCGTGCGTGCGTGCGTGTGTGTGTGTGTGTGGATTGTTGTTTTTTATGTTTGACTTACTGCTGGCTGTAAAATGAATTGCCCTTTGGGGATAATAAAGTGCACCTTGACATTGATATTGTAGATCAGGGGTGTCAAACTCATTTTAGTTCAGGGGCCACATTCAGCTAAATTTGATCTGTAGTGGGCCGAACCAGTAAAATAATAACATAATAATATATAAATAATGTCAACTCCAAACTTTTCTCTATGTTTTAGAGCAAAAAAAGTTAATTTACAATATGAAAAGGTTTATATCTACAAACTATCCTTTCAAAAGATGTGAGAAACATGAACAAACTGAAAAAATAAGTGTAATTTTAACAATATTATGCCTCAGTTTATCATTTACACATGTACATTATAACTCACAGATCACAGTGGATCTACAAACACACAAAACATTTAATAACAGGCAGGATTTTGTTAAAATTGTACTTACTTCTCCTAAGACATTTCAGGTTGTTCATATTTATTCAGGTTATTCACATTTTTTGTGAAATTATACTTTGTTTTAGTGTAAATACATGAAAATATTTACATTTACAAAGAGAAAAATTTTGGAGTTGTCGTTATTTATATGTTATGATAGTATTTTACTGGTCCTGCCCACTTGAAATTGAATTGGTCTGAATGTGGAACCTGAACTAAAAGGATTGTTAATTTCTTAGTGTAATTTTTGCATTTCACAAATTCATCCCAAGGGCCGACCCTTTGGAGGGCCAGATTTGGCCCCCGGGTCGCATGTTTGACACCTGTGTTGTAGATGATCAGTTATCCATAGGGTTTCTTGGATCTTCTGTTTATATTTCAACTGTTGACGTTTACACTAATGTTGTCTGAGATCCAAATTCTACAAAATCATAGCTTTGGAAAAGACCTATGAATTTTATGTATTTACGTTTATTCAACCTTTATTTTATCAGGAAGTCCCTTGGCCAACAGGCTGAACTGGTGCAACAACAATAATACAAATCAACTGTCACAGGATCTGAGTTTGTCAGTTTGCTTTGAACAACCCAAGACAAAGAAGACATACCTTTATCACCTCTGCAAACTGAAACACGAACCACGCTGTGCGCTGCCACCATGTCGTGTAGCATCACATATTGCTGCAATGAGAAACAAAAGCATCAGAGAGTGTGATGATACATCTGGAAAAAACAAAACTCAGAAAAAAGTGAACAGAAAAAACTGATTATTAGAGGGATTTTAGTTTGAATCTCTATTCAAAGCTTTGCTGTTATGTTCTTATTTTTTTCAGATCGGACATGACTCACCCTTTTAATGGTATACAGTGAGGTAGCTATTGAAATCACAGACATGAACACTATGGCGGTGGCGTAATAGTAGTAATCCTCTGCACTCCACAGAATAACACTGAAGAGTTGGAAAATGTAGAAAGGATTCAAGACCTGATGGAGGAAAAGAGAAAATGGACTGTACTTAGGTACACCTTTCAGATATTTGTATTTTACTTGTGTATTTCTATTTTAAGATGTTTTATACTTCTACCCCACTACATTTCAGTGGAAAATATTGTACTTCTAACTCTGCTACATTTATAGTTTATGTTAATCTGCAGAGGATTTGACACAATGAGCTTTAAAATATAACATGTTGTGAAAAATAAAACCAGTATTTTAGATTTTTCTCCTCTAAACTTTTCGCATAAATGTTAAAAATCACCAAAATACAGCCTAAAGTCATTTTCACATTGTCCCTTTGTAAATTTTTGAGCATTTCTTCATTTATTGTCATTTTTGTTAAATTTATTACACAAAAACTCAGTCGGAATTTGCTCATAGTTTACCTGTTCCTATGTAGATGTACACATGACAGTGGAGTTTTGTGTTTTGGAAATAGAGGTGAACAATTAAAATAAAAAAAAAAATTAAATTGTTTTCTTCATGTTGTTTGATATCATAAATGCACCAAACATTACATTATTGTAAAGGACATGTAAAATACCAAGGCATCATAGACAGTGTGGTAGAATGGAGGGTAGTTAAAGGTCTTTCATGGCTACAAACAATTTTTTTCTTTTCATTTGGTCAAAAAATGACAAACTTGTAAATCCAGCTGATCCCTGACTTAAGTAAAGAATCTTAATACCGGCACTAATTACCGGTGTGTGAAAACAAGGTAAGAAGATGTTAGATGTTATAAACATACCTCCTTTATGAGGAGTTTGAATAGCGAGGGCACTCTGACTGCAATCTCATTCTCACCAAAAAACAGTCTCCTGATTAAAAAAAAGGATTTAAAGCAGAACACAGTGACTTTTAATACTTAACAGCAGTAAAACCAGACATATTTGGGACAATTAAAGAAGATATTAGATGTTGAAAGTGTGTGTACCTGTAGTCCTGCAGTGTTTTAGAAAGTCCTGAGCTGTTTTCAGAGTGGATTCCTGCACAGCTCACCTTCATATCCTCTAAGCCTCTAGAAAAGCCACATCAGTTAATATCTACTGTAAATGTGCAGAATAACAGCCCAACAATGTTTATGACACATGTTTCAGCACTAACTCCTGTCAATGTAACAGAAACAAGGTATTGAACCACAAAATAATGCAAGAAAATGAACAGTGTGACTTACTTATATATTTCAAAGTTCTGTACATCATCATTCCAGTAGTATTTAGTGCTGTGGTGAGTGAAGTAGTGGATCTAAAGAGGAAGAGGAGACATTAAAACCACATAATCACACACAAAAGCCAATTTATGAGCAACTTATGACCACAAAAAGCAGACTCAGGTTCCCACTAGGCTACCTCTGCAGTTTGTCCTTGAGCAAATATCCCATGATGCTCGTCATTCAGAGCGGTTATGCTGCAGTCTCTGTCCCCGTTTGGCAGCTGTGATGAAGACTGCACATCTAAAGGGTCAAAAGGTCGCCTTCCTGGAGCCAACATCACATGTACTTTGGCCCGGAACCACTGCCGGAATTCATCCTGCGATTGTAATATAATAAAATATGTTTTTACTACAGTAGTGCTGTCAAACAATTAAAATATTTAATCAGATTAATCACAGGGTTGATGTGGATTAATTTTGATTAATCACGATTAAATATCACTCATTTTTAATCTATATTAATCACGTTTCATTTTGCATGAACAAACAGACTCAATAAAGAAGGGAATATACACTCACAGTCAATGAAAACTTTGAGACCATATTTTTCAACATAATTTTTATTTTGAAACCCCAAACTGGATTTTTTTCATATGAATCATTTGTTTAGGATATTGGCATACAGAAACAAAAATCTAAAGTTTCAAGAATAATTTCAAAACAAAAAACTTAAAAAAAGAAAATGGCACCTGCCAAACACAAAGTCACAACAGTCAATACCAGGTATGGCCTCCGTTTGCTTTAACGTGGTCTATGGTCAGCAGAGCCTGTGGTGTTGTGGCGTTCAACCAGGTTTCTGATTGTGGGTTGGGAACAGCCCATACATAGGCCTGGCTATATCACTAGAGCTTAAACCGGCCTCCACCATACCCAGTGCCCGGAGACGTTGTTCACATGATAGACGTGGCGTGATGCCGTTCACTGGACTAACAATGGTGGCCTTTTTTGGGCCTTTATATAGGCCTTCAAAACCAATCCTCAAATTGTGCAGATACCCACTGAGTATTGCTCAATGTGTGTTTGGTCCACTTTTGCAAAGAGACCAACCCATGTACAATGAACCATGACAACATGACAACTCATCATTATCTCAACTACCCGAGCACTAAGTCATCAATAAATCCACAATGAATAATTACAACCCCCCTACAAGTAGAAATATGCAGACATTTCTACCTCAAAGTTTCCATTGACTGTCAGTATATAGGCACTTAACAGGTTTATTAAACACCTTCAACAGTTTCAGCAAAACAACTTGAAACAACTGTTACGTCTTGGGGTTTTTTTGTCCTCATTTTTCCATCTAGAGGGCCAACATGCTGCTTATCGTCTAACATCTTTATGGGTTGGTTCTGCTGCCTGTCACTGCCGGATCAACTGGCCATTTGTTCATGTGTGACGGTAACTCTGCTTGGACAAACTGCCCGAAATGCATTGCCAGAGACATTCACAGTCGTTCTGCGCTGCAGATGAGTAACTTGCATAAAATTTTTAAATCAGATTAATCATGACGATGGATTAATCCACGTTAACGCGTTAATTTTGACAGCCTTAGTTTTTATCATCGTTAATGAAAACGAACAAAATGACAAAAACTAAAATTGAAAAAACATTTTCGTTAACTGAAATAAATAAAAACTCGAATTAAAAGAAAAAACGATAACTAACTGAAACTGTATTGTGTGTTTACAAAACTAACTTAAACGTATAAAAATTATGGATAAAATTCCCTTAGTTTTCGTCTTTGTCAATGTTGATATAGGATAGAACATGTGAAAATCTCATCTAAGATCAGTGGTATAAGAGAGGTATAGAAGTCAGGAGGCCAACGGTGGAAGTATGGAGAGTTTCAGTTTCGTTTTCACGTACGGATCGCACCCCCACTTACATTACTCCCTCCTACCTGCTACAGGGAATTTATACATCGTACTGTACAAATGTTTGTGTCTCTGCTCAGTCAGAGCCGCCCTAACTCCACCTGCAAATAAAGTGTCCAGGGTAACCTAACTTATTTCTTTTAATAGGATGGAAGAAAAAATGTGAATAGTATATGAAAAAAACTGAAACTAATACTAAAACTAAAGTAAACTAAAACTAAGCATTCAGAAAAACAACAACTAATAAAAACTAGCAAACCCACTCTAAAAACTAATTAAAACTAACCAAATTAGAGAAAAAAAAGTAAAAACTAAATAAAACTAAAATATAATTAAAAATCTAAAACTATTATAACCTTGTACTGAATGTATCATTTGTGGTATAATGTGCAAAGGACTGTGACGAGTGTCCTGTTGTTGTTGCTGCTGTTTTCTGACTCTCACTTTGTGGATGTTGGTGGAATCAGACTCCATTTTATTATGCTTTGTTGATTTCAAGTCTCTTAGCAGGGACTCTTTCACTGTTCTTCTCATAAAACACCCAGATGTTCATTTTGTCATCACACAGTTCTCCTGGAGTTATAATTGACTTTGGATTATCTTAACTGTATATATCTAGTCATCTAGTGTATAATCTGTAAATTTTACTATTTCAGTATTTCACGTTTTATGCAAAAGTTGTGGAATATATTTTGCTATTATGTCTCTTTTGCAAAGTGCTGCAATTATTTAAATACTGTGATGAATTTCAAACACAGTTTTTAGTGTTGAAGGTTTACAGAGAATCACACACTTATTTCCAAAACTATAATGACTTGTACACACCAGCAGCCTCATACCATCTTCAGTCAAACAGTGTTTTCCTTGTGCAAAACTGCCATCACTGATTTGTTTGATTCATCATATTTGAATAGAAGAAAGTAGGACTGGGGCCAGAGAGATACTAGAGACAGATACTGTGTGATGAGATAAAAACCTCTTTTGTTTCATGTTATGCTCTGTCAATACTTTTTTTTTTTGTTATAATTACAATTTTTACAGCAATATTTTCTGCATACTTCCCCACAAATGCAGGGAGGAAATCGGAATAAAGGCAACACAAATATGCACACGTGTATACATAGGTTAATTCTCATGTCAATGCTGGTGAAGATCTAGAGTTGGTCCTAATGCTCCTAATTGCTCCTAATGTGTACTATGTGCTAAATGCTAATGCTAATACTGCTTAATAGGTACTGTGTATGTATTAGGATGAGTACAGTGCAGACTAAATTTCCCACCAGAGATGATACTGTAAAGTGAGTTACCCCTGACCATAATCCATAAAGACCCAGTGCAACTTATGTGGCAGTTCCCAAATAATATTTTTTCTAAATTTTTAACCTTTCTTAAGTGATCTATCATAATTTATTCTAATATTATTGTGTGTATTTGGCATTTTAAAATGAAAATCAGGTATTTTCCAATATTTAATTTACTAATAATGTAGCTGTTGATGAAAGCTCAGATAAAAGTTCAGGGTTATAATATAAAAAACAGAAAACTAAAGAAAAAGTGACTTTTTCAGTAAAATATATAATTAACTGAATGTACATGTTTAAGTGAAAATTGGCACAGAGGTTCTAAATAAAAAAGAAGAAAATAATCAAATATGAATGTACTGAATGTATTATTATGTTTATTCTACTGTTTTACTTGGTATTTTTATTTCACTGTTTTAATTGTACAGTTGTTCTTATGTCTTTTTAATCTATTCTTGTATTTTAGTCTGTCATTTAGCTTTTTTATTCTTCTGTACAACACTGTTTTTAATTGAACAGCTGTTTTACGTCTTTGATCTATTCTTGCATTTTATTCTTTTAGTTTGGTTTTTATTTATTCTCCTGTACAGCACTTTGGTCCACTGTGGTTGTTTTAAAGCGTTTTACAAAAGAGAGAGAGCTTAGTTGTTAATCTTCCCCTGTAAGTCGCTTTGGGAAAAAAGCATCTGCCAAATGCATAAATGTAAATGTAAACAGGAGCGGTAATGTCATTAATTTGTGTATGTGCATTACTGTTGTAAGCCCTTCTTTTTCAACATAAAGAACACCATCACATGCATAAAGAAGAACTAATAACTGGTGGTGTTTTGCAGACTGCAAGCTAATGGCCAGGGTTTAACAAAAATAAACCACTGCAAATGTTTTTTAGAATCATTACAGTGTAACAAAAACACAATATTGTGAAGTTCAGAGCTCCCTCTGTTTCAAGTATATACAGTAGTGGAAAAAGTTATTAGACCACCCCTTGTTTTCTTCAATTTCTTGTTCATTTTAATGCCTGGTACAACTAAAGGTACATTTGTTTGGACAAATATAATGATAACAACAAAAATATCTCATAAGAGTTTAATTTCAGAGCTGATATCTATCCATTTTCCATGTTTTCTTGATAATAACCAAAATCACTTCAGTTCTTACATCAATAGCTATGGCATTGTACTGACAAAAACAGTGCTTTTAGGCATTCCATGTTTTCTTTTCTGTCTGTTTTAGTCACACGATACACACAGGAGTTAGTACTTGATTGCATAACCATTGTTTTTGATGACTTTTGATGGTCTCATAATTTTTTCCACGCCAAACTATTTGCACAAAATGTGTTATATGTCAATGAAATAACCTGCGTCAGGATATGAGATTTGGTCACATCGTAGATAAACCTGATCGTACCGTGGAGCGCAGCAGCAGTGTGTGTGCGTTCCTCATGGAGGTGTGTGTGCAGGTGCCTTTCACGCTCCATTCAGGCAGCCAATAGAGGAGCAGCAGCAGGAGACCACCAGAGCAGACAGCACCCACTCCCACCAGGACCATCTTCCACAGACAGGGCCGGTACGCCCACACCTCCTGGACAGGAAACACAGGAACACATTATATAAGTAAACAGCTGACACTCAGAGTTCATACATTTGACCCATAAAAACCCAAACAGCCACCGTCGACCAAAAGTATCTACTGATCTAAAATGTTTATACCTGTTGATCCATTAATCCTATCAATACATGTAAATAATTGGTGTAAAATTCAGTTTGTCCTCTTTTCATGGTCATCAGATTTTACCCGTTTGGACGTTCAGAGGCTCCATAGTGAACGTGGAAACACCGTCATCCTCTACAACATTTATTCACCAGTAAAACGCATGGAGTTGGATCAGTGACAGTGGATGGAGACACTTATTTTATGTTCAGTTAATGATAGATTTTGCAGAAAAATTCTTTTGTTTTTTTTCAGTTTTCTCTGTTTGGTTATAATCACCCTTAACTTAAATCTGAGCTTTAATGAACATTTCCATGATCTGTGAATTACGTATAGGAAAATACTGGATTTTCACTTAAAAAACCAAAAATATAAAACATAATATTAGAGGGAATGGTGATAAATCACTTAGGAAAGATTTAAAATAGAGAAAAATTCATTTGGGAACTGACACATTGCAGCACTGGGTCTTTATGGGTAAAGGTAATAATTATATCACCAGGAGATCGTGTGCTTGAGTGCAGTTGTTTTTGATTTTTTTTTTTTTTTTTTTTTTTTTTAAAGGTCAATATAATAAGACCAGCTTCCTCAATATATGGGTTGAGACCAAAAAGTTTAGTTAATTACTTTTTATTGCTTTAAATGTTACTTGGTGTCCAACTTTTATTTTAACAGACATTAATCACAGACAGTAATATTGGCTGTTGCCATAGTAACACAGACAGATAAAAGACCGATTGAGAGATGATTAAAATTATATTGACAATAATGGATGATTATAGAGCTCAAATATAACCATGAGAGTTCGATACAGATTTACCAACACTGACAATAAAAACAGTCTAAAACCCACATATGAAGAATCAGAACTAAATTATTAAAAGTGAAATGTCAGTTGTGCACTGCAACATTCTGTTTTCACTCAACACTGTGTCTTAACAGAAAACACTGGGTTCTGTGAGACATGTACGTGCTAAAACAAGTTGTGATTTTTCACTGAGTTTATTATTAAAGTGCTCTAAATATGGTGATAAAAAATGTGGCTATTTTGGTTTTATGAACCTGTTTTTGACAGATAAATTAGCTAAGTTTTCTGTAAAGTGGATTGTGACTTGATGAAAAGGTGAAAATGTGGGTTCAAAGATGAGATCCACTGTAATAATAAGTTGGAGCTTAAAAATGAGTAAAATACTGATAAAAAATGAACTGGTCAGTATTATCCCCTAATCACATCCAAGTAAAATTAATAGTTGGTTAAACTAGAGCATCAGAGGATGACGTATCCCTCAGTGCAAACAGAGTCAAATAGTGGTTCTTTGCCTACTGACAGTAGTTTCTCCAGTAGTTAATGAGTAATTAACTGGAAAAGATATTGCATGGATTTGTCATTCCGCTCTAGAAATTATGCCAAATGTCAGAACCGTCAATGCAGACAAAATAGCAAAAGGAACCACTACAAGACACAATGATAAACCACAGCAAGAAGGGTAAAAAACATTGATAATTTTCCAGTTATGTTCTTGAAAGTAAATGACAATAGACACAGGCATGCTGATCACTATAAATATACAATATAATTCAATAAATCTGGAAATAAATATCAAATCAACTACAAATCTGAAAAGAAGCATTTCTTATTTTCCATCAAAGTTAATAACACCTGTTGAGATGCCTAAGATCAGAGCGAGGATTATACACAGATTTTTCCAATATCAGTAATGGCATAAACCCACAAAATCCAGTTGTAGTTGGAGGTTAATAGAAATTCCTGACAAAACACACAGTGCATATTTGGTTGGATTTGGTTTTTCACATTCTTTAGCCAATACTGTCAAAATAATTAAAAAAAAAGAAGTACAAGTAATAGATAAATTGCTCTGTACCATCTCATCCTCCAGGCCCTGGTTGATGATCTTCGCCTCTCCCGTCTTCATGCTGCCAGAACAACTACAAACACAGACAAATTATTCTTTACTTGAAACTTATTTAACAACTGATTTGCAACTCCAGTCATGGTCAAGGCCAGGATGGGCGGTGACGCAGTTTTAACAGCTGGAGATATCATAAAAAGAAGACAATTCCCATTTTCTGAGGTTTGTACGCAGTCTCTGAACACTGAAATGTGGTTTAAGCCACATGCAAACCAGCCTTAAGCACTACATTTATTTCTGTCTCCACTGTCTGAATTGACCTTATTTAAACTAATAATAACAGAAAAATAGATATTACAATAAATGTCCATTATGTGCATTCTGCAGATTAATGGAAGACTCAGTACATGCAAAGATGAAGATGTACGATATCTACATTTGTAATTATTTATTTACACATCACTAACAAGAAAAAAACAAAAAGAAAGAAATTATCAAGCAAGCACTACCAGTGTGCGGGAGAGGATAGAATCCAAAAAGGCTAATATAATACCTCCCCAGAAATAAGCAATACACAAAAAAAGAAATAATAATTAAAAATAAAAAAATAAGAATCAAATTATGTAAAAAAAAAAAAAATAATAATAATAATACATTTTTTCATAAATTAGAGTACTTTTCAGATGCTTTTTAAATAATGATAAAGAAGATGTTGACTAAAGTTCAGGACAGATTATTCCAAAGATGTGGCCCACGATATTTAGTGAATACTGACTGACAGAAGTTTGGCAGTAAGGACGCTAAAATTTGCTAGAGTATTGTGTAGGATAATTGGGAATAACAGAAGACAACATAAAAAAGTTCTGGAAAACTTTAGGAAAGTCATGAGTTAAGTAAGTTGAGTGAGTTAAGATAAACAAAGATTTATGCAACTGTTAGTCCACCTGTTCACAATTATCTAATTTAAGATTATTATATCCTGTGTGGATCAATGTTCTTATTTCATACATCGTCCAATATGTCGGTTATCGGCCGATATAATGGATATCAGCCTTTTTTTAGCCCCCAATATCGGTATTGGCATTGGCCCCGAAAATCCTATATCAGTCGGGCTCTAATAAATACCTCCCCAAAAATAAACAACACACAAAAAATAAGAAAGAATAAAAATTCAATATAATTAAAATAACAATAATTTAAAAAACCATCAAATTATATAAAACATTACAATTATTCATAAATTAGAGTCTTTTTCAGATGCTTTTTAAATAAGGATAAAGAAGATGCTGATTAAAATTCAGGACGTAGATTATTCCAAAGATGTGGTCCACAATATTTTAGTGAATACTGACTGAAAGAAGTTTGGCAGTAAGGACGATAAAATTTGTTGGAGTATCATGTAGGATAATTGTGAAGAACAGAGGACAACATTAAAAAGTTCTGGAAAACTGGAGGAAGTTCATGAGTTAAGTGAATATATTTGTACATGAAGACACAAAATGAATGATCCAAGGATTAACAGAATATGTGCAAGACATTTATTTATCATCTCAGATTTGCCTCATCTACAGTGTTTTTTAACCAGTGACAAAAAGTATCTACTGATGTAAAATATCTAATAACTTTTGAATCACTAATCTTATTAATGCATTAAAATAATTAAGGTAAAATACAGTTTGTCATCTTTTCATGGTCATCAGATATGACCCATTTAGATGTTCAGAGGCTCCGTAGTGAACACGGAAACACATCTTCTGTAACATAGATTCACCAGTAAAAACCCTGTAGTTTGACAAATGACAATGGATATAGATGCTTATTTAAAGTTCAAATAATGACATATTTTGCTGAAAAAGTTGTTTCTTCAGTTTCCTCTGTTCTGATATAATGACCTTTGAATTTACACTGAGCGAAGATGTGGCTTAGTGACTTCACTAACACACTCCACTAAGAAAGAATTAGATATACTCTTACAGATAAACTCACATTCTTTGAAAATCTTGTTCAGCTCTCATCCAATATCTCACATCTCTTAGCAGAAATGAACTTTTCACGTTTATTTTAACAAAGTAGTGAAAAGACAGAAGGGTGTGGGTGGGTAGTGAGGGGTGGGAGGGATATTTATTTTTATAAATCTTTTTTTAATATTAATGTGTTTTTTCCTCATTCGTGTTTTGTATCTCATGTTTATATCTGTTCTTCATATATTGTTATCGGCTAAAATTTACTTAGGAGGTCAAATGAGTGGCCATTTTTGTCAAAAAAAAAAAAGTATCATATGCCTAGAACTGTGTTGAAATAATGCTAATACATTTGTGCACAGACTACTGACATTATTTGACAGTGGAAGCTATATTTTCAGAAATATTGGATTTTGAATAGCACGTGTATGTGAAAACTTTTGCTGGTGGACGGACATGACATTACCCATGATGATCTGGTCAGTACCAGTGCTTTATTAGTAATAAACTTATATACTTACTATTGTTAACTCTCCTCTTATTCATAAATGTTAGTATTGTGGATCTAAAACAATAACAGCTGACACAAAAACACAAAATGTGGCAGTGGACGGATGTGACATGGTTGTTACAGATCCCATCATACTGATGCTCGGCAGCCATGTCACCGTTTCCACAAATGATCCCTGTGCAAAAACTAGTATCAGAATTATTTATTGTATAGTTTATCATCATACTAAAGAGGAAATAACAATATAGAATTGTTATTTCTTTATAAAAATGCTTATTATTAGAAAACTGTTGATTTAAAAAGTGATGTGTGACATTCTTAATGTATGTATTGGCGTAACATAAGCAGGATGGATCAGCACCATACTCCATATTACAACCTGTAAAAATAAAACATGTGATATGTAGGATAGAATCTTGTAAGAAAAATTGGGGAATCTAAAAGAATAGAATATTTGTTTTTCAGGTAATTTCAGTTCAAATATAACTTGGCCATTTGTGACGTGAAAATATAGCATTAATTGTGATGAAATTGGACATTTTTGAGCTGAAAACATAGTTCATATGACCATCAACATGTTGCAACAGAACTGAAATCCTGTAAATTTGCATAAGTTGCATTTACCAACACAAAGTTCCTTTGGGGATTCACTTATATTGATTTCTTATGCACAAAGACATAAATAAGACCTCTAAGCAAATTTTAGCTGGGATGTAAAAATCCTGCACACAATGTGTATTTAGTAACCATGTAACAGTACGACAATGTGCTCTAATAAAAACATTTGAAACAGAATTTACTCTGAGCTTTTATGAATATTTAAAAAAAAATCTATAGATTAAATATAGGAAAATACATCATTGTCACTAGAAAATGAAGAGGATAAAGTAATAATAAATGGTGGTAAATCACTGTAGAAAGGTTAAATTGCCCTGTTGCTTTTGGGACATCCGGTCATATTCAACTACTGTACTGGCTTGTAATAAAAGTTACTGCGTACATATGAAAACCTTTGCCTTGAGCACACATCTACATGTCCAATAACAACTACACTACACATGGACTGACCTGAGACCTTTCAATAAGCAGCTGTAAATGATCTTTAAATAAAGCCAAAAAATCTGACTCAAAGGTAAAGTATATCTCTTGTTTTACCATAAAGTTACGACTAAGACTAAAGTTTGGTCTATAATAGAAACACGAACAACCAAGAACTTCAACAGTGAACTGACACAGACTTTAAAAAAAGAAGGTCAGAGTTTACCTTAATGATTAGATTTTTTTTACTCTATACTTTAATGGACATAAAGTCTGAGCAGTGTTAAATAATTCAGAGTTAACATAGGTAGTAAAACAGTAAAAGGTAAAGTCCAAGGGCTGTATACTTTTTATGGATAACGTAAACTACTACAGATCCACGCGTTTAAAAGCGAAAATTGCAACTTCGAAGTAGAAAAACAAGTGTTTACCAGCTGATTATGCATACATTGATCATGCAAATCGATTCTCGCTATTGTTTTAAGCATTTGATCAGAAACTGAAGCTGTTTCTTCGACTCTGTAATAACCTGCGTTCAGAATTAGTGCCAATAATTACGCATTTACGCACATTGACACGTTCTATCCAGAACTCACCGCTCGCTCTCCTCTTCTTTATGGTTGATCCTCCAGTTGCATAGTGAGATGAGTTAAGCGTAATATTAAAAGTTTTTACTCGGATGCCCTCTGCAGCTGGTGGAACATGTGTGCGTGTGTATGTGTGTGTATGTGTGTATGTGTGTGTGTGCGTGAAGGAAAACGCGCCGACACACCAGTGATCCACGCTGCGCTGTGACCGGACCGTCCCAAACCGGTCCATTCAGAAGGAAGTGGAAAACAGGATGTGAGGTCATTAGAGGACAGAATTTGGGCTTAATTTCTGCAAGTTGGAACAAATTTGGACGTGAACGGAGCAGGTAGAGGAGGACAGAGGAGCGGACCGGAGAGTCCAGACCCCCCCCGGCCTCCGTGCGTGAAGTCCGGCTTCATGTGTGTGAAAGAGCCGCCGTGGATGGAGGGACTGGAGTTACTGCAGGTCAGTGGAAGAAGAGAAGAAGCAGACTGTGAGCAACCACAGACATGTTTGGACTGACACTGAAGGGTCCAGCAAAAGGAGCGGACTTTACATCTGTATCACACATTCTTTTTATAATAGAATAAATCAGTGTCATTTATTGTGAATGTGGATTTTAACCCTTTCATGCGCAGTGGTCACTCCAGTGGACAGCTGTTCAAAGCTGTTCTCTTATACGTACACTGTAAAAAAATATCCTGTTGTTTTTACGGAAAAAAAACTGGCAACTGTGGTTTCCAGAACAATACTGTAAAAAACACATCCAACTGTAAACATATTTATGGAGTAACATGTAGATTTAACATTTTAAACATGTAGATTTAACATTTTAAACATGTAGATTTAACATTTTAAACATGGAGATTTAACAGTTTAAACATGGAGATTTAACATTTAAACATGGAGATTTAACAATTTAAACATGGAGATTTAACATTTTAAACATGGAGATTTAACAGTTTAAACATGGAGATTTAACAGTTTAAACATGTAGATTTAACAGTTTAAACATGTAGATTTAACATTTTAAACATGTAGATTTAACATTTTAAACATGGAGATTTAACATTTTAAACATGGAGATTTAACAGTTTAAACATGTAGATTTAACATTTTAAACATGGAGATTTAACATTTTAAACATGGAGATTTAACATTTTAAACATGGAGATTTAACATTTTAAACATGTAGATTTAACATTTTAAACATGTAGATATAACATTTTAAACATGTAGATTTAACACTGGATTTAAATGGTAAATGGTCTGCACTTACTTAGAACATTTTCTCCACCTTCATGGTGTCCAAAGCACTTTCCAAAACCACCAGGTCCAACTGGGTACAATTTAGGCTTCAGTGTCTTCCATGGACACTTTAACATATCAGTCAGAGCCAGGATTCAAACCACCAACCCTTTGGTTATAGGACAAGCCGCTCTACCAACTCTACCAACCCATTAATTTACATGTTTAAAATGTTACATTGTTGAATGTTTATATTTTTAACTTATAGATAGATAGATAGATAGATAGATAGATAGATAGATAGATAGATAGATAGATAGATAGATAGATAGATAGATAGATAGATAGATAGAGCAAATAGGCCGTTATTTCAACATTATGGTCTTGCAATTTAAACAGCACCACATTGTTTTTCAATTTACACTTTTATTTTCTAAAAACAATGGAAATACATCATTTCTACTTACAAACCTGGTTTTGTTCACATACTCTTCCTGTAAAAACTACAGCTATATTTGATTTAATCGTTAACACAAAAATCTTTTCAAATAAACAACTTTGCATTGTATTGTCACTTATAGTTTTTTGTTACAATTTTACAACTTTTTAGTGTTAATTCTACAGTCATTTTTTACAGTGTATATTCATGGGTTTTGTTGGTTTTTTTGTTGTTTTAGTTCCAACACAGTGGATGTTCATGCACCATCACATACACTGTAATTCATACCATTACTGTAACTTTGCTGTACTTGATAAACCTGATCTGCAGTAATATGTTTGAGTGTAACAGTAAATCACATAACAGTAAATCAATTGCTTGTTATTATTATTAGACTGTAATTATTATTATTTTTTTTTTTTTTTTTCACATATTATCTCCATGAATTGTGTAGTGACTAGAATTGGAATATGTTAAAATGTGAGAAAACATCAGATTAGTATTAAAAGTGTTTTTATTTCATAGTTTTCACTCAATATAACACTAAATACATGTTTCTTTGCTTCTAAAATTAAACGCATGGTGTCCAGCTAAGTGGACATTTTTTGAACTCTATGAAAAATAGGTTCATAAAAAAATTTTCAATCGCATTGTTTTGTTTTTGTTTTTTTTTCATGCTTAAAGACAAATAAAAACACAAAAAAATCTGATTAAGGTTCTCATAATTTATGCATGAAAGGGTTAAGAATTAAAAAAAAAACTCAGAGGTAGAAAATGACACTTCATTTCTGTATTAACCCTTTCATGCATAGTGGTCACTCCAGTGGACAGCTATTCTGCAGCTGTTCTCTTGTTTATTCATGGGTTTTGTTTTAGTTCCATATCATCCAACACAGTGGACACTTATGCACCATCCCATACACTGACATTCATACTATTACTGTAACTTCATGTTCTTGATAAACCTGATCTACAGTAAAATGTCTGAGCGTAAATCAATTGCTAGTTATTAGACTGTAATTAACAGTTTGTTTGTTTTTTAAACAAAAAGTTGTTTTTTTTATATTATCTCCATGAAGTGAGTAGGAACTAGTATTAGAGTTTGATAAAAGATGAGAAAACATGAGATTAGCTGCATTAAAATTGCTTTTGTTTCAGTTTTCACACAGCAGATCTCTTTCTGATATTACATTTTAAATACATGTTTCTTTGCTTCAAAAATTAAACACATGGTGTCCAAATGAGTGGACATTTTTGTAACTCCATGAAAAGAGTTTTGTTTTTTGTGTTTTTTCATGCCTAAAGAGGAATTAAAACACTTAGGAAAAAAATATTGACTAAGGTTTTCATAATTTGTGCATCAAAGGGTAAACATGACTTTTTTCTTAAAATATATCTTTATTCCCATAATAAAAGGACTTTACCATAACTATCATTACTTTATTCTAATAGATATTATCATTTTGACATAAACATTTTTGACTATTCACATAAATATTGTGACTAAATTGTCGTCATATTGAGTTTAGTCTCAGAAATATTATCACTTAATTGAGATAAACATTATAACGTTAGTCTCAGAAATATTAACTAAATTATCTTGCGGTTATAGCTTTATTTCTCAGAAATATTTTAACTAATTGTCCTGATATTAGGACTTTAGTCTCAGAAATATTTTCACTTCATCAACATAAACATTATAACTTTATTCTCATAAATACAACTAAATTCATAAACATAACTAAATTATCGTGATATTAGGACGTTATTCTTATAGTGTAATTTAATATTTGTGTTTATACTCATAAATATTTCGACTAAATTATCATATAGGATGTTGCTCTCATAAATATTACTTTATTTTCATATTACTTTGACATAAACAATGACTTTATTCTTATAAATGTTATCATGTCATTGTGACCATGTTTACGTCAATAAAGACATAAACATTATGACTTTATACTCATAAATATGACTTGTCTATCATAAATATTCTGACTTCATTCTCATAAATATTACTTTATTGTCGTAATATAATTTTAAAAATACTTTCATATTTCTTTATAATCTCGGACAAATGACAAAAGTCAAACAAACGAAATTAAGATAATTGACTTTACATGTTCTTCCCTGTTCAGTGTCACTAAATCCAAAATATGCAAAACCCTTACATCATACAACAAAGGTTGTTTTGGGTTTTTTTCTATTTCTACATTTAGATCAGTCTAAAGTCTCCTAACTCTGGGTCTTCAAATCACAGCCTTTTATGATCACATAATGGAATTTGCTCATGTTGTGATTTATTAAATGTGCAGCTCTACGAATAACTAATGCACCACTCATCATTTAATACGAGTTAATGCAAAATGGGTCAGAAATTCATGTAAACTGAAATAATTAAATCCACTCAAACATTTGGAATAAATCTGTGCTCTTTCCTACAGATATGAATCACTCCATCTATTTTGATAAACTTGGTAATATTGACTTGACTGACAATTTGTGAAAAGCCTGTTTTGTACGTTTCTACTTGGACAATAAAACTTCCTGCTGCTCACCATGTACTATTGGTTTTAATCTCCTAAGACACAGCTATGGGTTTTCTGTCCACATTTGTGGACAAGAGTTTCACAACTTTAAACAAAAAAATGAAAACTGTCCACCACAAAGGACATTCCATAAAAATTTTAAAAACTGCATCTGAAAAAACTATTGCATCATGTTTCCAATATAGGCACTTATCTAATACAAAACAAAAAAAGCTTGTACTTTCATGACATTTCCTGGGTCTCAGGAGGTTAAATGATCACTTCATTACATTAGTAGATCAATAATTAACAAATATTAATACTGCATACACAATATATAAAAATTTAGTGCAAAGATTAATTTCTGCTAAGAACAGTACATATACTGAAATCATATTAATATTTTTAAGACCTCATAACCAGGGCACCAGATGCAAACCATTATGTGTCGCATAAGCATTTATGAGAAAAAAGTCAATAAGATATGAGAAAAATCATGAACCAGTGTTTATCTGTGATGAACAGTTCAGTTGGATCACAGCTTTGTATGTTTGTTATATTTTATAACAGATAAATTCTTTTTACCAGGGCTGACTGAATGCATGGATCTGAAATATGGAGCAAATTTGATATATTAACATATGAGGTAAATGGGAATCAAGTGTGTGTGAAATAATCACATTAATCCACATGGACTTGATCATTCGATCATTATGAACAGAAGGAATTACTTACAAAGCATGCGTTACAACTGACACAAACTGAGGTAAACTTTTTAGGATGTCTTTGTTCATTTTAACACCATGAATGTGTCACGGTGATTAACAGGACATTTGTGAGTATTAACACATTGTGACATCTTTGGAACGTGCATGCATGCACAAAAAAAAAAAAAACTTCCAACATGGTTTTATTCAATATAGAGACTAAATGTGTAAACTAAGGCTATACATGATGATGGTGTAAATTTTGTACACATTCTGGGTTGTTTCAATATTAACGCATATATTAAATCACGATTAACTGTGCATTAATTAGTGATCTGTGTCCATATTACAAGATGTTGAGACAAACAAAAAAAAGAGAGATTTTACAATAATTTTACCCTCAGACCAGAGCATTATAGCACTGTTTCATCAATCAACATTGTAAAATTACATAATTTGCAAAAACTCACTCTTTTACAGTTTTTTTGCACAGTTAAAACACCATTTATTTTTAGTCCAAACAGCCAATTATAGAACATTCAGCCAAACATCTTCAGAGACCTCATTCATACTCGTAGATGGATATGAAAAAAAAAAAAAAAAAGAAATTATGCTATATTTTCCACTCCTTTAGCCATTCACTGTGTTGGTCCAGCTCCACGCCTTTGTCCTGAAAAACAGATAATGATAAGCTAGACTTGGTTAAAGTTAAGTGATGCAAATACACTGCGAAGTAGACTTTAGCATTTTTGTTTGACTTGTACCCAGGGACCATGACCTGACTTCTCACTGGTTTTGTTATCTAATGTGTGAGACTTTTTAAAAGTTATGTCACTTTCCAGCTGGGAAACTAAGAACAGGTCATCACCCTTTTGCATGTACTGTCAACAACTGAACAAAAGAAAATGTCACTAGAAACAGATCTATGATGGTCTGACGTGACCCAAAGCCCTGATGTCAAGGCTTTAGATGGTTAATGAAGTTTGGCTGCAGACACTGGATTTATTAAACAGTTTTTAGAGACTCAAGGTTAAGTCAGTATGAAAAAGGTGCATAAGAATTAGGACTGCATGATATTGGCAAAACTTGCAATATGGGTGTACAGCATTGCGATAATGATAATATTGCGATATTTCTTGTTCATCTAAAGAGATACCAATTTCATCTATGAAGAAAAATGTTCCTTAATGTTAAAATGATCCAAATGTTTGTATGCTGACTCAATTATTTATAATTTAGGACAAAATACTGTACTACTACAATCAGAACCTGGTGATGCTGCTACCACAGACCTACAGACACATACACAGTCAAATATTTTGTCATTTTATTCACATATAGCAATGTGTACATGACATGGATGTATTTCATTATAACAAAAGTGCCAGAGTACCACCATATAAGAGCTTTAACAAAACAATATTGCATTGTTTGCCTGGTTTGGTAAATACTGCATATAAAAATAAAATCTTTAAAAAATAATTGTTCAGGCCATGCCCAAAGTTGTGCTCTGAAAATATTTATATCTTTTCAACATTAATAACATGTAAACTTGCATTCAACCAGCAGCAGTAGCATTACTTCAGTTTTTTTGCCAGAAAAACTAGTATGTTAGAGTGGCAGAGAAAACCACTCTGGTGCCCCATGGTGTGTAAAACAGAAAGTTAATGAAAAAAAAAAAGAAAAATTATTGCACGCCTTTGCAATACGAATATTGCACACTCCATTATTGCAATAACGATAAGTTTTCAATATATTGTTCAGCCCTGATAAGAGTCAGAGATTTACATTTTACTCACTTGTATTTTAACGTAGTATAAAGTCCAGATATTTTACATTTCATTAGGAGTAATTGTAAATATCTTTTCCTCTTCACTAAGGCCTGTGGCACATACCAAAAAAGGTGGGGATGCAGGAAATTTAGGATTAGTAATAATTAGACATTGACTTGTAGTGGACTGTTGTGGTTCTATGACCTGGAATTGGTCTCCTGGCTCCTTCAGTGGCTCTTGTTTGAACTACGATGGATTAAATGTAGGGGTTCTGTTCATTTTTAACAGTAACTCCATTATTATTTGAAGTAATCTGGATTATTTGCCATGATCTGGTCAATTCATCTCTGCAAAAACAGTTGAATGATGCCCTGTGCACGCTAACATGGACATCCACATCATTTTATAAAATATCTGTCCACATGACAACACAAAAACGACCATAAATTGGTACAAATAATCATTATGTCTGACAAATTTAAAACTGCGTACACCACTGATAATACTTAATTAAATGTTGGTTCAGGTTGTTGACTTATCTACTGCAGGTCATACACTGATTTATACACCTGGATTTGATGTTTCAGGTGCTGCTTCATTATACAAAGCAATTACAGACATGCACAAAAAAAGGGCCATAATTTTCCATTTTCTACTCTACTAGTTTTCCCAGTCCACATGAATACACAAAAAAAAAGGGATTTATAAAAATCTTCACTTCGGAAAGCACTTTAATAAAAAAAAAAAAAAAAAAAAAAATCTGTTTTTTAGACCTAAAATGGCATTCATTTGTGAACAAGAGGGCAAAATGTAGAGAAAAATAAGTGACTCAGTTTTGAACAAAACTGTTAAAATCATTGTTGTGATACATTCTTTGACTTCAGTGGAGAACTAATGCTGTCATGGTTCATTTTGATATTGTACCGTTCAAACAGACCAATTTAGAAATAAAAATAACAACAATAACAATAAGAATAATTACTATTATTCTTATTGTTACTATTATATCTTTAAATGGAAGTTTTCAACTGTGTAATAATCCTAACTATAATACAGAAGAGCTGTTGACTTTTCGACAGATCCACATCACAGGATTTTAAGTGTCTGTTGGATCACTTTCTAATCACATTCTGGTCAAAAACTGTTCTTGGATTTCATGAATGGCAGTCGATATATATTTAAAAATCTAATGGAAACCAGCTGAAAAATGGAACTATCTTGCAACTATGTGTCCAATTTGTGATGTACTAGAAATGTGTCCATCTGACTGCTGAGCCTAAACAAACAACATGCCTGAAGTCCAGACAGATTTTGGTCTTATGGTAACTCTCTCTTCCACATAATGCACAAACAAAATCCCTTTTATTAATGTGAACTATTTTATTTAATGCAGCTCTGAAGTGACACCGAGCAAAAAAGTTATACAGACCATTTAATGTCCACCCATTGGCTCCTCCAGAACTCTTCTGATGGGTCTGGGTCGGGCGTAAAGCACAGTGACTTTACTTCCTTCTATCTCACAGTCCTCAAAGGCATCTTTGGCAGATTTGCAGGCTTCTTCAGTCTTAAAGTCCACAAATCCAAACCTGGGAACAATGGATCCAGTTAGTGTATATCACAACTTACAGGAAAAGGATATTTTTGGAAAATTTGATGTTACTCACTTCTTTGACACCCCTGTATCTTTATCTACAATGACTTTTGCACTTAGAGCTCCTTCAAAGGCACTTTTAAGAGTCTGTGCAGTTGTTTTTTCAGCGAGGCCCTTCACAAACAGTGTTTTGGACAGAACTAAAAGAGAAAGTGTGTCAAATGAGGATTCTGTCTTTCATAAAACCATGTGTGTGACCAATATGTTACGTACCACTGGCCGCCTGAGGTCTTGGTTTCAGATAGAACTGAACTTTGATCTTCCTTTTGCGGATTTTAACGTTTTGGGACGACTGCATGGCTTTTTCTGCATCTTCTACAGTTGCAAACTCCACAAAGGCTAATCTGAAGAGAACAATAATTTCAGAGGTTTCTTGTGATTTTGCCATCTTGTTTATCCTTTAGGAAGAGTACATCTTAATAACATGCACTTACCCTCTTGATTTCCTGTTGTTTTTAGGTATAGTGATATTAATGGCTGTCTGATAGACTTTCTTGAGGTTTTCTTCTGTGACATGTTCAGACAGGTTGCTCACAAACAAAATCTTATTTGGAGGAGGTGCAGCTTTGGAAAAGAACAAAGATCTGTCAATGTTAAGCAATAACAGAATGACATAAATATAAGGCTGGGCAATAAATGCCAGCATGTAATGCTGATAAATATCTATATCGCCCAGCCCGTCATGAATGTATGCGAAGTTTATGATGCTACATCAAAGTATCTTGTAACTGTTCTTGAATATGTGCAGTGATTTACCTTTTGTGTTGCTCTTTGTGTCATTATTTGCTTTGTTCATTTCAGGTTTGTTTGGTTTATTTACAGTGTCAACAATCAAAACCTGCCCTTGGATCTTGGCTTTTTGTCCTTTCCTCTGTGCTCTCTCAGCAATGGCTTTGTTTTGAAATTCTACAAAAGCAATACTGTGGAAAAAAATATATGTATGTAAATATTAACCCTTTTTTTATTGCAAACATTTTATATTTGAGACAATTATATACAAAGTAAATAAATTAAGGCAACACTCTCACCCTTTCTTTGGGCTCTCAGCTCCATCAAAAAACCGGACAGCGGTGGCCTTGGGAAAAAGCTTCAAAATATCCTGCTTTGTTGCAGTGTGTGGAACATTTTTCAAAAACAAACATCTGGCATCTTTTGCTGTTCACAAGAAAAAAAACAAAACACTCAAATCAGCCAAATCTTTGAAATGTTTATGATTTATCCTTCCACACCACCATGATAATGTTTATTTGAATATAACAGAGCAGTGGTGTCCAATATAAGGCCCACGGGCCAAAACTGGCCCACCATATGGTCCAATCTGGCCCATGGGATAAATTTGTGAAATGGCATTAATGTGTAACACGCATTTACAGGAAATCTGGTTATTTATATGATGTCATGCCAAAGTTTTGAGCAAGGTACATAGTCAAGAATCTTGTACAAATGTGTGTATGATCAGGTTTTGGTGATGTGTGTTTCGTTTCCTAATTTGAAACATGGGAGATTCACTACATGACATTGAAACAGTCACTATCAAACCAAATGCAGTGAAAGTCAGATTGTACCTTTTTTCTTCCTCAGTGGATCTTTCACCTTCACCTCTTCCTCAACCTTAACTTTTGCTTTTCTGATCTTCAATGGCTGACCGAGGACCTTTTCTCCATTTAATGTCAGAGCTTTAGTCAAATCCATTTGTGAGGCTAAATCTACATGTGCATGTGTTCTGTAACCAAAAAATTACATTAGTATACATTTTAGAGTGCAAAACTAAATCTAGTAAATTGTGCCAACCTGGAAACAAGTCATCAAACAGGTTAAAAACACACTTACTTAGAACGGGCCAGTCGGATGTCCTGAACCAGGAGACTGTGTGTCATGAAGTAAGTGGCTAATGAATTTTTGAGTTCTTCGAATTTTGTTGATTTTTTCAGGTTTCCAATATAAAGACAATAACCTACAGAACGGAGGAGAAGGAACTGAGTGAGGATGAGAAAACATACTGTTACACAAAGATATTTCACTTTTCCCCTCAGTTCATACCATCATTGATGAGTTTCACTTTCTTTGGTGGGGAGGTGGTGACGGTGGATTCTGCTTTCCGTTTCCCCTTTACTGCAGGGAAAAAGTGAGATGGATTGGATATAATGTCTAGAAACATATGCAACATACTCAATAATGTGGCAGTAAAATGAATCAAAAGCATCATACACAGTAATATCAAAACAATGACAGCAACCATTTATTTATTTTTATTTTACTTTTATACCTTTCATTATACAATCACTATTTTTATTTTTTATACTAAGTACATTTTACTGATAATACAGGTGTATTTTTACTTCAGAAAAGTTTAGAATGTAGAACTTTTACTCGTGGCTGAGTATTATCAGTGTACAATTCATAAGTAAAAGACCTGAACACTTCTTCCATCACTTCTGTTGTGTTCTTCATTTTTAGTATGTCTTATATATCTATATTATCGTATCTTGTACTTTTACCTATATCTTTGTACAGTATTGTTGTAAATGTGCTATATAAATAAACTTAACCTTAACCTTCTTACCACATCAGAAAGACACAGATTTATCATGAATACTAAATTATTCTAATGAATATCTCTGAAATATCCTTACCGGCTGTTTTTGTAACAACAGTCTCACTTTCATTTGCCTCCATTTTAATGTCGTCACTCTCTTCTTCCTCATTCTTCTCTTCACATGCGGTTACTGTGGGTGAACTTTCATTTTCTTCACTCTCCACAGTGTCTATCTGAACTTCTACAGAAGACACTTCATTAATCACAGAGTTCAGAATTCAACTGTAATTGCTTTAAAATGTTTTATGGTACCTTGTTTGTCTTCAGGCTCCTCAATCTCTTGAATCTCTTGTTCTTGCTTTTTCTCTTTAGGAGCCTCCTCTACAGTGATGACTCTTTCCACAGTAGTGATGGTCTCACCTGCTGAAACAATCACGTGTGATTTAAGAAAATACAAGACTGGTTTTGATTTTTCAAGCTAACTGACATACTCTCAGGATTAAAAATGTGCAGCCCACTTCTTACAAAAACAGTAACAAAACAAACACATTAATGGCAAAAGCCAATTTGTTGAAGCTGGAGTTTGGCCTCTTCAGGGTATGAGGTGAAATTGAGGTTATTCTGTGATTTCTCTGATTGATGGGAGTCAAAGCTGCAACTCCATGAGAGTGGAACCTCACATCAGGACAAAGGTCGGCATGTGACAAAGTGTTGGCAGCAAGGTCAGTTTATTTCTACTTAAAACAATTAGTAATAGTTTAATGTGGTCCCTGGTAGGGGCCATAGACATACATTCATGAGAGCAACAAAAAAAAGCCATTCTGTATCTCTGAGGGGCAGAGATACAGGTACTAGTGGACCCTCTGTGCCTTCTGCACATACCCACTAGCTTCAGAGTCAGAGTTAAGTATTGTCAATCAACCTGCTGATGATGTGATAAGTTACCCATTATTGCTTCTTATGGTCTATGTAGGGAAATATTTATCTTTTAAAATGGTGTAGCTAGATTGTAAATGGTGTTAGTTACACTTACGTGTTTTGTATAATAACATATTCACACTTGTTTGCTCCGTTATGACTTACATAGTGAAATCATCCTCGAAATACATTTATGTAACAATCTCATATGATAATACTACTCATTTGTTTAATGCTGAGATATACACTTTTACCAATATCAAACAATTCTTAGTTTAAAACATCACACGAGCAAAGAACCAACACAGTGGACTAAACTATTAAAGGTCGTTACCTTTGTCCATCATTTCATCAGCAGTCATCTGATCATTTGCATCAGTCCTCTTTGCTTCATCCTCCTTTTCCCAAGAAACACTCACTGTGGTCACTGTACTTCCTTTTACTTCGTACGTCACAGTTTCCATCTCAGAGTCTAAAGAGGAAGATAGCATTAATGGCACAGCTCAGGATTTGGTAATGAAATTAACACATTGATGCCTATTTATTCTTTTGACTACAATTCTGATATAATTTATATGATGCAATGCAAACTATGATAATTTTAGGTCATTGGTTTGATTCCTCGTAGCATTTCCTCTCTGTCAATATTTCTACATTCTTACTATAAAAGGAAAACACATAATTTCCCATGTCAGATTCAGGTTTTGACCAATGTCTCACAACTTATGGTTTAAAACATCACCTGGGTCTGAAGAGCATCATATTTCAGTGGAGAAGAAAACTGGCAAACATCCTTACCTTTATCCATCATATTCTTAGCAGTCACTTCATCAGTGGCAGTTTGTTTTTCTTCATCCCCTTCATTATTCATCTTCCTGGAAACAGTTACTGTGGGTGCTCTACTTCCTTTTACTTTGTAAACCACCTCAGATTCTAAAGAGGAACATGTTGTCAGTGGCACACCCCAGAATTTAAGAGAAGCAGTGAAAACAGTTTACATTACCTTGTCTATCTCCATCTTCCTCTGGTGTCTCTCTCCTTGCCACATTTTTATTCCCATCATCCTCTATCATGGCCAAATGTTCAGCTGAAGAAACACTTTCACTCTGCTCTCCTGGAAAAGACAGTCAAAGATTTGTAGTTAATATTCTCCATGAAAACAACTCATGTTTTATCAAATATTTAGGGGTAATGACTTGCCAGTGGTGGGGTTTTCCTCGTCTTCCACAGGTTCGTTGTTGACAACTTTACTTAACCTTTTCCTACGGTTTTTAGTCTGACAAAAAGTAAGAAATGAAAAATAAACAACTTAGTGAGCGCACACATAAATACATATATTTTTATTTTATAAGCTAAAATCAACAGGTTAACTCTGCAGAGTATATATTCTACAGATGTTACTTTTTCGCCTTGATAAACTGGGTTGTAAAATAGACAAAACATCTAACGTAGAGCTTGCATGCATAATAACCTCGGCTTTCTGGTAGCCTGAAAATATCACTGAACCACTAAGCTAACTACTAGCTAAGCTTTGTATGCTAACTTCCAACAGCAGTTTTAAAACAATCTAGTTATTGACCGTTAACACTGCTAAAACTAAATGCAACATTGGACATTTCTTACGTCTGCCTTGGCCATATTTTATGTTAAAACAGTACACAATATAAGGGTGGTCCAAGTCACAACCACTAAACACACGTGTCAACTGTCCAAAACATCCACATGCGAGAGTGTAACTATCAACTGCGCATGCGTATGCTTTATACGGGTGCCGACGAGGAGTGCTTCATGTCGTTTTATGCAATTTTATTATCGTTTTTATGTGTTGTTAAGTCCTTCTTTATGTATACATCTGGTCCTATGAAATAGTGGGAAATGTTTAAATACTGGGATTGGTGCAATTTTCTGGTTCAGTTTTCAGTACACGGGTATATATCTGCTACTACCAGCTGCTTCCGCTCTGATGTTGTAATTGAACTAATGATTAGGTTTTCAGTTTCTGTGTATTGTTTGACAGAATCGGCTTAATATAAATTACACTGATGCTTTTTAAGTCTGACGTTTCGGAAGTGTAACTTTGTAGTAGTGTGTTATCTTCGCTCTCAGATGACTGATTTGGCTGGCGCGTCACAAGTTTAATTAATAATTTTTAAAAAAAGATCGTATGAGAAAGCGTAACGGGAATGTATGAGAAGTTAAAAAAAAAAAAAAAGATTTGGCTGGCGCGCGACCTTTTCGAACGCACATTACGTCGTCGATATCCTGACACTGGGTTGACCAATCACAGCAGAGAAGGGAGTCCCTCTGGGTGAGCATGCGCAGCACCAACCCAACAACATCAGGGATCTTCCCATCAGATGTGAAACTTCTAAACAGCAACTTCGCAGCTATGGACACATACTGGTAACTTCAAGTGCGTGGACGAAATTTCCACAGTATTTGCAACGTATTTGTTATTATTTTGGGGCTCATATAGTCGTTTTCTAATGGCTAACGTTAGCCAATGTGCCAGTTAGCTGTGAGCTGTTGAGTTGGTGAACTGTAGTAATTGTCCTCACCTGACTGTGGTGAGCAGCCTGAGTAGAAATATGTGTCTGTGTCTGGACTGAACCTAGTGGTTACTCGTTGACCAACAGGTTGCTGCTCCTGGATCTGGAGTACCAGTCATCCAAGGGGCGAAGGTCGAGTTACAGCCCGAACACGACAACCAGTCCGGGGGCAGATAAGGTATTATCGGGTCACGCCATCCATGCAGGCTGTAAACAAAACCAGTATGAGCTGACCATGGAGGATCTGGGCAAGGTTTAAGGAACAGGAGAACACACACGTCTGCAATGGGAACCCGCAGGAACGGCTTCAACAAGGAAACTTTCATTTTGTCCGTGGACGTGGGGACAACGTCAATTAGGTGTCATGTCTATGACAAGGAAGCTAATATCAGAGGATTATGCAGCACCGAGGTATTTATCAGATCTTCTTGTCTGTATGATTTTTGGCCTAGTTCTGGATCATGTCATTCCAGATTATCTATCATTCCCAGTTCATGTCATAGATGATCTTAAAAAAGAATAACTTGGGAACTTATATTAAGTTAAGAGGCCTTACAAAACCCTAAAATTTGATAACTATTATCAGGTGATATAAATGTCATCCTCAATGTGTGTGTCTTAAGCCACACTAGTTGTTTTATTTTTCACCAGATTGAACAAAAATTTGGACTGAACAACTTGGAAACCCAGGTTTATTTGCAACATGTAGTAATGTAAATATCTGAAAATCAACTTAATATGCCATCACGTGTAGAATCTTTCATTTTCAAAAATTTATATGCACCACTTTTAATTTTTTGCTCCCACATTATAACTTTGTATAATGTTAACAGAGTTTTATCACGTTGTCATTCTACATAAACATATGACACTAAATATAATATCATCAGAGCTGAAAAATGTCACGTTTTTCCAAGAGAAAATTTCCTCAAAGTTATTTCGCATGAATGTCTTAAACATCATATCAGATGTATAGAAAACATTTTGATGTTTATGTTATTTAATATCACATAAATAAACACAACATGAAAACAACCAGTAACATAAATATTAAATATTAGAAATCTGAAGTTTGTATTGAAGCTTATGTAACAACCCTCCAACAATGAAAATCAGAGTGGTTACGTAGTTACAGCATTTGATCAAATCTGATAATAACAAAAAGTGTTCAATACATTATGTATAAACCAGTATTTTAAACTGAAAATATTACAACGGTTAAGTTTCAACATTGCACTCTAAATGACCAAAGATTTATTTGAGTCAGTGTTATTATGTATTTCATCTACATAAATGACTTTAAAACAATGCAAAGTAATTTAAAACTCAACCAATAGAGTCCCCATAGAGTCATACAATGGGAGGAGGCTGGGAGTCAGCAAAACAGCTGTTTATTGCAACATTCAGAAGAAATTACAGTATGACTCCACCAAGATCGTCAAAGGAAGAAACAGGAAAAAATGCATTTCAACACATCATAGTGATCTAACGATTATTTCCAAAGCTGTGTAACTTCAATGATCAGATTTTCTATTAGTGTTTGCTGACAGCTGGCAATTGTGCCCATGATCTAAATAAATTATGATGATTCTCAGCCTTATATACAGGGTTTTTAATCCACCCAAACCTGTTTTAGGAAGCATTTCTCCAGACCCGTTTTACTGTTTTGATGCTGCCATTTTTTCAGGTAATTATCTAAGATTGATGATTGTTGATATTTTGTCATGAGATATAGAATGAGATTCACCTTATACTGCAGTTCACCACAAATCAAATCTGTTATGAGCCATAGTATGCAGATTATAATAGTTAGATTAATATGATAATGTTCTGCAATTAATATGAACACTTTCCCAAACATTTAAAGGAAATTCAAATAATCCCTCTTGGGAAAATATAGGTTTGTACAGGACCAAATAACTTCAAGATATGACAGGACTATGTTAATGCTACGCAAAAAAATTTATGAAAAGGTTTAGGAGCACAAAACAACCTTCTAAACTGGAAAAGTACTTGGAGTTGAGCTTCAGTGTTTCGTAAGGTATCATGATCTTAAAGAAGGCTTTACACAAATCCTAGATGAGCTGCTGATGTATTTGTCTTGTGTACATTTTCACTAATCTCATTATGCGTAAACATTCCTGTGTTTTTCATGTGCAGGTTGTTCTTTTGTATCCAGAGGTCGGCCATGTGGAGATGGACCCAGATGAATTATGGAGAGGGTTCATCACTGTGGTCAAGGGAGCAGTACAAGGTACAGTACCACCAGGCTGTGCACTTGTGTCAATGGAATAAGGTTTATAACACAGGACATGTTGAAAAATAGCATTTCCTTTGGGGTCTTTAACATTAGTTAACATGAGTGTCATTATTTTACTCACTCTGAGGTCCATGCTTTTGTTATGAAGATACTGAATGAATCCAAATATATAGCAGCTCAAGGGAAGGGTTTATGGTCTTTTATCAGGGCAAAACAGCCAGAAGATCTGATTGTTTTCTCTTTGTATGCTCGCTAGAAATTGTAAAATCACACAAAACATTTTGCTTGCTCTGGCTTATTTTCTCTCTGTGTAAGATTTGTTCCGTCAGTACCACAGTGACTGTTTGTATTTAATTTATGGACAAATCCCCATTATGATAACCTTATTAATGTGCGTTATGATATAGATGCAGGGGCTCACATGCATCAGATTGAGGCCCTTGGCATCTCCACTCAAAGAGGCACCATCACCACATGGAACAGGTAACTGTGTACTTCCCTTAGCTGTTTAAAGACTAATTAATACTTGTATATTAATTTAAAGATAATGAGTGCACAAGTTGTCTTGGTGTGGCCCATTTTGATTCAAACCCACCTCTTTTCCATTTCAAATCCTCTTGTTCCCTTTAACAGGACCACTGGTGTTCCCTTCCATAACTTCATCACCTGGCAGGACCAGAGAGCTGCAGACCTGGTGAAGTCCTGGAACAGATCATGCACCATGAAAGTGAGTCTCTGCATCATTTAGTTCTGATGTACCAGTGGACAATTTAAAGCTGTTATTTGTTGTTATGTATCCATAGTAATAATCAATAGTTGTATATATGACTAGTTGCATATATGTGCAGTCTGACTTTTTTTTTTTACAACCACAGATGATCCACAGTGTGATGAAGACCCTCTACTTCCTGTCCAGACAGAAGCGATGCCTTGCAGCAAGTCTTATTGTCTTCTCCACACAACATGTCACCTTCCGTCTTGTCTGGATCCTAACACACTACAAGCAGGTACATATGTGTGTTTAACTATTTGACAGATAATACTTGCGTTATGGGAATGTGTGACCTCAAGTCAAGTTGGGACATGATAGAAAATCCACATAGAAACTGGGAACAGCGATTTCCTTTTACTTGATTTTCACTGAAGCAGGAACATGTTGAAGATTTTGTCTAATTAGCTTTGTTGATAGATATACTGTTCTTCTACACCACAAAGAATGTAGAAGGAGATGAAAGTTTTTGACAACAGTTTTAAGTCCAAAATGGTAAAGGTGTGGCTTTGCTGCTACGTACGGTTGTTGCTACTGAACAAAACTTAGATTTCACTCATCAGTTTTAAGGTGTTCTAGTGTAGGAAATTCTACAGCTAAAAAGATACAAATGAGGAGTTTTTTGAGAACTGCTTATAGTCTGTAATGTCAGAAAAGTTTCTCAGTATACAGTATATTGGCTTTCAGTTCCTTGACAATATAGTTTATTAGATAAAGAGAGAAATATTGACTATTCTTCCTGTCTCTGATGTTTTTAAAGTTTGTTTTCACATAAGGACAAATTGTTGATATTCTGCTCATCTTGGCTCCTGAAGGATTTCCTGAATGAGATCACGATTACAAACCCCTGCTGACATCAACTGTTTTCATCATTATTTTTCACTTTTTATTTCATTACTAGTCCAACCATCACCACCCCCCCTTTGTAAAGTACGAGCCTGAAAGGCAGGAGTGGGTGTATATTTAGGAGTTAAAGTAACTTGACCCGCCTGAACATGAACTGTCTTTCCAAACATTTCAACTTTGTCAGACTTATAAATCCATTTTATTGCACAGTTTCAGCCCATTGACTGTGATGTTACCACAGCTTTATAGGGATAAAATGGGTAATAAGGTAAATCACTAAGTTTGAGGGTTAATGCTTGTTCTAAGGTGAGAATGATTTCTTCTACAAATGATAAGATTGACAGCAGTGTGAAGCTGAAACTGTACACTGGTGTTTTAGAAATTAAAGAAAACCAATGACCTCAAATCCCTGCAAAATGGGAGAGCCTGTTTTATCCGATGTCCTTGAACTGCACTGCTTCTGTAACTGAACCTCATCATGTTTCTGTCTCTTCAGGTCCATCAAGCTGTAGCTGAAGGAAACTGCTGCTTTGGAACAATAGACTCTTGGCTGTTGTTCAAACTCACAAAAGGTTGGTTTGTTGTTTGGTTTCACTTATGTAAATGCCTCAATAATCATAATGTGTAGTTTCCACAGTGTCCAAGTATGTATTAATGTGTAGACAGTGTTCTCTGTGTTTTCAGTTCTACTGCGTCATAGAATGGATAAAATTCCTCAGATTTTTCTTGGCTTATTCATATGGGCCATGGGATTGGGCAGATGACAGAGAGCTCATACAACTTTCTTTGCCTCTTTTAAAGGGGTCATATTTTGCTAAACCCACTTTTATTAGTCTTTGGTACATTTATTTGTGTATTTGGACCCTAATAGTTAAAAAAGTTTAAATTTGAACCCTCCAGGTGCTGCAAAGCTATCTTTATATTCATTTTGGCAAAAATCAAGTGGATTTCTACAACCCAATTTAATTCCTGCTTAATTTATTACATCTATAACTAGTTACGTCACGACATTTGCACATATAAGGTCAAGAACATTTCTCCGAGTACGACATAATTGTTTATCTGCAGCAGCGGTTGTAGTCCATACAGAAAATATGTCCAAACTTTGAGTCAAATACCTAAAATGTTCAGTGGTTGGTTTTATTAACGAACACAAGTGGCAGAACGGGACAGAGAAGCACAGTCAATAACCTGGTGGTGGGGGATAATTTGCATTTAAAGAGCCAGCCCTCAAAACGACCTTTCTGGTGTCATTACTCAGAAAATAGGGTTGAAGATGGACCTGTGGAGTTGAAATAATGAAGAATTCAGACCCAAGCATAGCATTTACAGTTTATGTAGACCACAGGGAAATGTTTTAAAATGCATAATTCCATTTAAAAAAAAAACAAAAACATCACTCCTTTAAGATTTATGTATTTTATATTTGTTTCAGGACTCATCCACGTCACAGACTACTCTAATGCTAGTTCAACTGGGATTTTCGACACCTATCAGGTTTTTGTTTTTTTGTTTTTTTCTAGTTTATACTCTTTCTGTGTGTTTTCTGTGAGTTTGGTCCATATCCCTGTAATCTGACTCTGTTTTTTGATTTACAGATGTGTTGGAGTGGGTTTTTCTGCTCTCTTTTTTCCCTGCCTATTTCTATTTTCCCCAAAGTAGTAAATACAGAGTGAGTTGGCCATTTTCATTATGTGTCATCCCTAACTTCACTTCACATCACATCACATTTAATGTGTCCTTTTATGTCATTTATTACATGTAATTATTTTTTTGTACAGGGTGGGGAAGCAAAATTTACAATGAACATTTAGTTGTTTTTTCTCGGCAGGCATTACGTCAATTGTTTTGAAACCAAACATATATTGATGTCATAATCATACCTAACACTATTATCCATACCTTTTCAGAAACTTTTGCCCATATGAGTAATCAGGAAAGCAAACGTCAAAGAGTGTGTGATTTGCAGAATGCACTCGTCACACCAAAGAAGATTTCAAAAGTAGTTGGAGTGTCCATAAAGACTGTTTATAATGTAAAGAAGAGAATGACTATGAGCAAAACTATTACAAGAAAGTCTGGAAGTGGAGGAAGCAACAAAAAACGTACCAAAGCTTTTATTAAAGCTCTCAAATCCAAAATCCTAAAGGATCCAACCAAATCCATGAGAAAAATGGCAATTGAGCTTGAGGTAGACAACAAGACTGTTAGAAATGCAGTAAAATATGATTTGAAGTTAAAATCTTACACAAGAACACCAAAACACTTGTTGACGACAGCAACAAATCCAACTTTAGCAATTTTTGGGAATCATGTTTATGGCCGCCTTCTAGCCCAGATCTAAACCCTCTGGATTATGCTATTTGGGGCGTTTTAGAACATGCTACCAATAGAACATCACACAGCAATGTCGACTTTCTTAAAGATACTATCAAAGAAGAATGGGAGAAGGTGTCACCCAAATATTTGAGGAACACTTGCGCAAGTTTCAGGAAGCGTGTGAAGGCAGTTATTGAGAAAGAAGGAGGACACATAGAATAAAAACATTTTCTATTATGTCAATTTTCTTGTGGCAAATAAATTCTCATGACTTTCAATAAACTAATTGGTTATACACTGTCTTTCAATCCCTGCCTCAAAATATTGTAAATTTTACTTCCCCACCCTGTAGTTAGAAAATGAGAATGTTCTCCCAACTTTCCATTAAGTCCACACCTTCACACTGGTGCAAACTGCAACTCACAACCATAAAACAAATTCACCATGTGCTGACTAATATTTTCTTGTTTCTCCCTCATGATGCATCAGCCATGACTTTGGTTCCACAGATCCGTCCATCTTCGGAGTGTCCATCCCCATCAAGTCTGTGGTGAGTATTCTAGTTCATGCTTTCTGTTATCTAGGTGATTATGATTATAAACTTTAATTGCAACCCTGTGGCTCCTCTTATGCCAGCGTGTCACCACAATCATGTTGTAAATCAGAAAATTAACATAGATATTTAGTTAATCAGCAGCATGGAGTATAAAGCCTGTGCTGGAAATTTATAGCAACTTTACTGGAAATGTTAAAGGAAAGTATTGTGTGTAGAGCTGTTCAATAAGTTTTAATATTGAATGACTTGTTCCTCTGCTGTAGATTGCAGACCAGCAGGCGGCCATGTTTGGAGAATGCTGCTTTGATGTGGGTGATGTGAAGATCACCATGGGAACGGGAACCTTCATGGACATCAATACTGGAAGCAAACCCCACACATCTGTAGCAGGTGAAGCAAAATTAATATACATTAGGGTTATTATGCTTAGGGTTTTGGCCTCAGAGTTAAATGATCTGACTTGATCTTCTCTAAAGGCCTGTATCCTCTGGTGGGCTGGAAGATCGGCTCAGAGCTGGTGTATCTGGCTGAAGGCAGCTCGGCAGACACGGGCACCGCCATCAAATGGGCTCAAGAGCTGGGTGAGAGATTTGTAGAGTATTTCTCATTGTCACTTGTGTTTATTTCAAATTTTATTTCAAAGGGGAATTGCAATAGAGGGTTTAAAAAGAAAGGTGGCAGTAGTGTTAGCGTTGTGTCTTTACCTTGTTCTGCTGCCACAGGAAGATTCAGCACCTCAGCTTTGTAGAAACATGAGAGTCAGTGAGGCCTGTTCACACCAGGCATTAATATGCATCTGATCACAGGTGTACAGCTCCAAGTACATATTATTGTACTGAGATGGGATCACTTACACCACATTTGGAGGAGGTCTGAGCCGTATATGGCCACGTCCTTTAGCAGTGTGTACTGTATGTGAACGTATCCCAGAACTGCCTGAACGGCCTAATAACTACTAATACCCACTGCATATGCAAAAGTACAAAATTAACACATGAACTGCATGTCTGAAAATGTAAATAACGCTTAGAGATATATTATGAGTGCATCAAGCCTCGTAAGTGATTTGTTTTGCCTGAAAGATACAAAGCAATAGACCCAATTCATAATGTTTCTGAACCTCTAAGAAAAGCATATATATGTACACTACCTCAAATTAGAAAATGTTAATAGAAAATGAATAATTCATTTCATTGGTGAACATCCATCCTTTCCTTACACTCAGGCTGAAAAACATTCCAGAAGAGTTGGGACAATAGGTTATAGGATTATACCATAACAATGTTGTTTGGGTTGAGGATTACCAGTCTGGCAACAACAAAGGTATACAATCAGTGTCCCTCAAAGAAAGATACGAAGGGACTTGAATATTTCACACACTACAGTACAGAACAGAATTTAAGAAATATCAATGTATTTCAGTACAAAAAGGGCAAAGGATCAAGCATAATCTGAAAACACCTTTGATCTCTGAACCCTAAGACGACATTGCACCAAGAACTGTCATTCAGCTACAGCTTTTATTGTACTATAGCTGTGTTGGACCAACCTGCCTGTGGCCTCAACCTTTTCCAACAGAGAATGTGTGAAAGGTCTTGAAGTGTAAAATCCAACACTGAGGACTGTGTACTGTTGCACATCAGACTTGCAGGAGGAATTGGATACGATTACACCTCGAAAACCTGGTGTGGGTGAAAACTTGTGTGTGTCTTCGTTGTTTCAGAGCTGTTTTCAGACGTCCAGGAGACCAGTGCCATGGCGTACAGTGTCAGTGACTCCGATGGAGTGTGTTTTGTTCCCTCCTTCAGTGGCCTACAGGTAGATCAATACAGAATGTGTACTTGCATGTCAGTGTATTTATACGAAATATGTATACTGAGGCTCTGCTTTCATCATTTTTTTCTTAAGATACATTAGTAAATTAATGGAAACCTATCCAGTAAAATGTGAGGCCTGTTAGTCTGGACCAAAGTGGTGGATAGATGAATATTAGCATGTTAAGAACCAAAACCTGTACTATTTCCACCATTAGAAGTAGGCCTCATGGATTTTATGGTGCATTTAAGTTTATATAAACCATGAATATTGCACATATTAATTGTCAGTACTTGTTGATATTTTTTGCCAATCCCAGCAGTTGTTTCCATTTTTACTTTGTTCCTCTGTAATATGATCAATTTGTCTCTTTTTTTTCTGCCCTCCATTGTGAACTGGCCTTTGTAAGTGCATGTTCTGAGTGTTGGCACTTTTATTTTATTAACAAATATGCAATTAAAGAATGTGCAGTGCATGCTTGTTTGTTTTCTTTGTGAGTCTGTGTGATTGGGTTTTAGGTCCTTATTTAGATCCTCTCACTGACAAACACTTCTGTAGCTGCGTAACACTTTGCTTGTACACATTGTTTCTCCAAAGGCTCCTCTGAATGATCCCAAAGCCTGTGCTTCCCTCATGGGCCTCAAACCTTCCACCACTAAGTGCCATCTGATCCGTGCCATTCTGGAGTCTATCGCCTTCAGGTGAGTTACTTTGGAAATATTTACACATATTTACTGTGCGTTTTTATTCATGTTAACTGATTTACTCGTCTCATTCTTTTGCAGAAACAAGCAGCTGTATGATACGATGCTGAGAGAAACTCGTATTCCAATTACAAGGATAAGGTGAGTTTTTTATTCACTGTTTTTCAAGAAAATACTTTATATTAATGGGATCCTTAAAATGTGAAAAAGTGATTTCACTAACCTTAAAATAAGCTCTTAATTCAAGTCAGAAGTCTTTAAAATGCTGAGAAATGGGAAGATGGATTTTATTACCAATGCAGTATAGATTCTGTTAGAATCACATTACTAACTCTTACTTGGTTGTGTCCAGGATGCCAAGCTATTGATGTCATAGGGAACTGCAAATTCAGTTAAAATTAACTTGTCAACCAAAATTTCACATGGTTAAGTACAGTGTATTTGGTACAGAAGTCATACTAAGTACAGTGAGAATGTGCTGAGTTTGTGTTAGGATACCTCATGCCGAGTAAGAAACTGAAAAGTGCTTGGTCAGCCTCTCAACTGGTACCAAGCATCTCAAGTATTTCTCTCTGAACTTAAATAATAGAATGATTAGGGGCAGAAACAAACAGTTGTCCTTGAGTTTTTGTTATTGTAATATGAGTACGCGTAAAAAGCTGTAAATCTAACTTGCTTTAGTGCCTCAGTAATCGACCAAATGAACCCCCATACCCGCTTTCATGTCCTATACCATGAAAGCAGGTAGCCACCCCGCAAAAAAAAAAAAATTTAATCAAGCAAGTAGGTCAGATCCTTCCATTGGATAATTACTCCAGTGATTCATATGTTTCATTTGGCCACAAGTTTTAAACCCGTTGCATATGGCTTGATGAGTCCAGATTGATCCTGTTCCAGAGTGATGGGAGCATCAGGTTGAGAAGAGCGTCAAATGAAGTGATTACCCATCATGCTTAGTGCCTATAGTACAAACCTGTGGAGGCAGTGTTAGGATCTGAGGTTGGTTCAGTTGGTCAGGTCCAAATTCAGCGACCTTATTTGTCCAAAAAATGATGGAAACAAAAAGCATAAGCTTATTTTAACAATGCCATGGTGAATGTGTCACATTCAAAGTTATAGGAAGAATGACAAAACAAAATCTACACTTTTTTTTTTGGCCAGGCTGTGTATTATTCTATAAGCATTACAGAACATTGTACAGTGTGTATGGAAAGTGGAACTTTATGACTTTATAACACAACAATTAATTATCTACAACTTGCTTTTTATGACATTACCACAGCAATAACCTCCCACCTATGACATATCTTGGTCACACAGTCCTTGACAGTAAAGGATTGTATCACATTATAAGGCTGAGCAATCCCTATTACTAAACTAGTATTAATCAAAGCCTTCATTATGCACACAATAACATGTATAAGGCATGAAAAAAACAAAGATGTTTCCCATCAAAAAGCCTGTTATATATAACATTCTACTATCATAGCACTGCCTTCATCTGTATGAACCTGATGATCTGGGAAAATGTCTGACTTCTCCGTGAGTTGGCATGGGATGGCATGAAGACATTTACCTCACATCTCACGTCAGCTCTCGGATATTCCAGCTCACTGACCAATATCCATTTCTAGAATCTGGATGTTCGCCAGGAAAGTATATGTAACTGAAGAGAGCCAACCTCTGCCTCTAATGCAATTCACTTTTTATTGGCAATGCATTATCGGTGTACAGTATATCTCTGTGTTGATGTTATAATATAATTGACTGCGATTATTTTCTTGCTTTCTTTATCCTTCAGAGTGGACGGTGGTGTGTCCTCCAATGACTTTGTCATGCAGCTGACAGCAGACCTGTTTGGTAAAAAGGTGACCAGACCCCAACACTGTGAAATGTCTTGTCTGGGGGCTGCTTTTGTCGCTGGACTCGGAACCGGTATGTAGATAGGTTTCATGTTTTAAGCAGCACTGCCAATAAAGCTCCTTAAACTTGCTGTATAGAGTTGAATTCATGTGAAATATTGTGTTAGGCTGTGGCAGCTCTTTGAGGTAAACATTCAACTGTCTCCAACACATTCTGCAGTACAAACTTTGTTATGCAAAGATGAAAAATGAAATGAGAAACAGTTCTATGAAGCAATCACACTCCTATTTCAACATTTTCCTTTACGCTCACTTTTCCTTCAGTTCTCTTTACAAATATAGCCACACTTGGGCTTGACATTAACTTTCAGTTGAAAAGTTATGATCAAAAGCCCTATTTTTATTCCTGCTGCCACTGACAGATGAAATTTAGTGAAATGAAAATGCTGCTGTTTGTTACATAAGCTGTTTTCCATTTAATTGCTCAAATTATATAATGGTGTTGTTGTCCATTAGTCACTGCTTTATCAAACCAGAGACAGATGATGGATTTGTTCTTGTCACTTTATAACAGGCTTGAAGCTGGTGGTGTCAAACACTGAATAACAATATGAATCGTGTTCATACAGCTGGCTGAAATCTTTCTCCACCACTCATACACAGATGGGTGATGGATTAAAGAAAAACCCTGAGGGGTGAACTCTATTCTTCCAGAAGATGTTCCCTTCTTTGTTGTTTTTATGATGCTGCTGGTTACAGGTGTTCAGTTGGGCTGAGATCTGGTGACTGTGAAAGGCCACAAAATATGATTCATATTGTTTTAATCAAACCATTCAGTGGACAGGGAAAAGAGAACACTCTTCTCACAATTGTCTTTTATTAGTCACCTGTCTAAACTTCTAAACCACTTTGAGTCTCTGGCTTTTAGAAGGTACTTAATCATTTGTCTCCATTGGTCTCATCAATTTCTTATTAAATGATCTCTTTGCCTGCTTTCCACGTAAGGCTGAATATAGAGACTAATCTAATCTTTTTTCTGTCTACATGAATTTAAGATGAAAGTTATTTTCTTTATTCACAAATATACACACATATGTACAGTACTGTGCAAAAGTCTTAGGCCCACATTAGGTTGATTGGTTCAGTGCAGTCATAATAACTGCACATACGCATTTGTCAGTCTCTGTATTAAGATCTAATCTGGATATATGTGAAGTATGTACAGCAGTAAAAACCAATGTTTCAAAAAAAAAAAAAAACCAGCTTCAATAAACCAAAGAGGGACTGTTTAGAGTGACCTCCCTTTGCATTCAACATGTCTTTAACCCTTAAGTTCAGTCAATGTGACAGTTATTGCATTCATTTTGTAATGTTTTATACCAGGTTTCAATCAACGCATGTCAGATGTTTCTAACTGTTTGTGCTGCTTCTTGTCATGGGGTCAGGGGTCAGACTAAAAGTAGTCACTTTAACCTTTAGAACCCATTCAGTTTAGTGTTTTGTGTGTCTTTTAAGGCTGTACACATATTAATTGTATTTTCTCATTGTATTTGAAGAAAAGAGAATGACAAATAAATATGTATGCTCATTTCAACGCTGTAACAAAGGTAGAGATGGTACTGTGTGTATATATATATATATATATATATATATATATATATATATATATATATATATATATGTATATGTATATATATATATATGTATATGTATATGTATATGTATATATATATATATATGTATATGTATATATATATATATGTATATGTATATGTATATATATATATATATGTATATATATATATATATATATATATGTATATATATATGTATATATATATATATATATGTATATATATATATATATATATATATGTATATATATATATATATATATATATATGTATGTATATATATATATATATATATATATATATATATGTGTGTGTGTATATATATCCTCCTCTTTGTGTGTGGGTTATCAGTTGAACATTTCCATAACAATACATACACACACACACACACACACACACACACATATATATATATATATATGCAATATCAACGAAAAAGCAGGACGTTGATGTGCTGTACTTGTGTAGTCATGAGAGCATTTTTTTTAGATGTTCAACTAGATTTGTTATGGTACCCAACTGTAACAAAAAGGTATTTTTTGTTTTGCTTTTTTATGACATTTTAGAGAAAATAATGTTAGTTAAGAAATGCTAAAATAGTTGGTTGAGGTGTATATTTTACATCCAATGATCTCTGTACCTGCAGAGACACTAGGAGGTAACTAGTAAGAGTGATCTTATTTTTTTACAGGAAATGTATGAATATTCAAAAGAAGATAATACTCCTGTAGTTGTTTCGCAGTAGCTGTACTAAACTTTTTACAAACTTAAGACACCACAGAAGTCTGTTTCTCCTAGGAGCTCACAAAGCTGAACATTGTCTCTGTTGCTGAACAATGATAATTTTTTTATCAGCAGCAGTATCTGCCACTTCCTGTCTCAAACTTCCTGTTGAGTGGCAAAACTCACAAATGCAGGTTTTTCTGAGATGACGATAACCTCCATTGCTGTCATAATTTCAGTAAACTGTTGCAAGAGAAGAACTGACGTCAAATGTGTGATGTAATTATTCACATCACTTGAAAACTTGATTAATTCAGTAGATCATCCAGTGCTAAATCTGCTGTCATATGACCTGTGTTATAGTTTGTTTTAATGTCTGATAGTTTTCTTTTGCTTCTCTTTAAAGGCTTTTGGAGGACCCGAGAGGAGCTGAAGAAACTGCAGAGTACCGATGAGGTGTTTGTGCCCCAAGGACTACCCAAAGGGGGTGCGTATTGTCCAGGTCGGGAGTATATCCCTGTCATCCAGAGCTGGGAGAGCGCTCTGAGACGCTCCATGAACTGGTACGGCAAGCCTTGACACAGGATACACACTACGTCTGGCGACATAGAAATGGAACTAAATGAGAGCTATTTGAACAGAAGGAGTATCATCTGTGTCTCTAAAATGAATTTGAGGGACTTCTGTAAATATGTGTGAATGAAAATGTCAGTGGTGTGCTCCATAACTTTCACCAGCAACCACAAACGTACTCGGGGAAATAATAGTTCAAAGTTTACTTCATACAGTTTAGTGAAACACAGTTGAATGTGTTAGTGCGCTGAAATGTTGATACTGCACTTCACACCTGTGGGTAGCATTGGAGGAGAGGTCCAGTAGAAGGCTGATCCAAGTTAAAAGCACCATCAGCCATCTTCACCACCTTCACAGCCTCAAGCAGGCATGGATTTCCACTATTTACAGACATTCCTACACCTTTACATGTTTTTCTTCTTACTGGACCAGCTGCATCAAAATCTCAGGCCACTGGTGCCTTTTCTTAAATACAGTATTTTTTTTACAAGTTAGAGTGGTTTTAATGTTACCACTTGGGGGCGCCACTGACTGGCTTTACAGTTTTGTAATGTATGAACTTGCCATAGCAACCACACACCACATGTTAATAAGGAACAATAATTGATTCACACATATTCATCTGTGAAGAGAAATTACTGAACTTGCTTCTTGCATCACTTCAAAAGACAAAATGCTCCACATAGGAAAATGAATCTGGAGATACAAACAGCTTAGTATGTTCTTATAATTCTGCCTTTTATCTCTTTTTGATGTTTTGTCATGTCAAAAATATGTTGAGAAAACGATGTCACATGTGTAATATGGGGACATTAGTATAGTACTTTTCAGAGAATGATTATCATTCACCATGATAAAAATGTAACTGGAATACAAACTAATTATTGTACATTATATAAATAACATTTACTGCACCGAAAAAGGGAATCCCTCTAGTTTTCTGTATTTCCATGTTTTTGTTTTGCTTTAAGTGATTAATGTCACTGTCAAAAATGCCAGGGAAACACATAGGACTTTTATCAGTATCCATTCATTTGATGCATCTCCTTTTTGCTGTGGAGCAATAGAAATGTATACATCATGAAGTCATGCATACATTGTGATTAAGAGGAAAGCTGATCGGGGGCACAAGTATTACATTAAACGAAGAAAACAGAATTATGTACTGTTGTTCTTTGCCAGTCCATATTGTCCTTATTTTTCACCAGTCGTAGGTATTAGTCTAACTCTTTCAGTCTTAACCTGAGTAATTATAATGACTGTAAACAGAGTGTTAGTTTACATGTACTTTGAGTACTGTGTACTGTTTTGCCTTCCTCAGAAATGTGATACTGTTGCACATTTTAACATGCAGAGTGATACTATGCATAATGCAGAAATTAACACCTCAATCAAAATGCCATTTCAAGTGTGAGATTTCAGGTTTTTTTGTTTTGTTTTGTTTTGTTTTGTTGGGGTTTTTTTATGTGGGCATCCTGACTGCTGGGAGGTAACAAATGACTTGTGTAATCATACATTTTGTAATAAAAATTGTAAATCCTCTGTATGATGTGAGGCGGCTTGTACTGAAATGTGACTATACAGTTTTTGTCTCTTGAGTGTTGCTGACATAGGTAAACAGATACTAAGATGTTCTACTTCCATAAGGGCTCATCTTGCTAAATGCCACTGTCTGTCTGTCTTGTGTCTGGGGAATCATCAGAAACACAGGCTGGTAGATGAGTGTAGGGATTGTTTCCCATTGATGTGACCAACCTCGCTGTGAAGGTTGCTATGGTAGCTTGCGGATGGAGTGACTGAGAACAAATGGGGTGTGTATTCCTGCTCATGGTGCTGGTATGGTGAAGGCGGTGCTAATTGAGAGCACAGAAATGGGGGGTTTCCTAAACAATGGGGGGATTGTCTGCTTGTTCACTCAGGAGAAGAGCAGAAGTGGATGATGTGTTCATCACATAGATCCATGCAGCATCAAAATCCTCCCTCTTACACTCAAATGCTGCCTCTGCTGGAGCTGTCAATCAGTTTTCTCACTCTTGGAGGCAGTTTTTCTGAGGGCTTGGTTTGCAGTTGGATGCCAAATGTGCTAGAGTGAGACAGACAGGACTAGCCCATGAATCAGTGCTACAGGCTCTCACACTAATCAGTAAAATGTGTGTGTGTGTGTGTGTGTGTGTGTGTGTGTGTGTGTGTGTGTGTGTGTGTGCGTGCTGGTATTGTGCCTGGTACCGCATTGTATGAGTTGTGGTGGACCTTGCCTTGCAACAAATTTAATCTGACAGCAGGAATTGGATGCAGTGCGACCACTACTCCAGCCCCCCTCCCCCATATGAGCCGAACCCTGCATCAAGGGTCATTATATAACTCCCTGTTCGCTTCTCTTTCATTGTGACACAGTAGGACTGTTGGATGATGTGTCAGGGGGTTGGAAGTTAAGCTTTTGTCTTTTTTTTTTTTTTTTTTTTTTTTTTTTTTGTCTGCTAGAGTGTCAACCTCTCCCCCTGCTGACATAAATTATTTTGTACTCACGGAATTGTTAGATTTCTTAGCATAGCATTCCATTAAAGTAAAGACCCAAATTTTCATAAACTTGTATGTAGATGTCACCCACATGACTATAATCTTCCATCATGGTATATCTAATTTTATGTTGCAGAAACTGTATACAGAGTTTTCCATACAGTACCCATACCAAATTCACATTAAGTAAACTGACTTCTTCCAGATAGCATGATTTGCATAGTTTTATTTTGATCTTTTTTATTTATTTTTTCATCAACTGTAGCTTTTCCAAATGTAACTAGATTTGGTGATAACTAGGGTTGAAAATTATGTGAGACTATTTATTTTTATCAGGGAAAAAAAAGAAACATTTTCTTGCCTCACTTACTCAAGTCTTCAAAAATGTAAGAAAAATGCTGAAACAGACAGCACCTAAGCCAGCTGCAAAGAAAAACCCTTATATCAACATGATACAGTAAATCAGGGGTGTCAAATTCATTTTATTTCAGGGGCCACATTCACGCAATGTGATCTCAAGTGGGTCGGACCAGTAAAAGAATAACAATGGAAAAAGTTAGATTATGATAGTATTTATATCTACGTCGTTTCCTTAAAAATCTGAATAACGTGAACAACTTGAAATGTCTTAAGAAAAACAAGTGCAATTTTAATAATATTCTGCATCAGTTTATCAGTTTATCATTTACACATGTGCATTACAACTTACATTACAATTACCAATACACAAAGCATTTAGTAACAGGTATAATATTGATAAAATTACATTTACTTTTGTCAAGACATTTCACGTTGTGCATATTTCTTGAAGTTATTCACATTTTTTGTAAAAGGATATTTTGCTAATTTAAATATTTTCATGTAATTTTTTTTTTTTTTTTTACACTAAAACAAAGATAAAATCTGCAGTTGTCATTATTTATAGGTTATTTTGACAGTATTTTTCTGGTCTGACCCAATTGAGATGTAATTGGTTTATATGTGTCTGTATGGAACCTGCAATAAAATGATTTTTACACTATTGATTGTTAATATCTTCAGTGTCATTTTTGCATTTCACAAATTCCTTCTACGGCCAGATTGGACCCTTTGGCGGGCCGGATTTGGTCCCCGGGCCGCATGTTTGGCACCAGTGCAGTAAATGGTCTCTATACGTAGTTCAGAAAAATACTATGTTGGCATTAAAAAGTTTGGACGATGTATGGCTTCGGAACAAGTGCTGTATGTACTTCCTAGTTTAACTGGCTGTTACCATAGCAACCGAGATCTTCGCTCTAAGCTAGTTTAGGTGTAGCTAAGTCACTGCTCAGTGTTAAGGAAAGTGGGAAAATCCATCAAAAAGACCTGGCGTTTTTTTTTTTTGTTTGTTTTTTTGTTTTGTTTTTTTTTTTTTTTTTTGGATCTCCTCCTAAATTTTGAGGCGTTCATTGTCGGTGCATGCTCTGCCCTTTTACCGCACTTTAATTAAAAAAAAAAAAAAAAAAAATCAGTGCCGTATTCTTTGTGCAATCCCACTGGATCAAGATAACATCCTCGCTGTAGTCCCCGGTTAAAAAGATTCTCTGTTAACTCTGACACATCTGTTTACAGTCATGCTCTCTATGTACTCTCTGTCTGTGTCTTCCTCTCTCTCTCTCTCTTTCTCTCTCTCTCTCTCTCTCTCTCTCTCTCTCTCTCTCTGTCTCTTTCTCACACACACGTTCTCGTTTCAGTAGTGCTCAATTGCCATAGCAACAAGGGTTGGCAAATGCCCCAAATACCCATCAAGTCAGTCACAAATAGCATTCTTATCAGCTATAAATCTGCTGATCACTGCTGGAAATAACCAACATACTTCTACATGTACAGGTATTAGGTGTGTGTGTGTGTGTGTGTGTGTGTGTGTGTGTGTGTGTGTGTGTGTGTGTGTGTGTGTGTGTGTGTGTGTGTGTGTGTGTGTGTGTGTGGGCAGTAAACCGCAGCTCTGATGAACAGTGCATCAGCTGCAGTCCAAATCGCCTATGGGATTGGTTATTGGTTTGGTGACTCAGTGCTGTCGACATGAACGCAGGAGAAAACCTTTAATATTTACAGTAACAGTATTTTTGTGCAACCATACGACACAATAATTTAAAAAATAAAATAACATAAAAATCAGTAAAACAGACGCACTTTCGGAGCGATACACATTCAATTATTGCGCTTTTTCTCGTTATTTTTAGGGGATTCCACAGCATATACACAAATATAAAATGCACACTCCAAACCTTATCCGCGTTAAGATATAATTGATGATACGAAAGATAATGTGCGCTCTATTTATAATTTCTGCGCGTAACGGTGCGTCTCCGTGCGTCTCTCCGTCATTAGCCAATGTACATCCATCTGGTCGCACCGCATCAGCTGCCACGACGGGGCTTGTGGACGTCACAGATTTTTTTCCTCACCTTCCCCCCTCTCTCTCTCTTTCTCTCTCTCTCTCTCTCTCTCTCTTTTTTTTTTTTTTTTTTTTTTTTTTTTTTTTTTTGTTCCACCAGAGCATATCTCCTTCTGCTCTCCCTCTTTCTACACCGCCCACTCCTTCCCTACCATTGATCCGACCACTCACCGCCGCCTCGCCGGCTTCTTCTTCTTCTTCGCCTCATTACATCGCCCGCTGCGCTTTTCTTCATTTTTTAGGGAGAAGAAACCGCACATTTTGGACCAAAAAAAACAAAAAACAAAAAAAACAAAAAGAATCACCATGGCGAGCACCGAGGACAAACCAGCCAACAAGGAGAACGTGTCCAGCTGGAAGGACTCCATCTACAACCCGAGGACCAAGGAGGTGCTGGGTCGCACGGCCAGCAGCTGGGGTAAGGATCCCCGGTACAGCAGGCAATGACTGGATGGGCTTTGACATTCAGGGGGCTTAACCCCAGCCTCCTCTCTTCCTCTTTCCATTTTGAATGTATTAATAAACCTATGCGCCTGTTATATATAACCTGCTATTTATATGTGTATGGATTCAAATGCTCTGATTTTGGATGAGCTGAGGAGCCATCATTGGCCTACATGAAGGTGTAAAGGAGAAGCCTGCACCAGGAGGCAGCCAAAGATGAATGATGCTATCAAAAAGGTGTGCACCAGTCTATGCTGCATTGACAGAATGTACCGGTCAGATGGTGATCAGTCATATCAGCAGAGATTTTTTACATTGAAATGAATTTTGTCAGGGAAATAAAAGGTCCTTTGACTATGAAGAGCTGAGCTGACAAAACTGCCCATTGCCCACAAGGAGGATGATGTTATAGTATTACTAAGCTGAATCTAGACATGGTCAGGCCATATGTTTTTATGTAACGATTCCTCAGATATTTCTAGAGTGAGGTAGTAACACAGTACCCTCCCTCCAGCAGCCAGCTCCTATAGGCTAGTGCGGTGCTGTCAGGCTGCCTGGGCCCCTGTGCTGCTGTTGCAGTGGGATGCTCCATTGCAGTTGCATGGCCGCCCACATTAGCATGCCTGTCAAGGTCAAATGGGATTCCCTCTCTCCTCTTTCTCCCTCTTTCACGCACGAGGCAGGTGCATTGTGGGATACTGTTGGAGAGGAATGAGAGAAAGGGGGGGTGCACAGCAGAAAGCTGAGGGGTCCATCCCTTTTTTTTTTAGTCAACTTAGAGGGCATCCATGCTGTGCAGGCTGGATGGTGGTGGTGAACCATTTTGAGTCAGATGTTCCCTGCTCCTGTTGGACAAATGAGGCAGCAGAGGCTTTTGCAGCGTCACTCCTAAATTTTTATGAGATTTGGAAAATTGAGGAGAGGGTCTGTGGTGAAATATGGCATCACATATGAGCAGACAGTAGCAGACCCCACTTGATCCAAAATGGGGTAACGCTTTACATCGAGGCCCATGTAACCAGCATTAGTTAATAGATGAAAAGGTCTTTTTAAGGTATTGTAGGATGCTTATTAACATTAGTGTCTTAATAAGGCTGTACAAGGGTTAACAAGCATATGAACACATTCATGAGCTTGTGGGCTGTAATGGAAGTTTTCTCATCATTGTCTATAATAAGTAAGTAACAGCTCCTTTCTAAAGCAATGTTACAAAGTAGAGATCAAAAGAGTGTAGATTTTTTTAAGACTGACATAATAATTACAGACATATAACAGGGAAAAAGCTGATAGCAGATAATCAGCTCAACAAACTGAACACCAAAACAATAAATGAATGAATAATTAACTAAATCAGGATTTGGACATCAGAGTTACATAAAAACTGTCAGTGGGAGCATTTTATTTGACTTTTTTTTGTAACTATTTCTTCCCCTTAGAGTCATGGATTCCAGTTGACAGGCCTGATATCAGCCATCAAACATTATCCTAGCCAGCTTCTGCCAATACTGATAGTTTGTAAAATGTCCTGTCAGCGCCGATTAAAAGGTCAATGGGTCTCTATTGATCTCTTTTACAAAGTGCTTTACACAGCAAAGAAAACAATAGAATAAAACAGATAATTTGCATCATAAAACAAAAAAATAATAAAAATCCAGAAATGGAAGAGAATAAAATGGTAATAAAATCAAAGTCAAAAGCATAAACTAACAAAAACCAATCAAGTTCTTTTTTTTATAATGCAATACAGTACAAACTTACTTATTATGTCATTGCGAAACCTTTACTAAGCTTTTTGTTGCATTATTAAGATCAGTTCTGACTGTATTATGGATTTATTAGCAGTGACGCTTGCACTTATTAAGCCAATAAATATGAAGCAAAACTAATCTGAATCTGCTTATTTATGAACTTAAATACAGTCTTAACCAAAATAGTTAACAGTTCACCTAAAAGACAAATGAGGAAACATGGGAAGTTAGAAATCATTTGTCAAAGCTGATGTGCAATTGAACAAAATCTTATGAGCATTTGTAAAATCTTTTTTTATATATATATTTTTTATTACTTGTTAACTAAAGCTTTTTACAGCTCCTTAATAAAAGGCATGTCCCACAAGTGTTCAATTCACAGTTCACTTAAATAACAGTTTTAATCTGCGACTGAGGACACACAGAGCTAGTGTAGAACAAATCCTTTTTTTTTATTTATTTTTTTATTTTTTTATTTCTTATTATCTAACTCACCTTAATGGAAGCATAATCCAACTTCATTTCTCTCAAAGGGACAGTTCACTTAGATGATATTTTTTCCACTATTAATTTCTGAGAAAAGATGTGAAAATCAGGCGTCATAAGTCCGGGTTCGTGTGTGGTTAAAGCTCGTGGTTAATTATACATGACCACTCTCTGTCTCTTTTACTCATTATGTGCCTTTTCTGTTCTATTTCTGTTTTGTCTCATTTCCTCCAGCCCTTATCCTGTTGTTCTACTTGATTTTCTACTGTTTCTTGGCTGGTATGTTTGCCCTGACCATGTGGGTGATGCTGCTCACTCTGGATGACTATGTGCCGAGGTACAGAGACCGGGTCCCCCATCCAGGTTAGTGTCCGTCAACAAACAAACAGAGGAGAACCCAACGGTGGGCTTTGGGCTAACTGGAAGCATTTTTCTCTTTCCAGCATTCATTATTCATACCTCCATGAATGAGATGCCTTTATAATAATGTGCAACATTACAGCTGCTTTCTGTATCGACCTGTTTGTATTCTCTTCCTGTGTGAGTTCAGCAGTGGAGCTTGTTTGATGCATTACACAAGTTTAGTTGTAATATAATATAAGCCAAGTCAATGGGCTTTCAGTGGGCTTCCTCTTTATGTTTACTATACTTTACATCTTCGTTACAGGACTGGTGATCCGTCCAAATTCTATGGAAATCTTATTCAACAAATCTGATCCACTCAAGTATTCAACGTATGTCCAACACCTGGAGTCCTTCCTGAAAAGTAAGTGCACTTGTATATTGGAATAGACTGAAAGCAAGAAGTAATGAAGTGAATTCCACTCTCCTCCTCCTGGATCTTGTTCCACTGATTCATGCTGTGTATCTGAATACTCTCTCCGCTTCCTTCCTCTCTCTGATTCGATAATCCCTGTCTCCCTCAGGATATAATGATACGGAGCAGGAGAAGAACGAGGACTGCCCCCAAGGAGAGTACTTTCTGCAGGACGACAGCGAGGACATGAAAAAGAAAGCTTGTCGTTTCAAGAGGGGCTCCCTGAGTCTCTGCTCCGGCCTTTCAGACACCTTCTTTGGCTATTCTGAGGGAAAACCCTGTGTGCTGCTGAAAATGAATAGGGTAACATGCACTTTTATGTCCAGAGGTTTTGTCTGTCTTGTGGTACAAAAAAAAAAATAAAAAATCACTCCACAGAGAAAAAAAACCCCACATTGAACTATTGTGGTGTCTGTAGACATCTGATGCGTTGTGGTTCCATCAAGCCTTTTGCATTTTCATAATTAAGATGACCACGTAGATAAACGTTTGATAGATTTTTCTCTGCATATAATATAGGAGATAACAAAATACATGACGTCAAATCTAATTAAGATCAGCACTATTAATTTATATGATAAATATGGCTAAAATTACAGAACATACTATTTCCCATCTGGAATTAAACTCAGACATTTTTCATTTAAATAACCATATAACATTTCTAACAAAGTTCCATTTTAAGACTGAGGCTGAGGCTCATAGAGGTTTTGAAGATTTTCAGGTCCAAAGGGTTGCAGTCATATGCTTTTAAGGTCTTTTCAGCTGAGATAAGTGTGTGATTTAACGATGCTTTTTGACAAATTAAGAGCTGTCACCTTTAATCTCTCCGTTTTTCATTCGGTTTTTTCCTCTGAGTCTCCTTCTAATCTCTCTTCATATTCAGTCTGTGACAAAACCCCAAAATAAAAGACAGATTTCATTAATTCATCTCTTTTTTTTATGCTTCTAAACACGGTGCATACGTTCTCAAACTGCCGTCTTCTAGCCACATTACAGACACAGATGCGCTGAGATATCGTCACTAATCTGCATTTACATATAAATAATATAAACCCACATAAGGAAATGAGGAGATAAAATTAATTAAATAAAGAGGCACAAGATAAATCTCAATCTAAGAATGCTATGTTGTATTATATAAAAGATTGTTTCATACATTAATGATTTATTTGTGGTCTTTTGGATAAGATGGACATTTCTGCGTATCCCTGAGACAAAACAGGAATAAATAACTTTGGTTTTTGCATCAGTTATGGGTCAAATTATTATTTTGTTTTATTTATTTTGTGGGCCCAGGCTTTCACAACCTGCATTTCTGTGTTTGCAGATCATTGGGCTCAAGCCTGGTGGAGATCCTTACATCAACTGCACAGTCAAGGTAATCTTTTATTCCCAAAATATGCATGTGATGTTGGCTTGTACGTGTATTACTGTATGTATAATTCATTTTTCATGAAAACCAGCGATGACCATAACAGTCTTATCAATATTTTTTGTTGATCTTTCTTCATCTTTTCCTTTTGTTTGTCTTTTTTGTGTCCGGTTTCTTTCTGCATGCTGTCACTGATGGTTTTAGGGTAAGATAATAATACAAATTATCAGGATTAGACCAGCAGGCCTGTTAACACTTTGTATTATGTAATATGTTACTTTACTGTAATTTATTTGACCGGAACAACATATGCAGACATCATTCCTTTTAAATAAAATGCAATAAGATATATTGGTATTGCAGACGTTGTTCCTGGTTATTAAGCTTTTAAGAGATAAGACTGACGCAGACGAGGAGACTGAAAGCCTGGAAAGCAACTGTAAGAACTAACAGTAAACATAAACTCGAACACAAGTTAAGAGACGAACAATAAAACAGACATGAACACTCAAATGTTCTGATGCAGTTTCCTGTAAATGCACACTAATGCCCTTTTTATGTCATTTGTTGAGTCCAGTGTTTGTCACAATCCCATATGGACAAAACAGAGTCGACAGCACATATCACAAAGCACTCTTGATTACATAAAAGCACAAATGAATAACTTGGATGGAAAAAAATGCCAAAAAGGGGGGGGGGAAATAAACCTAATATGCATAATTTAGGCTGTAAAGGTACTTTTGTTGAGGACAGCAGAATGTCATGTCGATGCTTCACTCAAATCTCTTCACAACAGACACTTATCGGTTTTTCTTTCTTTGTCCTGTGTTGTGATCATAAAAATGTCTCACAAGTACTTTATCAGTGTTTAGCAGTAGCTGGTCGCATGAAACAGTGTTACATAACTAAATTATAAAATAAGTGCTCACAGAGTCGTCACTGAATCACAGTTACTAAGCAAAATGTTGGTGACTGCATCTGAATATGTTCATTTCTTAAAAGTAGACTATAAGAGATGACCACGCCTTTCAATGCTGGAAATTCAACATTATTTTATTTTTCAGTGTCCATATGAAATCAGATTTGATGCTTAAGTGATTTTATTTGATATGTCTTGTGATACATATCACCTGTATATGATAAACTATGACAAAAAAATTACTTAAACAGATTTGTCTTTGACTGGAAATATTTGATGACTCATCCTTCAATCTGGAGTGAATATGCATCCACTAAAATGTTTTATTGAAAATTTATGTCCTGTAGTTGACAATGAAGTGGGTTGTAGTTATGGGTCGAATTGGACCAATCAGAAGAATGAGCTTTTCCCGATTTTTTAAAAAATTTTTTATAGGAAATATGCAAAAGTAAATAGTGCTTAGTTAGCATTTCATAGAGGCTTAAAATCAGAAAAGGGCTCCAACGTAACCATACTTTTAATATAATAATAGGAATCAGTGTTGAGAACTGTCATGAAATTGAATTTTTTTAGATGATATAAGGCATTTCTCTGATAAAGCAACTGATGTACATTTCTTATTACATTTTTAACTAGTTAACTAGTAATATGTAAACTATTACATTTCAGATGTAACCCATAGTTAGTTACATTTTGTTGTTTCAAGTAGTTACATTAGAAACTAGAAGCACTCGGAGAGCGCAGACCTCCGCCAAGGCTGATCAGTGTCCCCCCCCCCCCCCATGGGCCCCCCCCCCCCCCCCGATCACCACCAAAATTTAATCATTTCTTCCCTATCCCATTTCCAACAAACCCTGAAAATTCATCCAAATCTGTCCATAACTTTTTGAGTTATGTTGCACACTAACGGACAGACAAACAAACAAACAAACAGACAAACAAACAAACCCTGGCAAAAACATAACCTCCTTGGCGGAGGTAAATATGTGTAATTATAATGAATTAGAGTTACTGAGAAAAATATGTGATCAAGTTAACCCATAAAGATCAGTTCATCTACCAAATAGATTTTGCTCTCCATTTAACCTTTCTTAAGTGATTTGTCACCATTTATTATAATATTGTTCTCTTTATTTTGCATTTTTCAGTGAAAATCAGGTATTTTCCTATGTTTAATTTACCAATCATGTAGATGTTCATAAAAACTCATAGTAAAGTTGAGGGTTATCATATCAAAAACAGAGAAAATTGAAGAAAAAATTACTTTTTCAATGTAAAGTGTGTCTATCCACTGTCATTTATCAAACTACATGGGTTTTACTGGTGAATCGGTATTGTAGAGGATGATGCTTTAAAAAAAAAAACAAAAAAAAAACTGCATTTACTTCACTTTATAGGATTAGCAGGTATTAAACATTTTAGATCGGTAGATGGTTCTAGTGGCCTGTGGATGTTTGGGTCTTGGATGGTTAAAGTTACAGCTTGTAAGTAGCATATAACAACTGATTTTGACTTTCAGTGCATGAAAATAATGTCCAAAATCAGAAACAGTTATAAAATTACTGGTTTATGTGATCAGGAATTTTCAGCTTTAAGTTAAACATTATTTTGGTAAACTTAATAAAATACAATACTTTTCAAATTAAAAAAAAAAAGGTAACTAGTAATCTGTAGCTGATTATATTAAAAAGTAATCTTCCCAATGTTTGTTTGGTGCCAAATTTACATCCAGCTCTTCTTCTTTACAGAAAACAGATTACCCAGTCATGATGAGCTATTACCCTAGTGGTGGACGTATTGACAAGATGTATTTCCCTTACTATGGCAAGAAAGCCCATGTGAGTATTAAGTTACGGTCAGATCATGTGTGTTGATGCCTTCACGCTGGTGTTGTATTGACAAGCGGTGGTCGTCTGCAGGAGAATTACGTGCAACCTCTGGTGGCCGTGAAGCTGCTCCTGACCAAGGAAGACTACAACAAGGAGCTGTCGGTGGAATGCAGGGTAGAGGGCTCCGACCTGCGCAACAATGATGAACGGGACAAGTACCTGGGCCGTGTCAGCTTCAAGGTGAAGGTGGTGGAGTAAAATGAGAAGCCGGGCCGGATGAGGACGCGATGCAGAGGCTGCCCACGTCGCTAAGGATTTCTATATTTAAGCTAAAAAAGAAAGGGAGTGTCATATACGTCACAAAGGCAGCATGTAGTTGGGATACAGATTAGTTTGGCCTCCTGCTGGAGATCGAATGTTGCTTTGCTGACATTTTTGACCCTTCTTTCCTTTAAGCTGCCGACCTCCTGAAAGATCCCGACCCGACGACTCCATCCATCCGTCCGTCCGTTCGTTCATTCACCCTTTGCACTGCTCATTCCTCACTCAGTTATTTTTTATTTTTAGTATCAATGTAATTAGATAACTTACAGCCATTACAAGCAAGCCATTTAAAGCTGTTGTGTTATTGCTGAGACATCTTCTTTTTTTTTTTTTGTTATGTTGTGTGGGGTTTTTTTTAGCTCTTCCTCCTGTCAGGAAGTGTTTTCATCTCATCAAACAGAATGAACGACTGTATTATTGCTGATATCGAAAGGATTTTTATCTTGCTGTATAGTATAATTGAGAAAGTAGAACATCTCTGCCACATTTCCAGAGTATTATCACACATTATCACAAAGACTTCATAGGAAACGTATCTTGATAATCAAGTATAGCCACTGTATCCCTGTATATGAAATGCCAATTACAAAGTCCCTTTCTACATATAAATACATTGTGATCCTGACCATATTTAGGGAATTATAGATAGATCTTTGTGTTGTGGTCTGCGTAGCCACAGCCCAGTCTTGTGCTGTCTGTCTGTCTGTCTGCATGTCCGTCTGTCTGTCCGTCTGTCTGCCCGTCTTCCTGTTTACTCACCTCTCCACTGCAATAGCCAACATGTGGGTGATTTCTCCAGGACTAGATCTGCTGCTGCGTATATATATTTAAGGTGGGCTGAGGCAACACACACAGAGAAAGAAGGTACAGTGTAAATTGCTTTTAGGCAGAGAGGCACTGGAAAAAAAAATCACTGTAACTATGTACTGTATATCTTTATGTGATCTGTATATCTATCTGGGTCTCAAAGATTGTTTGTTAGTTTTCTCTCTTCTTCAGCCTGTTGATCTGATTGTCTGCCAATCTATTACTCTTCAATGTATATATATACACTATCTACCATATTTACTTAATTCACACTGTATTTTTGTCACAAAACACAATGTCTGTGCATTGTAAAGAAATAATTTAAGCAAAGATTTACAGGAAATTATCTTATTCAAAGCTATGTTTACACAGTCTTAAAAGGAACCCGCATTTGAAAGAACAACTTGTAACATCTCTTCAGGGTGCCTTAAGACCTGATGAAATAAATTGTGGAATAAAAGTGATTTTGAAGAAAACAATGTCTCTCTCTCTCTCTCTCTCTCTCTCTCTCTCTCTCTCTCTCTCTCTCTCTCTCTCTCTCTCTCTCTCTTTTTGAGCTATCAAGCTTTAGAGGGATCATGGTTTTGACTTTGGCTTCACAAGTGCATGTGTACTTTAATATGGAGGAATTGTTTTTCACTTCTATGTTTTTCAGGTATTATTTGTAAAACCTTGATTTATAGAAGGTTACAAAATTTAAGGTGAATGAAAGCATGATTTACAAAACTGTTAAAGCCATTCTACTTCATTACTGAGCACTGTGACCTGTTCAAATTTGGAGGAAGAAGTTGATTTTTAGACTTCATTCTATTTTGATTCTGTCATATTTAGGTTTGAACTCATTCTTAATTCTATTTCATTCCAAGTAATTTTTGAAGATGAATCTGCTGAAATTTTATTCAGTGGGTGACCTGGCGTTATATTTTTTAGATTTTTTTTCCTTGACTATTAAGACAAAGGCTGTATTCTAAGTCAACAGTGTACACCATTATAGACAGAATAATCATCTAATGCTTTAGTGCAGGAGTATTCAAATCTGGTCTTCGAGGACCAGTATCCTGCATGTTTTAGATATTTTCCTCTTCCAGCACACCTGCTTCAGTTAATAATCAGCTGATCATTAAGCTCTGCAGTAACCTGATAACGATGTAATGGCTTCCAGGTGTGCTGCGTGTTTGAGTGATTTTTTAAAAAAATCATTGTTAACATAAATGTGCTGCCACATGAGGGAGCCAGAAACAAGTGAAACTGGCTCATGACCAAAGTGTGGTTTAAACATGGTGCTGTTGGAAGGACAAAAGGTCAAAGGAGACCCCTGAGCCATTTAATAGCCCATATTTTGGCTTATTTTGGATTTCTTTGCAGATCAGTTTCATACGATATCAAGTCACAACTACTAACATATCTTCATCCCCAAATAGAGCGGATATTTTACACCAATCACTGTATTCATAGTGTCTGGTCTTGAATTACATATAGAAGTCTGTATGTTTAAAGTCAGAACTGAGGGTCTGCTCACACCGGTCTGCTCTAATTTCACAGGAACTCCATTCATGTACAGAGCCCCAGGCAGCAGCTCTGTCCTTCAAAGTCAGCAGCAGCAGGTCCCTGGTCCCGGCTCTGTGTCAGATAATCTCTTAGGGTTTAGTGGGAGCAAGAAACCACATAAGTGTCTTCTAAGCTCTGACTGTCCTTGATTAGCTCGCTGCTAACAAACTGTAGTAAATAGAACAAAAGGAGAATCAGTCCATAGCAGTTCAGTTGGATAACAAATTAAAGAATTACTTTAAATATAGCCTGACCTAATCACACTTAAAACAGCTGTATTTTTATCCAAGAACTGGACTTACCATTCACATTACAAGTGTTTGTACATCTAATTTCCAGTCTAAATGAAGTAGCCTGCTGCTAGTAGCAACTTTAAAATAATAGTAATTTCTTGTTTCTTCACCAGATTACATTGCCAACAACTTTATGTTGTTTTGTGGTAGTCTGCTAATAGCTATCGGCTAATAGCTAACTAGCACGTATTCTTTTTTGCTCATTCTTACCTTGTAAATGCATGAATCCCAAAGTGTTTTATAATATAACTGCTATACATAATAGTTGATAGTGACCACAATTCACAACAGCTCTAACTTCCTCTAGACTTGTTTGATAAATTTAACAGTAATGTTAAATTAACCATTTTTATACTAATCTGACAACAGCCACCACCTTTGAGCAAACTAGCTTGTGTTTTCTTTTTAATGTTTACCCTCTAAATACACAAAATGTAACTTCCAGGCTGCTTTTAAATAATATAAATAAAATTTGATGGTAACCACAATTCTATATTGTAGTAACTTCCGGTGGCATTGTTTGGTTAGCTTAACAGTATTGTGCAATTTACTTTTTTATGCTAGTTTGCTAGTGGCTATGGGCTAACTAATTAGATCATGTTTCTTTTTTATTCTTACCCAGTATATATATATATATATATATAAAAAAAACATCACTTCCATACTGCTTTATAACAAAACAGATAAATAAAACTCTAGAGGAGTCACAGTTCAAAAGAAAAGAAGCAGTGAACCTTATGGGATTAACATGCTAAGTCAATGGAGTGTATGAACTTTTGTTACAACCTGTTAAATAGTCTTGGGATATAGTTAATTATCTTACTCAAGTAGCTACTATACAACTTTGAGTTACTTTATTTCAGTATTTACTGTAGGCTCCAAGGTATTTATATTTTCTGCTACTTTGTACTATTATAATACAATGTTTTCACTGTGTTTTTTTCTCCACATTTGTCTGACAGCTTTAATATTTTTATTAGTTTTTCATTATCTTCCTGTCCAATGAAAACCATGTCTCCCAAATGTGTTGTTTGTGATAAACTGCAGAATTATGTGGTCCCTCATGAAAATACTCTCCCATTCAGAAAATATGTTATTTACACAGGACAGTGGTGATAGAAAGATATGATAATCTTACACAATATGATTAAAACTACTAACATTATACAAAGTAGTTAAATATTTGTACAGCATTTAACATCTAAAGCAGCAAAACATGCACAGTAATGATACAGCTAAATAAATCCAAAATTATATATAATACTAAAACACTGTCGAGGACCATTCTGGATTTTAATTGAAATCATGTTTATAATTCCAGTTTACAAAAGAAACTGAATAATAAACTGTGATAGAATAACATTTCTGGTTCAGCCTTAGCTGCTGCCTTCTGCTCAGACTCATCACTTTGCTGTTATGTTGAGATGCTTCAGAACCTGAGGGGATTTGAAGCTGATTTAGGCTAAGAAGGCACAAGGATAACGCTGGTTATCGCCTTATCAGCTAAGACTTGAACTCTGCTGCAAATTTGCACAGCCTGGTTGTAGTCAGCATCCTGACAGGGACTAATGCACCCAATATTTTTAGGTTTTACTCCTGAGTCCTCAGCAGCACTTTCCCTGTAGTTATATATAGCTTTGAGAACATGTGTAACATGACACAATTTGGTGTATGCTCAGATGCTGGGGGTAGAAGCTAGAGGACTAACAATCTACATCTACAATCACAAAAAAGACACAGGTTTTAAAAGAAATTCTTTTAATTGATTCAAATGATTGAATATTCAAGGAAATTCTGCTTTACATCTGCCATTCCTATATCATGTAGCACTTTTTCTCATGTTATATTTACATTTACATATATATATTATATCACATTGTTACATTAACTGTAAAAACTGCACAAGATCTGGAATTTTAAAAGCTTTTTAGCAAATGATTACCCTGAGACAAGAATAACATTTTTAACTAACCCAGGTCTCTACTGTTTTTAGGATCTGGCTAGTTTGAGTTATTTACACTTACCTCAAACTAAAAAAAAGCCCTAAATTACAACAAGTTTTAGGGCTTAAACGGGGCAATCTGCACATTTCTTGTACATGTATTTATTGCCCAACTCCCCTAAATGTTTCCCCTTCGTATACAGCATTTACCTGCTGTTCCTGCACTTGTCTGTCCCAGGGCTATGGAGTCTCCACAGCTCACTATTAAACAGAGGCTCATAGCACCAACAGTAGAGGACTCAGAGAAGAAGTGCTCAGTAGTCTTCATTTATTACCTAAAACCTACATTTTAAAGCTGTCATTCCTCTTTCTCATTGTCTCTGTGCATAGATATGGAATACATTTCTTTATGTACAATACATACAACAAGCTTCTTAGTTTAGTTTTTATAAAACTAAAATTAATAGGGAACCATCTGGGTGTAAATTCTGAGGTCGAAAGTCAACATATGTCACATTTTAAACTAAAACTGTCTTCCACATATGGTTTAAAAGCACTTTTCAATAAAGAAACAGTGAGCCCTTATGTAAGCCCATCAATATTAGCATGCTACAAAATCCACTAAAAGACAGAAGAACTGTTTCAGGGTCAATAACTCAAATCAAATTATTTCACCTGAGTTTACTTTTGACTTTAATTTACTGCAGCCATCTCTTAGACGAGTTATGTTTTTTTGACAGTTTCTGTGTAAACTAATACATTTCTGGCATGACAACAAGCCTACATAATTGATTACATTAATAAAACTGCAAGAGAAAATGTGAACCAGAGAGATGGTGTTCAAAGACATCATCTTGTCCTCCAAATGTTACTGAACTGTTCCTCCGAAGCTGTAAACTACAAGCATCCTCACAAGATGCTCAACATATCATCAACAAAAATGGTCATTCCCACTTCTTGCGTTAAACATTCTTCTTTTCAAGCATTAATGTGCATCTGACTGAGATTTTGGACTATTGTTTGTGTTTGGGATGTCACACTTTTGGCTGCTCACAGGATTATGCATGTGCCAGACTTCTTTTCATCATCCGCAGGTCCTCCGCCCTCTTTCCTGTTGGGATCACTGAGCTCATCAAACAGTCCGGTTTCAAGCATCTCTGCCTGCCACTGGATGGGCACAGCGCCGGTGCTAAACTCCTTGAAGAACTTGTCGTCATTGGCGTCAAACACGATGCCCTTGATCTCGGAGAACTCAGCAATGTCGCCGGTGTCCTTGGCGTAGACAACGTTTGGTTTGGGCACCCATGGGGGAGGCACAAGCCCAGCCTCCAGACGGGGGAAGTTGATGGTCTTGAACCACTCATGCTTCCTGGGATCTTCCATGTTGTTCCTAAAGAAAGTTGAAAAGATGCTTTGTGATGTTTATGACACATTACTGAACATTAGCTGATAAGTTGGGCTGGGGTTCTCTCCATGGGTCATGTGATATGTAGGTATTTTTATTCGTAAAGCTATTGATAGTTATTAAATCACTGTACTGCATTTCAGATCTCATCATTCTACTGATTGGATCTCCTCTAAATGCAGCAATTCATGGAACAAAATAAAGAAGCTACTTAAAATTAATACAGTTTTGGCCCTTTTGGAATTTGACAAAAACTTTATGACCTCTTTTGTCATTATTTTACCGGAATATATTTAATTTTATACGCTGTTATCCATAAAGTTGGAATAATGTTATATTCAGACAGTTTCCTATTTCTACACATCAGTAATCACCTTTGGCCAAGTTCAGTGGTTACATACTGAGTCCCAGTGACACTTTATCAAGAAGACATCACGTTATAACAGTTATTCCATGAGAGGAGGTAAAAATATTTTATTCCAACTTGTGGGCAAAAGTGTATTTTAATGAAAAATCTATCTGGCTAACTATATCTTATTTTAACTCTTATATATACTTTAGGTATTTTGATTTATCTAGCTAAATGTATTTTATTCATAGTTTTAAGATCTTATTTTATGTATTTAATTCTATTTTATTTTACAGTTACCGTAGTATGGTAGTAAATCAAATTTCCTTTGTATATCAGTCTTTTAGCTTTTTTTTGTCTAAAATTTACCAGATATTATTGTAAACAAGGACCATCATAAAGTGATCTCTCATTTACAAAGGTTGACAGATTGATTGATTTGCATTATGACTGATTGAAGTCTACATGCACACATCATTTGCTTATTGTTATAAAGAAGAAGAAGGTCTTACCTCATGCCCAGACGTTCTTCAATCTTCTTCTTGAGGAACAGCTGGATGATGTCTTTTGTTGTGGCATCAAAGCACCTGTGTTCCCACTTGGGTTCCTCGTTCAGGATACGACGCTGAACCTCGTCCTTCTCCACCTTCTGCTTCTGGCTGTCAGGGCCTTTGAAAGGTGTATAACCTGCCACCATCTCGTAGATACTGCACCCCAAGGCCCACCAGTCCACTGATGTCCTGTAGGGGGTTTTGCTCAGGATCTCTGGGGCCATATAGGCTCCGGTACCAGCCTGGAAGACAAGAAGAAGAGAAGAGGGAAGATAGCCAAGACAGGTTAATACTGGTGTCGTAGGTTAATACTCTGTTTAGCTTTGACCAGTATGAAGGGAGGTTTATTTGATTAGAAACTCTGTTGCACCATGAAGGATTAATTTTTAAATCCCATTAAACTGTGACTGAACGTAAAAGCTCTATGAACTAACATGATGTAAAACCAGCTTGAAATTAATAAAGACTAAATTTGAACCTTTCTTTAAACATGAATTCAATTTACTCTAAAAGAAGCATTAAAACTTACACTTGGGGTGGTTTGAGGTAGTCTAAATGGCTGCTGTCTTAGATGGACTGAGCAAAATAATGAAGTTTTTCAAAGACAGTTGAGGGACAGACTAAATCCAGTTGAGTTTTGTGATTCTGCTGAATTCCTCATTCCTATTGCAGTTCAAGAGCAACAAAGGAAATGTGGCAATACAACCAACCACCTTGACGGGAAGCTGGGATTTCTTCTTATTTGAGTTTACAAGTGTCTCCATCCAAACTGATTAAACTACACACAGTTCAGTTTTGAAGTGTGTAACATACATCTGATTAATATTATATCTGAATTTATTCCGTTATGATAGAACAAATGCATTTACAGACAGTTGATTCCCCAAGGACAAGCTTTTTGTGCTTTCGCTTTATCTGTAACCTTCCTCTTACAGCTCACCTCTTCCACATCCCCTCCTCCTTCTCCCTGTTTGACCTCATGGTGCCTCAAACCAGGAGCTTAATCCTAATGCTAAGCCTACTACCTGTCAAAAGTCATGTGTGTCTACACACTGACAGAGTTATCCAGTCACTTATATGAAGGATGGTCATTTCTAGATTCTGTATCACTGGCAAAGATACACAGCATCCAGATGAAACACAGCTTCGCCTCTAATGTATAATTAATGCACACACACTGCAAACTGGCATCAAACCGAGAGATTAACCTTTACCAAATCAAACCTACTCTGAAAATGTATGCTTAATATTTAAGATTGATGTATATTCATTTCATAAGAAAACTGCATCTGTTTCAATAATATAATAAATATAATGTGATGTATAGTTATCAGTCAAGATGGATTCACCAGTAAAAAATATATGTAAACCAGGTTATTATGTATTTAAAACCCAATAGGTTTAGTACCATTACAAAGATTTCATTATTATTTATTGCATTTATGTTTGACCAACACTTTGAAAAGTCTGTTTATGTTAAAACTGTAACTATGATGCAAATGGATGGACATTTTATATGAAATTAAAATCTTAAACACTTATGAATATGTTGTAATAGTCTGTACACTGAAGTGAGGTGCGCTTAAGTAATTTATCACAGTGACGAATACAATTTAACAAGCTTTCTATTCCTCTCTGTGCCTCGCTAATCTCTCTGCTTGTGACTTAACTCCTTGTCTTTTCTTAAAATGTGACACAAGTCAGTCATGTTGTTCTCATGGACCCCTCTGAGTGATTGGTGCTGACATGTCATTACAACTCCATTGACCACACTCAAGGAAGTCTGCATACAAGATGTAATACTTAGAACCCTGTCCCCCTGTAGTAAACCTATTATAGTCTATATTGTCAAGCTCTGTTGAGGGGTTTTGTTTCTGTCCTTTGTTTATGTATCAATATCAGTTCAATTTCATTAAAAAACAATGGAGAAAAAAAACTGTACAAGCTGTGGTCTGTAAAAGCTGAAAATTAATTCATAAGGTTATTTCATCAGTTAGTCAGATCATGTATTGATATTTTTCAGACTTGAAAGTCATGTTGTTTGTAACATAACATGTCTAAAAATATTCAACACCATTTTTTACTTGGTTCTGTCAATCTAATCAGGGACAGACTTGTGTAATGCCTGGTAAGAGGATTAGGGGACCAAAGCCAGTCCTGCCTGCAGGAGGTTAGCCCAGTCACTTTGACTGGCTGAGGAGCATCAGAGCATTGGATAATGAGCTTACTGGACTTTCATAGAGCTCAGAGCTTACTCTTTGCTACTGCAGGTAACTCTTTAAGAGACCGTGCTGCAAAAGTGTTCAACTCTTTCAGGTGAATACAGGTGTTGCATAATGTGCTGAAGGTAAACTAGAATTAAAATGTTTGGTCATATCCAATGTGTATCATAAATGATTTAATCAGACCTTTTATAATCACAGTGGTCAATTTAGTGACAAGTGATGATGAGTGATAATCATTTCTGGTTACAAATTTGAAATTGAGGTTCTATAAGGTGAACTGACCAGCACTGTAGCCAGGGTTATAAATATTTAGCTGTACTTTATGGTTTCTTTTGTAAGAGAAGTATTCCAACATTTAATTTCAAGTATCATGAGACACCACTGCTACAGAACTCAAGGAACTCTCCCAATGTAATATCTGTACAAAAATAATCAAATTATTGCAACCAAACTGCTGAAAAACCTTATTAAACTGGACATGCAGTCTCTCTGCAGTCTCTAAGATCATCCCTACATAAATGGTGGCCTCTGAATGGCCAGGCCATAATCTTACCACTAAAGGATCAAATGAGTTATATAATGGATTCTGAGACTCTCACTGCAAAGATCTTTAAGCAATCCAGTAATCCTTGTCCAGATTTAAAGCAAAAACCCCACAAGACGTTTTTAACTTCTGCTTCTGTTAAGATGACTTAGAGACACAATGTCAACTATCAAGTGTGAGTGTGTATGATCTTAAACTTAGCCGACTTAAGAGATCTTAACTCAAATGATGGCACACTGATCCCAATCAGCTCAGGGATTCCTTGCCCTCCCTTGGTTGTATAAGTTTCAACACTTGATTCAGCTGGACTCATCCTGATGTAAATGTTATTATGATGTGCATGATCACCAAACATCCTTTTGAAACACAACTTGGAAAACGTACATTTTCAACATGTCTTTGAGAAGTGACTAGACTTGCTCGTTTATATAGAACTTACCATCTGAGTGACGGTCTTCCCTGGAGCCAGCTCTATGGCTAGACCCAAATCTGACAGTCGACACTGGCCTTGACTATCCAGCAACACATTCTCTGGCTTCATATCACGGTAAACGATATCCATTTCGTGCAGATGCAGGATGCCAGTGGTGATCTGTGCTGTGTAGTGGATGATACGCTTCATCTCGATGCCTTTGTCCACACCTTTGCCATCGTAGCCCATGTTGTAAATGTGGTACTTGAGGTCTCCTCCATTCATCAGGGTCATGACAAGGCACAGGTGGGTCTTGGTGTCATAAGCATAGCCCAAGTTGACCAGAAACAGGCTGTTCACCTTCTCCAAGATCTTCTTTTCCAGCAGAGCCATTTTCTCACCACCCTTCTTCTTCAGTCGCTTTTTACACAACTTCTTACAGGCGTACATCTGACCTGTGTTTTTCACCTGAACAGCACATACCTGGACAGAGACAGATCATTTTTTTAAAACCAGAGAGAATGACTAGTCTTAGCATTTTATTTTGTTAAATCCGAACTCCATTTTTCCATTTTGATTAATCCAAATCAAGCAGTATCCATTCTATGCTGATAGGAAGACTGAACTGTCTGATTTCAAGTCTCATATTTTCTGTTATCCCTGACACTAATGTACAATCATTGCACTGATAGGACTAAAGGTGATATTAAGAGGTCAACCTGGCTAACCTTTGTTAGCTGTGTCTTGTCACCTCATTTACTACCCAG